>NC_087346.1:87254772-87557803 GCF_030014295.1 Loxodonta africana
GATTATTACGAAAAATTGTACTCTAACAAATTTGCAAACCTAGAAGAAATGGATGAATTCCTAGAAAAACACTACCTACCTAAACTAACACATTCAGAAGTAGAACAACTAAATAGACCCATAAAAAAAAAGAGATTGAAACGGTAATCAAAAAATTCCCAATAAAAAAAGCCCTGGCCCGAACAGCTTTACTGCAGAGTTCTACCAAACTTTCAGAGAAGTGTTAACATCACTACAACTAAAGGTATTTCAAAGCATAGAAAATGACGGAATACTACCTAACTCATTCTATGAAGCCACCATATCCCTGACACCAAAACCAGGTAAAGACATCACAAAAAAAGAAAATTAGAGACCTATATCCCTCATGAACATAGATGCAAAAATCCTCAACAAAATTCTAGCCAATAGAATTAAACAACATATCAAAAAATAATCCACCACGACCAAGTAGGATTTATACCAGGTATGCAAGGCTGGTTTAATATTAGAAAAACCATTAATGTAATCCCCCATATAAATAAAACCACATGATCTTAGCAATTGATGCAGAAAAGGCATTTGACAAAGTCCAACACCCATTCATGACAAAAACTCTCAGCAAAATAGGAATTGAAGGAAAATTTCTCAACATAATAAAGGGCATCTACACAAAGCCAACAGCCAACATCACTCTAAATGGAGAGAGCCTGAAAGCATTTCCCTTGAGAACGGGAACCAGACAAGGATGCCCTTTATCACTGCTCTTATTCAACATTGTGTTAGAGGTCCTAGAAAGAGCAATTAGGCTAGACAAAGAAATAATGGGCATCCGGATTGGCAAGGAGGAAGTAAAATTACCTCTATTTGCAGATGACATGATCGTATACACAGAAAACCCTAAGGAATCCTCCAGAAAACTACTGAAACTAATAGAAGAGTTCAGCAGAGTCTCAGGTTATAAGATAAACATACAAAAATCACTTGGATTCCTCTACATCAACAAAAAGAACATCGAAGAGAAAATCACCAAATCATTACCATTCACAGTATCCCCCAAGAAGATAAAATACTTAGGAATAAATCTTACCAAGGATGTAAAAGACCTATACAAAGAAAACCATAAAGTACTACTGCGAGAAACTAAAAAGGACCTACTTAAGTGGAAAAACATACCTTGCTCATGGATAGGAAGACTTAACATAGTAAAAATGTCTATTCTATCAAAAGCCATCTATACATACAATGCACTTTCGATCCAAATTCCAATGGCATTTTTTAATGTGATGGAGAAACAAATCACCAACTTCATATGGAAGGGAAAGAAGCCCCAGATAAGTAAAGCATTACTGAAAAAGGAGAAGAAAGTGGGAGGCCTCCCTCTACCTCATTTTAGAATCTATTATACAGCCACAGTAGTCAAAACAGCCTGGTACTGGTACAAGAACAGACACATAGACCAATGGAACAGAATTGAGAACCCAGATATAAGTCCAACCACATATGAGCAGCTGATATTTGACAAAGGACCAGTGTCAATTAACTGGGGAAAAGATAGCCTTTTTAACAAATGGTGCTGGCATAACTGGATATCCATTTGCAAAAAAATGAAACAGGACCCATACCTCACACCATGCACAAAAACTAACTCCAAGTGGATAAAGACCTAAACATAAAGACTAAAACTATAAAGATCATGGAAGAAAAATTAAGGACAACGTTAGAAGCCCTAATACAAGGCATAAACAGAATACAAAATATTACAAAAAATGACAAAGGGAAACCAGGTAACTGACGGCTCCTAAAAATCAAACACCTATGCTCGTCTAAAAACTTCACCAAAAGAGTAAAAAGACCAGCTATAGATTGCGAAAGAATTTTCAGCTATGACATCTCTGACCAGCGCCTGATCTCTAAAATCTACATGATTCTGTTAAAACTCAATCACAAAAAGACCAACAACTCAATCAAGAAGTGGGCAAAGGATATGAACACACACTTCACTAAAGAAGATATTCAGGCAGCTAACAGATACATGAGAGAATGCTATCGATCATTACCCATTAGAGAAATGCAAATTAAAACTACATGAGATTCCATCTCACTCCAACAAGGCTGGCATTAATCCAAAAAACACAAAATAATAAATGTTGGAGAGGCTGCGGAGAGATTGGAACTCTCATACACTGCTGGTGGGAATGTAAAATGGTACAACCACTTTGGAAATCTATCTGGCGTTTTCTTAAAAAGTTAGAAATAGAACTACCATACAACCCAGAAATCCCACTCCTTGGAATATACCCTAGAGAAAAAAGAGCCTTCACACCAACAGATATATGCGCACCCATGTTTATTGCAGCTCTGTTTACAATAGCAAAAAGCTGGAAGCAACCAAGGTGTCCAGTAATGGATGAATGGGTAAATAAATTATGGTATATTCACACAATGGAACACCACGCATCAATAAAGAACAGTGACGAATCTGTGAAACATTTCATAACATGGAGGAACCTGGAAGTCATTATGCTGAGGGAAATTAGTCAGAGGCAAAAGGACAAATATTGTATAAGACCACTATTATAAGATCTTGAGAAACAGTATAAACTGAGAAGAACACACACTTTTGTGGTTAGGAGAGGGGAGGGAGGGAGGGAGGTTGGGAGAGGGTTATTTACTGATTAGTTAGTAGATAAGAACTACTTTAGGTGAAGGGAAGGACAATACTCAAAACAGGGAAGGGCAGCTCAACTGGACAGGACCAAAAGCAAAGAAGTTTCCAGGATAAACTGAATGCTTCAAAGGTCAGTGGAGCAAGGGCAGGGGTTTGGGGACTATGGCTTAAGGGGACTGCTAAGTCGATTGGCAAAATAATACTATTCTGAAAACATTCTGCATCCCACTTTGAAATGTTGCATCTGGGGTCTTAAATGCTAACAAGCGGCCATCTAAGATGCATCAATTGTTCTCAACCCACCTGGATTAAAGGAGAATGAAGAACACCAAGGTCACACGATAACTATGAGCCCAAGAGACAGAAAGAGCCACATGAACTAGAGACTTATATCATCCTGAGACCAGAAGAACTAGATGGTGCCCCGCCACAACCGATGACTGTCCTGACAGGGAGCACAACAGAGAACCCCCGAGGGAGCAGGAAAACAGTAGGATAAAAAAAAAAAAAAAAACAAAGCAGACCCTAAATTCTCATAAAAAGACCAGACCTAACGGTCTGACTGACACTAGAAGAATCCCGGTGGTCATGGTCCCCCAAACCTTCTGTTTGCCAGGACAAGAACCATTCCCAAAGACAACTCATCAGGCGTGGAAGGGACTGGACAATGGGTTGGAGAGAGATGCTGATGAAGAGTGAGCTACTTGTATCAGGGAGACACTTGAGACTGTTGGTGTCTCCTGTCTGGAGGGGATATGGGAGGATAGAGAGGGTTAGAAACCAGCAAAACAGTCAGGAAAGGAGGGACTGGAGGGAGGGAGTGGGCTGACTCATTAGGGGGAGAGTAAATGGGAGTATGTAGTAAGGTGTATATAGGCTTATGTTTGACAGACTGACTTGATTTGTAAACTTTCACTTAAAGCACAATAAAAATTATTTAAAAAAAAATTGAAAGTAGTAGCATTCTTCCAGTACTTAATCAAAAATAATTTATGTTTTATGCGTAAGGAAAAGAAAATTTATTTGCCCCAAGTAGAATAAAGTATAATATTATTGACAATTATTATAATATAGTATCTTCACTATACTTTCTACTTTATTATAAATATATAACTCTTCATCAAAATGCTTTATGAAAAAGTAAACATAAGCAAATTCCCACCTATTTCCCTCAGAAAATGCTACAGCAAGAAAAGATTTTTCCATAGTAAAGCCAAGTGTTTGTTATATGAGATGGCCCCAGGAGATAAATCTGTGGGAATTTCAGTTAACTTTGTGTTTAAACACTACAGTTCTGATTGATTCTTGAACATGTCTTAAATACTATAGTTCTTCACTTACAATCTAGTTGCCTTCAGCTCTTCACAATGAATAAAGCATTTTATAGTAAATGATACAAAAAATACATGATAAATGAGTACTTAGATATGTGGTACTTTAATTTTTTTAAACTGTTGAACAATACTCATTATTTAACATTTCTGGGCAGAAGATAGCCTCTCTGTTCATTAGATGAAGCGAGGTAAGATGGCTTCTTAGTGTCCTTTAATTTATAAAAAAATAATCTTATCTTATTCATGGAATAAAGCATTCACTTCATCTTTAATAGGCTGAGTGGAGATTTGATGGCAAGACACCAGATACGTTGGGACCTAATACTCGGCTGTATGAGTGGATTCCCCAGAATGATCTTCTTGATAAGACTGTAAGAAACAAGTACTAAAATTCTGAATAAGAGAAAATCTGAGGAATAATAGTGCACAGCAACCAAATCCAACTTCTGCTTTGAAAACATTGGCAATCAGGTTTTGCTAATTACCTCTGATCTATAAATTTTCAATAACTTATGGATTGTCTGTCTTTCTTCCCTCCAGGTTTTCCTACCTCAAATCTATCTTCCTCTCTACTGCTATAGTTCTTTATCTAAGGTTTTATAGGTAAATAGCACTACTTTCCTTTGAATTTTCAGTGGCTCACACTGCCTACAAAGTAAAGTGCGAACCTAATTTGACACAACATACTTTATGATCAACATAAATCTATCATTTCTCCTCTATTTCCAAACATCCTCTGAGATACTGCATATACCCAAGAATCATTCTCTATACACTTAAGAGACAAGGTTCCTTCATGCTTCTGTGATTTTGAACATGGAGTTGTTTGAATCTAGGTTCCTCCCACACTTTTCTAACTGACAAATCAACTAGGCACCATAGCTTTCTCTCATTTCCTCATACAGTGTCCTCTGGTAACAATCTCAAGGTGTATATGTGATGCCTTGAGTATATTAATCCTGTGCAGAAAACATTGCCTTCTGTATTGCCTTATACTATCCATTTCTATTTTTAGTTATGGGACTCAGAGCTTTTTTTTTTTTTTTAATTTCTTTCTTAGGTCACCAAAAAACCAAAGCTTTGATTGCTCATTGTGGAACCAATGGCATCTATGAAGCCATTTACCTTGGAATTCCCGTGGTGGGACTCCCCGTGTTTATTGATCACCCTGATAACATCGCTCACATGAAGGCCAAAGGAGCAGATGTCCACTTGAATTTGAACACAATGTCAAGTACAGATTTGGTCAATGCATTGAACACAGTCACTAATGACACTTCATGTGTATAACATGTATTTTTTTTTTTTATTTATAGATAGCTTCTATTATCAACAGTGAGTATGAATATCATCTCAGTTTAAAAAGGCTAGTTCTTAACCCATTTGAAATTCACTTTTATTTTCCAGCAATAATTTCAAAGTTGTATTTTAATTCCACAAATTTAATTGCCAAACAATTAGTGCAACAATTCAATTTCTTAAATTCAAAATATACAAATATTAAGTAGGTAATGTCAAAAACCTAAATGCTTATCAAAACACCAAAATTTAGTGTGACAGAATATATTTGTTGTCAGTAAATACTATTCAAATCAGGCAGAGTCAACCCCAAGGTATTGGGAAGGTGGCCCAAAGAGGGCACAGGGAAATCAGGTTATATAGGTCATTGTTATGTTAATTTCCCAAGAGATAATGTCAAAATATGTGGAGGGTACCAGGCAATTGAAGACACAGAGTCACTAACGACATACCATGCATTTTCCAGTCAGACTCTGGGTTCCTAATTCTCCAAAAGAGCCCAATGCCTAAGGCAAAATAATCTCCTCTAAACTGCTTACCAGGCTATTGTATGGCTTGAAGGAGACTTTAGGAAAATAGTTCCTTAAAGGTCAAGGCTTAACAGGACACCTAACGGCAGATGGCTTGGATGGATCACCCCAATTCTGTGAACCAAGAAATCTGGATTTCAGGAGAATCAAAAGAGTTTTGTCTGTAATTTTAAGAAGTACACTTTCTTATTATGATAGAATTCACAGAAGGGAAGATATCTGAACTTGGAAGACACATAAGATATTTCAATACAATCAATGTAATTTAATTATCAACCTAAAAGAAAAAAAAATGTGAATATTAGACTGAAGAAAAAGCATTTTATAAAATTCAATGTCTATTCGTGAAATTTAAAAAAATATTTGCCAATCACAAACATTAAAGGAAATTCCTTAATCAGGTAAAAGCTATCTACAAAATGTCTATAAAAAATGTTACACTTAATGGCAAAATAGGGAAAGCTTTCCTCATTAGTCATCAGAAAAACGTGACATCAAGCCTGAATGCTATACCACTATGAAACCATCAAAATATCTATAATTTAAAGAGACTGAAAATAACATTATTGACAAAGTTGTAGATAAATATGAACTCATGGACACTACAGATGGGAATGTAAATTAATAAATCACTTTAGAAAACTATTTATTAACATCAATGGCACTCAAATATGCATGCACCTTTCATCCATCAATAAACCCAACAGGCAGAAATCTAATAGCAACATATAAGAATGTGCGCCAAGAAGACACACACAAGAATATTTATAACAATATTAGAAATAGCCCAAAAGTTAATAACTCAAATGTCCATTACTCCTAAAATGAACAGGTTCATTATGGTATTCTCAAACAGTGGAATACTGTACAGCAATGGAATTAGCAGACAACTGCTACACAAAAAAGTAGACACAAACAAATATGTACTCTTTGGGAGTAGTGACTGGAAGTTTCCATGAGATGAGGTGTGCCTCTGAGGAGCTTGTAAAGCTCTATATCTCGATCTTGGTAGTAGTTACATTGGTGTTTTCACTTTGTGATACCTTATCTAGCTGTTTACTTATGACATGTTCATTTTTTTTATTTACATTACACTTGAATTAATGGTTTATTATAGAAAATATAATGTATTTAAAATTATAGGAATCAAATAGCGAAACATACATAAACAATGGAGAAAATGCATAGGGGTGCTATCGTAGTGTGCCAGGAAGGGTCTGAGGGGTGATATTTAACCAAGACCTCAAACAAAAGGTAAATGCGAACTTTGGGATGTTCCAAGGAAAAGTGTTCCAGGAAAGAGTGGAAAGGTGTTGTGATGGGAACAAGTATGGAATGTTCAAGAAACACCAAGAAAGCCAATGTGCTTAATGAAGCCCGTGCATGGGACAAAGTGATGCAAGTTGTTGCCAAAAGTCTGATCATGTAGAGTTCTGTAGTCCAGAGAACAGATTTGTATTTTATCAAAATGTGATGAGAAGCCAATTGTAAGTTTTTAGTAGGTTAGTGTCTTAATCTGATGTACATTTTGAAAGAGTCACTCTGGCTACTAGGGGGAAAACAGACAGTTGAGGGTACAAAAGGAGAATGGAAGCAGAGAGACCATTAAGAAGCATTTTATTGAAGGCAGAGCCAAGATGGCAAAATAGGAACTTCCGGTCATCCCTCTTTACAACAAAGACCCCAAAAAACAAGTGAAACGAGCATATTTATGAGAAGCTAGAATCCCTGAGTAATGAAGACAAGCTTAGAAAATGACCTGAAGGGCATGGGGAGGAAAAGACGGTTCAGAAGCGGAGAGGACTTACAGGACCTGAATCACAGGGAGCCCTCAGGTGTGATTCCCAGGAGCAGCAGCAGAGGGCTGGCACTACCTTTCAGCCTCAGTTTCCTCAGGGAGAAGCAGCCAGGCACAAAGACTACTCGTACCTCCAGAACCGGAGAAGAATGATGCTCTTGGCAAAAGCTACCTACTTGCATATATTTTACTGTGCCCCCTTTTCCCAAGGTGTCTTTAGCAGCTGGCTTGCCTGGGCCTGATATAGGCCCTGTTGAGTGCCCAGAGCCATCCTCCTGGCCTTGGAGAAGGAATAATTTTGCAACCGGGGGAAAAGATAATTTGCCAGCTCCTCTAACCGGAGCACTCAGGACAGAAGCAGCTCCTGTTCAGGCACAAATGGTCCACAGACTTTGAGCACCTTTCCCCTCTGCATGGACCTGTGTAGGTCTATTTCAGGAAAATAGGCCCTTGTTGGCAGACTCCAACTGTTTCAGCTGTGCACGGAGGGGTGGGTATATGATGTTTAATATTGCCTTGCCTATTAAAAAGGGTCCTCACCTACCCACATCAGGGGCCTAAGGACTGGTAGCTCCACTCAGGTCATGCAGCCAGCCATGGGAGGGATCCAAGGATAACTGGTACATCTCTGTCCTTACAACAAAAAACATTGGGTGCCCATGGTCCATCTGCAAAACCCACCCATCTGAACCCTGTAAGGAACAGGGACAAACTTTCCTCAGAGACATTTGGGGAACGATTCTCAGCCCACTGCTTTGTTCAGAGTGTGACCCTCTGCTACAACCAGATACCATTACCTACAACAATAGCCCCTGCTCCCCTAAGACTGTAGGAAAGAGCCTGTACCACACACTTGATGATCAGCTACCTGGACACCTAAGCTGAATTCATACAAAATAAGTGAATAGACTCATAGATTGATATGCCTGATAACAGCTTTAGCCGTCTGTGACAGGACATCAGAGCTCCAAGGCAAAAATAATCAAGCTAGTGCACTCAAGAAACCCATTTGGGGGTATCAAAACAAAAGAAACACAGTAAGCAAACATAAAATAAACTGATACAATAACTTATAGATGGCCCAGAGACAACAGTCACTATCAAGTCAAATAAAGAAACAGATCATGATCACCTAAACAAGCTCTCAAAACAAAGAATCCAGGGATCTTCTAGATGAAAGTGCATTTCTGGAGTTACCAGAGGCTGAATAAAAAAGATTAATATACAGAACACTTCAAGACATCAGGAAGGAAGTGAGGCAACAGGCAGAACAAGCCGAGGAACACACAGATAAAACAATTGAAGAAATTAAAAAGATTTTTCAG
This sequence comes from Loxodonta africana, assembly GCF_030014295.1. NCBI lineage: Eukaryota > Metazoa > Chordata > Mammalia > Proboscidea > Elephantidae > Loxodonta > Loxodonta africana. The sequence goes on from NC_087346.1 coordinate 87,263,709, forward strand.
GAATATAATGAAAAATTTAATAAGCTGGAAAAATCCATAGACAGACAGCAATCAGAAATTCAGAAGATTAACAAAAAAATTACAGAAGCAGACAATTCAATAGAAAGTTAGAAGAGCAAAATTGAGCAGGTGGAAGGCAGAATTTCTAAACTTGAAGATAAAGCAGTTGGCACTAATAAATTTGAAGAAAAATCAGATAAAAGAATTTACAAAAAATGAAGAAACCTTAAGAATCATGTAGGACTCTATCAAGAGAAATAACCGATGAGTGATTGGAGTACAAGAATGGGGAGGGATAACAGAAAATACAGAGAGAATTGTTGAAGGTTTGTTGCAGAAAATTTCCCTGATACCGTGAAAGATGAGACGATATCTATCCAAAATGCTCATCAACTCCACATAAGGAAGATGTTAAAAGAAAGTCACCAAGACATATTATAATCAAACTTGCCAAAGCCAAAGATAAAGAGAGAATTTTAAGAGCAGCTAGGGATAAATGAAAAGCCACCTACAAAGGAGAGCCAATAAGAATAAGCTCAGACTACTCGGCAGAAACCATGCAGGCAAGAAGGCAATGGGATGACATATTTAAAAAATTGAAGGAAAAAAATTGCCAGCCAAGAATCATATGTCCAGCAAAACTGTCTCTCAAATATGAAGGTGAAATTAGAATATTTGCAGATAAACAGAAGTTTAGGGAATTTGTAAAAACCAACCCAAAACTACAAGAAATACTAAAGCGAGTTCTTTGGTTAGGAAATCAATACTATGAGGTATCAACCCAAGACTAGAACACTGGGCAGAACAATCAGAAGTCAGCCCAGACAGGGAAATAACAAAAATAAATCAAGATTAAAAAAAAAGTTTAAAATAGAGTAACAGCAATGTTATTATGTAAAAGAAGACAATATTAAAAGATAAAGAGGGACTAAGAAATGTAGTCATAGATCTTCCACATAGAGAGTAAGATACGGCAACACAAAGAAATAAAAGTGAGGTTTAAATTAAAAAAATAAGGATAGGTAACAAGGTAACCACAGAGGAGACAAACTATCCCACACATCAAAATGAAATACAAGAAAATAGAGACTCAGCAGAAACAAAATCAACAACAACAAATATGAGGAAAGGACAATATATGAAGATAACCTACTCAGAACACAAAATTTAGTGGTAAAAAGAAAATAACAACACAAGAAAAAATTAATCAAAATAATAGCACTAAATTCATACCTACCCACAATTATGCTGAATGTAAATGGACTAAATGCACCAATGAACAGCAGAGTGGCAGAATGGATTAAAAACAAGATCTGTCTATATGCTACCTACAAGAGACACAACTTAGAGACACAAACAAACTAAAACTCAAAGGATGGAAAAAAATATATCAAGGAAACAACAATCAAAAAAGAGCAGGAGTGTCAGTATTTATTTCTGACAAAATAGACTTTAAAGTTAAAACCATCATAAAGGATAAGGAAGGACACTATATAACAATTAAAGGGACAATATACCAAGAAGATATAACCATATTAAATATTTCTCACCCAATCACAGGGCTGCAAGATACATAAAACAAGCTATAAACATTGAAAGGTGAGACAGACGCCTCAACAGTAATAGTAGGAGACTTCAACACACCACTTTCAGTGAAGGACAGGACATCCAGAAAGAAGCTCAATAAAGATACAGAAGATCTAAATGCCACGGTGAACCAACTTGACCTCATAGACATATACAGAACACTCCAACCAACAGAAGCCAAGTATATTCTCTTTTCTAGTACACACGGAACATTCTCTAGAATAGACCACATATTATGTCATAAAGCAAGCCTTAGCAGAATCCAAAACATAGAAATATTACAAAGCATCTTCTCTGACCATAAGGCCATAAAAGTGGAAATCAATAACGGGAAAAGCAGGGAAAAGAAACACTTGGAAACTGAACAATATCCTGCTCAAAAAAGACTGGATTAGAGAAGACATTAAAGATGCAATAAAGAAATTCAGAGAATCCAATGAGAATGAAAATACTGCCTATAAGAATCTTTGGGACATAGCAAAAACAGTGCTCAGAGGTCAATTTATATCAATAAATGCACACATCCAAAGAGACGAAAGGGCCAAAATCAAAGAATTATCCCTACAACTTGAACAAATAGAAAGAGCCCAATAAAAGAAACCCACAGGCACCAGAAAAAAACAAATAATAAAAATTAGAGCTAAACTAAATGAAATAGAAAACAGAAAAACAATTGAAAGAATTAACAGGGCCAAAAGCTGGTCCTTTGAAAAAGTCAAGAAAATTGATAAAACACTGGCCAAACTGACAAAAGAAAAACAGGAGAGGAAGCAAAAACCCAAATAAGAAATGAGATGGGCAATATTACAACAGACCCAACTGAAATTTAAAAAAATCACATCAGATTACTAAGAAAAATTGTACTCTAAGAAATTTGAAAACCTAGAAAAAATGGATGACTCCCTAGAAAAACACTACCTACCTAAACTAACACAATCAGAAATAGAACAACTAAATCAACCCGTGGCAAAAGAAGAGATTGAAAAAGAAATTGAAATACTCCCAACAACAACAAAAAGGCCTGGCCCAGAGAGCTTCACTGCAGAGTTGTACAAACTTTCAGAGAAGAGTTAACACCACTACTACTAAAGGTATTTCAGAGCACAGAAAAGGAAGGAATACTCCCAGACTCATTCTATGAAGCCAGCATATCCCTGATATCAAAACCAGGTAAAGACACCACAAAAAAAAAAACAATCACAGTCCTATAATCCTCATGAATTTAGATGCAAAAATCCTCAACAAAATTCTAGCCAATAGAATTCAACAACATATCAAAAAAATAATTCACCAAGAACAAGTGGGACTCATACCAGGTTGCCGGGATGGTTCAATATTAGAAAAACAATTAATGCAATCCATCATATGAATTAAAAAAATACAAGAATCACATGATTTTATCAATTGATGCAGAAAAGGCATTTGATAAAGTTCAACATCCATTCATGATAAAAACTCTCAGCAAAATAGGGATAGAAGGAAAATTCCTCATCATAATAAAGGGCATTTCTACAAAGCCAATAGCCAACATCATCCTAAATGGAGAGAGCCTGAAAGTATTCCCCTTTAGATCGGGAACCAGATGCCCTTTATCACTGCTCTTATTCAACATTGCGCTGGAGGTCCTAGCCAGAGCAATTAGTATACATAAAGAAATAAAGGACATTCAGATTGGCAAGGAAGAAAAAAAATTATCTCTATTTGCAGATGACGTGATCTTATACACAGAAAATCCTAAGGGATCCTCAAGAAAACTTCTGAAACTAATAGAAGAGTTCAGCAGAGTATCAGGATACAAGATAAACATACAAAAATCAGTTCGTTTCCTCTACATCAACAAGAAGAACATCGAAGAGGAAATCACCAAATCAATACTATTTACAGTAGCCCCCAAGAAGATAAAATACATAGGAATAAATCTTACCAGAGATGTAAAAGACCTACACAAAGAAAGATACAAGACACTATTATAAGAAACCAAATTAGACTTACATAAGTGGAAAAACATACCTTGCTCATGGATAGGAAGACAATATTGTAAAAATGCCTATTCTGTCAAAAGTGGTCTATAGATACAATGCAATTCCAATTCAAATTCTAAAGACTTTTTTTAATGAGATAGAAAAAGAAATTATAAACTTCATGTGGAAGGGAAAGTGGCCCCAGATAAGTAAAGCATTATTGAAAAAGAAGAACAAAGTGGGAGGCCTCACAATACCTGATTTTAGAACCTATTATACTGCCACAGTAGTCAAAACAGCTTGGTATTGGTACAACAACAGATACATAGACCAATGGAACAAAATTGAGAATTCAGACATAAATCCATCCACCTATGAGCAGCTGATATTTGACAAAGGCCCAAAGTCTGTTAAATGGGGAAAAGACAGTCTTCTAACAAATGTTGTTGGCATAACTAGATATCTATCTGTAAAAAAATGAAACAAGACCCATACCTCACACTATGCGCAGAAACTAACTCAAAAAGGATCAAAGGCCTAATTATAAAATCTAAAACTATAAAGATCATGGAAGAAAAAAATAGGGATGATGCTAGGAGCCCTGATACGTGGCATAAACATTATACAAACCATTACTAACAATGCACAAATACCAGAAGAGAAACTAAATAACCAGGAGCATCTAAATAAAAAAAAAAAATATATCAAACACATATGCTTATCCAAAGACTTCATCAAGAGAGTAAAAAGATTACCTACAGAGTGGGAAAAAGTTTTTAGCTATGACATTTCCAATCAGCGATTGAGCTCTAAATTCTAAATGGTACTTCAAAAACTCAGCAACAAAAGACAAATAACCCAATTAAAAAATGGGCAAAGGATATGAACAGGCGCTTCACTACAGATGACATTCAGGTAGCTAACAAATGCATGAAGAAATGCTCACGATCATTACCCATTAGAGAAATGCAAGTCAAAACTACAATGAGATTCCATTTCACTCCAACAAGGCTGGCATTAATCCAAAAAAAAAAAAAATTACACAAAATAATAAATGTTGGAGAGGTTGTGGAGAGACTGGAACACTTATACACTGCTGGTGGGAATGTCAAATGGTACAACCACTTCGGAAATCTATTAGGTGCATAGAAATAGGACTGCCATAGGAACCAGCAATCCCACTCCTTGGAATATATCTTAGAGAAATAAGAGCATTTTCATGAACAGATATATGCACACCCATGTTCATTGCAGCACTGTTTACAATAACAAAAAGATGAAAGTCACCAAGATGCCCATCAATGGGTGAATGGATAAATTAGTTATGGTATGTTCACACGATGGAATACTATGCATCGATAAAGAACAGCAATGAATCTGTGAAACATTTCATAACATGGAGGAATCTGGAAGGCATTATGCTGAGTGAAATTAGTCAATTATGGAAAAATATTTGAAAGAGAAGAAAATATTCTTTGATGGTTACTAGAGTGGGGAGGGAGGGAGAGGAGTATTCACTAATTAGATAGTAGACAAGAACTATGTTATGTATAGGAAAAGACAACACACAATACAGGACAGGTCAGCACAACTGGACTAAACCGAAAGCAAAGAAGTTTCCTGAATAAACCGAATGATTTGAAAGCCAGCATAGCAGGGGCAGGGGTTTGGGGACCATGGTGTCAGGGGACATCTAGGACAATTTGCAAAATAAAATCTCTTAAGAAAACTTTCTTCATCCCACTTTGGAGAGTGGCGGCTAGGGTCTTAAAAGCTAGCAAGCGGCAATTTAATAAGTATCAGTTGGTCTCAACCCACACGGAGCAAAGGAGAATGAAGAACACCAAAGACACAAGTTATTATGATTCCAAAGGACAGAATTGGCCACATAAGTCAGAGAGTGTATCAGCCTGAGACCAGAAGAACAAAATGGTGCCCAGTTACAGCCTATGACTGCTATGACAGGGAAGACAACAGAGAATCCCTGAGGGAGCAGGAGAGCAGTGGGATGCAGACCCCAAATTCTCCTAAAAAAGACCAGACTTCATGTCTGACTGAGACTAGAAGGACCTCAGAGGTCATGGTCCCCAGTCCTTCTGTTAGCCCAAGACACGAACCATTCCAAAAGCCAACTATTCAGACAGGGATCGTACCGGAGCATTGGATAGAAAATGATACTGGTGAGAAGTGAACTTCTTGGATCAAGTAGACTCATGAGACTATGTGGCAGCTCCTGTCTGGAGTGGGGAATGAGAAGGCAGAGGGGGACAGGAACTGGCTGAATGGGCACAGAAATACAGGGTGGAGAAAAGGAGTGTGCTGTCTCGTTACGGGGAGAGCAACTAGGAGTATATGTCAAGGTGTATATAAATTTTTGTATGACAGACTGACTTGATTTGCAAACTCACTTAAAATTACAAAAAAAAAAAAACCTCAAAAACAAACAAAACTTATTATAAGCACTCATGACGGGTGATAGATGACAGTCTTCAAAGCTTTGGGCAAATCTGTATTTGTCATTGTGTCCATGTCCAGACTCACTGCTGCCCCCTTGGCCTTCACGTGAACAATGTTGTCAGGTTGATCGGCAAACAAGGGAATGCCCACCATAGGGATCCCGTGGTAGATAGCCTCACAGATGCCATTGGTCCCACCATGAGTTATAAAAGCTTTGGTCTTTGGATGACCTAGGAATGTGAGAAATTTGGCAAAACTGTTCATTATAATTCTTAGGAATAAAATGAGAAATGGGAAATATAAGGAACTCAATGAGACAGTGATTTCTAAGAAACAGAGTATCTTGCCCATACAACTATATTTAAATTGGTTTTAGATTTCTGAGCAGGAAGCAAATAGGTGTACCGGAGTACTGATTGAGGGCTTCATGGGAGAAATGCTGTGCATGGAGACTTGAAAAATGAATAGAAGATTGCCAGCTGGAGGAATTGAAGGAGAATATTCTGGATAAAAGTAAAAACATGAGCAAAAGAAGGGGGACACATCACAGCATATTCTTAGAGAAATTGTGAGAAAAAGATTGAGTCTGATATGTAGGGTGTGCAAAGCAGGAAGAAGTGTGATGATGGTTCTGCTAGACTCAAAAGAAGGGAAGGTGATCCTTTATCATGAAACATTTCATCAGTTCATGATAAAGATTTAGGATATTTTCCTATAGAAAATGGAGAGTCACTGGCTCTAAGGGATTGTCTGTTATTGTTCGTCTGCATTTGAACTATTCCTGAAGCAGTGGAAAGGATAGGTATGAGGTGGGAGTACTAGGGAAAAGAGCAACGCTCATGGAGGCTATTATAAAATTCCAAAAAAGAGGTGATTACCTCCGAAATAACAGACATCTTGCTTCTGGCTTTAAGGATTATGATTGTGTATAATAAAATGCCAGTTATTATATTTCACCTGTTTTTTTCACTAGAAATTATGCTTCATATTTGAGTTTTTCAATAATAAATGCTGAAAAATTGATTTTCTATTAAACTATTATCCCTCTGATTGGCTGTTACTCATATTTCCAGTAATTGTTCTCTAATCTTACCAAGGAGGTCATTCTGGGGGATCCACATATAGAGTCGAGTATTGGGTACTAGGATGTGATTTCTTGCCATCAAATCAACACAACACCAATTAAGATGAAGAAAATCCTTTATTCCATGAATAGAACTGCAAAATTATGTTGTTGCTATTGTTAGATGTCGTCCAGTCAGTTCCAACTAGTAGCGAACCTATGCACAACAGACAAAACACTGCCTAGTCCTGAGCCATCCTCACAAATTTTGTTATGCTCGAGTGCATTGTTGCAGCCATTGTGTCAGTCCACCTCATTGAGGGTCTTTCTCTTTTTCACTCATTCTCTACTTTACCAAGCACGTCCGTTTCCAGGGATTGACCCCTACTGATAACCTGTCCAAAGTATGTGAGACATAGTCTCGTCATCCTTGCTTCAAAGGAGCATCCTGGTTTTACTCCTTCCAAGCAGATTTGTTGGTTGTTCTTTTGGCAGATCATGATATATTCAATATTCTTTGCCAACACTGCAATTCAAAGACATCAATTCTTCTTCCCTCTTCTTTATTCATTGTCCAGCTTTCACATGCATATGAAGCGACTGAAAACACCATGCCTTTGGTCAGGTGAACCTTAGTCTTCGAGATGACAACTTTGATTTTCAACACTTTAAAAAGATCTTTTGCTGCAGATTTGCCCAATGCAATCCTCTTGTTTTTTTTTTTTTCTTTTTTTTTTTTATTGTGCGTTAGGTGAAAGTTTACAGCTCAAGTTAATTTCTCGTACAAAAATGTATACACATGATGTTATGTAACACCAGTTGCAATCCCTGTAATGTGATGGCACAATCCCCCTTTCCACACTGGATTCCCAGTGCCTGTCCAACCAGCTCTTGTCCCTTCCTGCCTTCTCATCCTGCCTCCAGACAGGAGCCATCCATTTGGTCTCATACATCTGTTTGAACTAAGAAGTACACTGTTCGCCAACATCATTTTATGTTTTATAGTCCAGTCTAATCTTTGTCTGAAGAGTGGACTTTGCGAATGGTTTTAGTTCTGGGTTAACAGTGTCTTGGGACCACGGCTTCGAGGGTTCCTCCAGTCTTAGACCATTAAGTCATCTGTTTACATGAATTTGTGTTCTGCTCCACACTTTTTTCCTGCTCCTTCAGGGACCCTCTGTTGTGTTCCCTGTCAGGGCTGTCCTTGGTGGTAGTGGGGCACCATCTAGTTCTTCTGGTCTCTGGCTGATGAAGCCTCTGTTTTATGTGGCCCTTTTGTCTGTTGGGCTAATATTTTCCTTGTGTCTTTGGTGTTCTTCATTCTTTTTTGCTCCAGGTGGGTTGGAAGCAATTGATGCATCTTAGATGGCTGCACAGTTGATTCGAAGACCCCAGGTGCCGCTCACCAAAGTAGGATGTAGGACGTTTTCTTTATGAACTATCTCAAGCCAGTTGAGCTAGATGTCCCCTGAGTCGATGGTCCCCAGCCTTCAACCCAGTAATTCTGTCCTCCAGGGAGTTTGTATGTGTCCATGAAGCTTCTATGACCTTGACTTGGTCAAGTTGTGCTGACTCCCCTGGTATTGTGTACTGTCTTACCCTTCAACAAAGTTACCACTCATCTATTGTCTAGTTAGTGTTTTTCCCTCCCCATTCCTTCCCTCCCTCTTACCCATCAAAGATTGATTCTTTTTGTTTGTAAACCTATCCATGAATTTTTATAATAGTGGTCTGAAATAGTATTTATCCTCTTGTGATAGGCTTATTTCACTAAGCATAATGTTCTCAAGTTTCATAAATGTTTTGAGACTTTTGGCAGATTTATCATTGTTCTTTATTGTTGCATAGCATTTCATTGTGTGTATGTATCATAGTTTGTTTATCCATTAATTTGTTGATGGGCATATAGGTGGTAATGCTGTAAGGAACATGGGAGTGCATATGTCTGTTCATGTGTCTGCTCTTATTTCTGTAGGATATATTCGTAGTAGGAAGGCTGTTGGGTGGTATGGTATTTATATTTCCAGCTTTTTAAGGAAGCAGCATGTCATTTGCCAAAATGGTTTTACCATTTTCCATTCCCACCAGCAGTGCATAAGAGTTCAAATTTGTTGGATTATAGTTTTTCATAGTTCTCTTTATGATCCCTTTTACTTCAGTTGGGTCTGTGGTAATATCCCACATTTCATTTCTTATTTGGGCTTTTTCTTTCTCTCTTGCTTTTCTTTTGTCAGTTTGGCCAATGGTTTGTTGATTTTGTTGATCCTTTCAATGAATCAGTTTTTGGTTTTGTTGGTTCTTTGTATTGTTTTTCAGTTCTCTAGATCAATTATCTCTGCTGTGATCTTTATTATTTCCTTTCGTCTGGTGGCTGTGGGCTTCTGCTGTTTTCTTTCTATTCGAGTTCTAGAGCTAATGTTTCTATTTTTCCCTTTCTTCTTTTTTCATGTGTGCATCTACTCCTCTAAATTGACCTCTGAGCCCTGCCTTTGCTATGTTCCTTAGGTTTTGCTGTGATCTATTTTCATTCTCATTTAGATCTTGGAATTTTCTGACTCTAACTTTGATTTCTTCTGTTACACAGTGGTTTTTCAGCAAGATTTGATTTAGTTTCCTTGTGTGTGATTGTTTTTTCCTGGCTCTCCCTGTTATTTGTTTCTACTTTTACAGTGTTGTGATATGAGAAGCTGAATTGCATTATCTCAATGTTTTGGATTTGTCCAGGGTTGCTTTGTGGCCTAAGTTATGGTCAATTCTGGAGAACATTCCATGTGCATTGGCAAAGAATGTGCAATTTGCTGAGGTTGGGTGGAATGTTCTATATGTGTCAAGCTGATTGATTATGGCCTTTAGATCTTCTGTGCCTTTGTTGAGTTTCTTTTTAGATGTTCTGTCTTTTACCGAGAGTGGCAGGTTGAAGATTCCTACTATTATTGTGGAACTGTCAGTTTCTCTTTTTACTGTGTTAGAGTTTGTTTTATGTAGTTTGGAGCCCTGTCGTTGGGTGTGTAGATATTTATTTTTGTTATATCCTTATGGTGGATTGTCTCTTTCATCATTATATGAAGTCCTTTCTTGTCTTTTATGGTGGCTTTTCTTTTAAAGACTATTTTATCTGAGATTAACGTTCCCAGTCCTGCTCTATTTTGGTTGCTGTCTGCTTTATATATATATATATGAGGAAACCCTGATGATGTAGTGGTTAAGTGCTAAGGCTGCTAACCAAAGAGTCAGCGCTTCGAATCTGCCAGGTGCTCCTTGGAAACTCTATGGGGCAGTTCTAGTCTGTTCTATGGGGTCTCTATGAGTTGGAATCGACTAGACGGCACTGGGTTTGGTTTTTAGGGATGTACTTATGTATTTTTTTTAATCTTTTGATTTTTAATAAGTTTATGTCTATTTTTCTAAGGCATGTCTCTTGTAGATGTCATGTTCCTGGGTCATTTTTTTTTCCAGACATTCTTTCATTCTCCATCTCTTTATAGGCATATATAACCTGTATATATTCAGTGTGATTATTGATAGGTGTGAGTTTATCACTATCATTTTGTAGTGCTTCTTTTGTGGTGCTGATGTTTTCTTTGTTTCCCTTACTATCTTCAGTTGAATTCCTTTTGTTTCTGGATTTCTCTTTTATTTCTTTGGTATTTGTAGATTTTGTGTTTAATGAGACTGTATGACACTGAAGTAGCTGGCTGATGAGTGCAGCATGGACCCGGGGAGTTTGTGTGACAGTGGCTGTCTAGCCAAGCAGTCCTGTTAAGGAGGGATGGGGCAGTGCACATGGCTAGGTGGGAAGGAGAAAGGAAGGAAGGAAGGGAGAGAGAGAGAGAAGAAACAGCAAATTAAAAAAAATGGCACTGTGAGAGCCAGGTGGTGGGCTTTGCACAGAACCAAAGAGGCTGGACTGGTGGCTCTCTACCTGAATAGTGTGGTACAGCCCTTCAAGAAGGAGCAAGGACTGGACACAGGGCTGGCTGGCCAGGAGAAAGGGAAGGAAGGAATGCAGAGTGAGAAAACAAACAAAAATGTCCAAACAAAAACAGCAACCAAAAAAAAAAAAATGGTGCTGAATTTACTTGCCTGTGAGTGCAGGGTGAACCTAGGTGGCAGTGCACTGCTGTTTCTCTGGCTGAGTGGTGGTTGCCCGTAGGAAAGCAGTCGAGGCCAAGTAGAGGGAAGAAGTGTGGAGATGGAAGTTCATATCTGTGGTTACCAGGTGCTCTGTCTCTGGGTGGGAACTTAGTGAATTTGCCTTCCCTGTGTTCCTTAGTGGCTGTAGTCCAAGATGGCAGATGAGTACCAAGTTAGTTGGCAGGAAACCTCCACTCCATAGTTCTCCTCATTTGCCTTCTTTATCAGTTTCTTATTCCATTCGGTGCTTGGTCAAGTTCTTTATCCCGTCTTTGATGTTTAGGGTTCCAGGCTTGAAGTTTGTATCTCTTTGCCTAATTTTTTCAGGTTTTTGCCTCAAAGGGATGGCATGGTGCTTCCATTTAGAGTGCCATGTTCCTGAGACTTCGTTCTTTTGTGAATTTTTTTTTTTTTTACTTTCCTACCTGACCTAGTGTTTTAATCACCAAATTAAAATTCTACTACTTTCAGATAATGCCTGCAGTCAATATTGTGCCTTCAGGAATCCTGCAAGTAAGGGGAGCAAATGACAGGACAGGATCCAATGATTCCTGTACCTGGCTGCAACGTCATAATACCAAAACTTCACACTGCAACTATTATATATGTGTATTTCTCATCACAATGTTACTGCTAACATAGTTATCAGTTAAAAAGACCTTGTATTATTTTCACGTCTAACACCAGAATTTTTGTTGTCAAACTTAAATTTGCGATCAATTGGAGCTATCATAATAGTTTACCTTCCTGCAGAGAATTTCATAATCAGTCCCTTTACACAGTTGAACAGACTAGTGAAGTAGTTGCTCACCATGAAGATACTTTATCTACATTTTGTGGAATCTGGGCAAAGTCGGATGCAAACACATGGACCCTTTCTTCTGTGATGTTACTGATCATTGACCCAAGAGAAAACACCAAACGCCATATTTTCCAGAGCTCTGGACAAACTCTTCTATTTCCTGTGAAGAAAGAAGTTTCTTCATCATGAAACAGCAACAAAATATTGAACAGTATTTATTGATTTGGTGACAAACAAGAGAAAAAGTCAAGTAGTGACAACCAAAACAAAACCTGTTGCCATAGCGTTGATTCTGACTCATGACAATCCTATGTGTTACAGGGTAGAACTGATTACCATATGATTTTTTAGCTATAATCTTTATGGAAGCATCTATTAACCTTTCTTCTGAGTTCCATTGGTAGGCCGGATCTGTCAATATTTTGTTTTGTAGGTTTGCGCCACACAGGGATCTTCAAGTATTGATAGAGAGAAATTATTAGAAGAGTGGCTGCTTTTTAACAAAAATAATCAGTCAGTTCCTTTGGAAGGAGATGAGTGTTAGGAGATCTGTGGCCTCTGTTATGTATATTTGTGTAAATGTGTATAAGTGTTATGTGTGCTGGAAGCAAGAAATGAAATTAGGCTATTACACAGTAGTGAAAGGGACACTCAATTCTTCAATTACAGTTATTACTAATATAAATCCTTGGAAGGAAGTACCACAGCAAGATCTCAACTCAGCTTAATTCTGTATAGTTATATTTCTCCTGGAGTTCCAGAAAAACATGTTGCTGTCGAGTCAATTCTGACTCATAACAACCCTATAGTCAAATGAGTACAGTGCTCAGGTGCTAACCAAAAGATTGAAAGTTGAAGTCCACCTAGAGATGCAAGAAAAGAAAGGCACAGAGGTCTATTTCTGAAAGATCAGTCAATGAAAACTCTACAGAGCACAGCTCTATTCTGATCACACGGGGTCATTCAGAGTTGGAATCGATACGACAGCACATGTTTGGTTATAGTTCTACTAAATCACATGTATTCATTCCAGCAGGTTTTCTGGAGAGTCCTTTCAGTTGGGAGTTATTGGAATTTTACATCCTGACAATGAACACTAAGGAAAACTTAGTTCTATTGGGGCTTATTGTATATCACCTTTATGTCTCACTTTAAACTTTCTCATAGTTTCCCAAATATCCCCCTATTTGCTCCCTAATGTGCAGAGGTTAAGAATTGCTAACATTCAAAATATTTTTGAGTTTGAAATGTCTGTGAAATAGTCATGCTCACTTACAATCAATGAATATACGTTTGTAGTTACCTATTGAAATGCCCGTATTGTTTCTGCAATTTAAATAACAATTAGTATAAATACATTATTTTAACTATTATGCTACAATTCATTCTTCCTTTCCTCACCTTCCTAAGACTGTCATTTTCCTTTAATATGAATGGGAAAATTTTTTACAAATACAGTTAAATTGCATAAAATATTCATTAATCTTACTGAAGGCTTCGGATCCTACAAAGATATTATATATAGCTTAAATACTTTGCACTCAGAATAATATTAAGTTTTAATCCTTGAATAGAATCTCAATTTTATGTGGTTGCCAATAAGATAGTAGACAAAATGGATCTCAATAGACTATAAAGTAGCACAGTAAAGAATGCTTACTTTTTAGTTATCTCTTAAAGGTGTATTACTAACTTAAAATAGATTCTTGCTTTCCTTCATAAGGTATATTTACTGTATGCTGACAGAATTTTTTTGTAATTTCAAATTAAGGGAAATTTCAGATACAATTGATAGAAATTATTTGATCTTTACTATGTATGCAGAATTTATTTCCCTTGTTACGTGGAATCCCAGGACACATAATTGTGTTCACGAGGAATTGTACACAGAGGAAGAGGCAGTTGTTTGGACAGAACAAAGGGCTACTGCATGGTTTCAGTCAGGAAAGGTGTGCATCAGGGTTGTATCCTTTCATTCTACCTATTCAGTCTGTACACTGAGCAAATAATCCGAGAAGCTGGACTATATGAAGAAGAACTGGGCATCAGGATTGGAGGAAGACTCATTAACAACCTGTGTTATGCAGATAACACAACATTGCTTGCTGAAAGTGAAGAGAACTTGAGACACTTACTGAGGAAGATCAAAGACCACAGCCTACAGTATGGATTACACCTCAACATAAAGAAAACAAAAATCGTCACAACTGGACCAATGAGCAACATCATGATAAATGGAGAAAAGATTGAATTTATCAAGCATTTCGTTTTACTTGGAATCACAGTCAACACCCATGGAACCAGCAGTCAAGAAATCAAAAGACACTTTGATTGCATTGGGCAAATCTGCTGCAAAGCCCCTCTTTAAAGTTTTGAAAGCAAAAACATCACCTTGAAGACTAAAGTGCGCCTGATCCAAATCATGGTATTTTCAGGGGTATCATGTGAAAGCTTGACAATGAATAAGGAAGAACGAGAAGAATTGACATCTTTGAATTGTGATGTTGGTGAAGAATATTAAATATATCATGGACTGTCAAAAGAATGAACAAGTCTGTCTTGGGAGAGGTACAACCAGAATGTTCACTAAAATCAAAGATGAAGAGACCACATCTTACATACTTTGGATATGTTGTCAGAGCGATGAGTCCTTGGAGAAGGACATCATGCTTGGTAAAGCATAGAGTCAGCTGAAAGGAGGAAGACCCTCAACAAGATGGATTGACACAGTGGCTACAACAAAGGTCTCAAACATAACAATAATTGTGAACATTGCGCAGGACTGGACAGTGTTTTCTGTTGTACGTAAGGTCATTATGAGTTGGAACCACCTGGATGGCACCTAATAACAACAATAAAGTTGTAAAGGTAGCAGCTGCAGAAATGCAGATAACTGGAATTTGAACTCCCCAGTCAATTAATCCTACCATAGACATGAAAACACAGTCCCCAGAAGTACTCAGTCTAGTCCCTTAACACTCGGTTTTCCAACTAAACTTTGAGGTTTTTGTGAGTATGGCTCAATTTCTTGTACCAACTACTACATTTGGTTCAAGTTAAGAGCTGAATAATATGTTATTATTAAACAAAACTATTTGCAATTGACAACTGAAAACATTCTCAAAAAGTATGGTAACAGAGAAAGGCACTCACTCCGAATTTAATACAGACTAACACCTCGCATGCCAACCCCCAACAACATGATAAGCCTGTAAGACGGATGATTTGTAAGCGCTTAGTGAAGAAATGTGTATTAGAAACCTCAAGCTTCACTACACAAAAGTTAGGTAGGATTTCATGATTTTGATTATGACTATTTGGTTAGCAGATTAATAAGTTATTGTAGACACAAACTATAAGTTTTTGCATCTGGGATAGAGCCAGTATATCCCTCAACTGAGAAGGAATCGTCAGAAGTTAATATGGAAACATATTTAACTAATAAATAAGAATATTGAGCTAAGGAGAAGTGGTTTTTTCAATGCTACATACATAGTTTGCACCCAGGTGGCGCAGTGCTTATGAGAGCCACTGCTAACCAAAAGGTCAGCTCAAAATCCAGCAGCTGCTCTTTGGAAATCCTATGGGGCGGTTCTACTCTGTCCTATGAATTGGAATCGACTGGATGGCAACTTGTTTTGGTTACATAAACAGTTATGCTCGAAGGAGTGTGCCACTCTTCAATCTACATGTCTATGACCATCCAGCCATTCACTGAGGTTTATAATGACATTTTTAAAAATAAAAAGTACAATAAAATAGATAGGTAATTAAAGAAATTCTAAGTGTCTTAATTTTTGAGTTTCTGACTTTCTGGAGTCTGTCTTGATGCACCACCAGCTTCTTCCAACTAATTCTAACAGAGGCCTCTCTATAATATTTGTGAGACTGACAGGTCATTTCATATTTTCATTTCTTCTTTCACTAACAAAAAAGAAATTCATCTCTCTTTTTATTTACACAAACTCACCTTCGAAGACACAGGAAAAGTTAGGAATTCATTATATCAACTAAAAACATGACTTACCTAGTACTTTACTGTAAAACTGATCCCACTTCTCATTAAATGTCTGGAACCAACAGTCAGAATAAAGCTCATGTATCATATTTTTTACCATATTTTTTACCCTCTCCAAGACTGTCATTGGATCATTTTGTTCTGATATAACCATAGGTACATAGGAAGCAGGGATTAAAAGTCCTCCACTATACTTTTCAGATGTGTAGCCAGATGTGAACAAGACACCATACAAAAAGGGTATTTTATGTAGTTCAGCCAGCAACTCACCACAAGGACCAATGACGTCTGCAAAAATGACATCAAACCTTGATTGTTGTAAATTCCTCATTAGTTTCTTGTTGAAAACTATGTCTTTACAGAGCCTTTGAATAAATAATATTCCCAAGAGATTTCTTGTGCTGCTGAAAAATATGTTCAAAATGTATTTTTGGCAGATTATATGTCCATTTCCTGATCCATTTTCATGAAATAAATTCAAAATCAACTTTAATAAGAGAAGTAGGATAAACTTCAAATTTAATAGCAGATTGTGTGTTAGGGACGCTAAGAATGGAAGCTGAATGTGTTAGAACAGTTACCTCACGGTCCCTCTGAATAAGTTCATCCAGTATTTTCTTTATATTGATCCAATATCTGTATTCTCTTGGCCACACAAGCACTCTTCCACAAGTTTCAAGCTAAAGTAACAACTTACTTGTATTAGCAGAACTGAAATCCATTTCATAGACATTCTGTTTAAATGAATTCTTTTTCAATTTCTGTTCCCTCTGACATTGCTCATGCATATGTCCCAGGAGAAATCAATCTCTTACAGGTCAAAATAAATATATTACGTGAATAGTCAGAGCATGCCTAGTGGAAAAAGCAAAGAATAGATGACCCTGTGTTATTATGAGTGTACTTAACGTCCATTTTATCACAAGTGCTATCACAATCACACAGCTAAGAGCTGATGACCTAACATTTGGGTGTCACCTTTGTTATATAGTAGATTTTAGAATAGTGTTAAGAACAGTGGCAAATGTGAAGCCTCTTGTGACTGCAGTCTCCTTGATACAAGAACTTAAGACGAAGTATATTCTTGTGTCAGTATACTTATGAATATCATGTTTCATAGCTTTTTGTGTCTGGTAAAATCTTTATTAACACATACCAAACAATTTATCAATTTGAAGTGTACCATTCAGTGACTGTTAGTATACACACAGAGTTGTGCAGCCACAACCATGATCATTTTAGAACATTTTAATCACTCCAAAAAGAAACTCTGTGTCCCTTACCCATTGCCCCTCAGTCTTCCCATTCTCCCTCTAACCCCAGTCCTAGAAAACTGCTAATCAACTTTTAGTATCTATAGTTTTCCTATTCAGGACATTTCATGTAAATGAAATCATACAATATGTGTGTTTTTTTTTATGACTAGCTTCTTTCACTTAGCATAATATTCAAGACTTATCTACGTTATATTAAATGTAGGACATTATCTATTATTATTGTTGAATAATATTCCACTGTATGGATATACCACTTTTGCTCATCCATTCATCAATTGATAGACACTTGGGTTGCTTCAACTTTTTGACTATTATACTATTTATGAATAACGCTGTTTATGAACATTCATTTGCAAAGTTTGTGTGGGCATGTGTTCATTTCTCTTGGAAACATTCATAGAGGTAGAATGCCTTGATAATATGATAACTCTGTGTTCAAACTTACACCAGACTGTTTTCCCAAATGGCATGTGTAAGTGTTCCAATCTATCCACATTATTTTTTTCTAATGCTAATTCTTTTTAATAATATTTATTTTTGCTGAAAATACAGACAGAAAAAAATATACACCCATTCAACAATTTCTACTTGTCATTCTTTCCGTTGTGTCATCATTTCACTATCTCTTCCCAAATCATTTCACCACCATCAACTTACATACTTCACATTCTTGACAACACTTTTTATTTTGTCTTGATTATAGTCAGCCAAGTGAGTATGAAGTCGTATCTCATTGTGCTTTTTACTTATATATATATATACATTTTTTAATAATTTTTATTGTGCTTTAACTGAAAGTTTACAAATCAAGTCAGTCTCTAACATACAAACTTATATACACCATACTACATACTCCCATTTACTCTCCCCCTAATGAATCAGCCTGCTCCCTCCTTCCAGTTTCTCCTTTCGTGACCGTTTTGCCAGTTTCTAACCCCCTCTACCCTCCCATATCCCCTCCAGACAGGAGATGCCAACATAGTCTCAAGTGTCCACCTGATGCAAATAGCTCACTCCTCATCAGGATCTCTTTCCAACCCACTGTCCAGTTCAATCCATGTCTGATGAGTTGGCTTGGGGACTGGTTCCTGTCCTGGGCCAAAAGAAGGTTTGGGATCTATGACTGCCAAGATTCTTCTAGTCTTAGACCATTAAGTCTGGTTCTTTAATGAGAATTTGGGGTCTGTATCCCACTGTTCTCCAGCTCCCTCAGGGGTTCTCTGTTGTGCTCCCTGTCAGGGCAGTCATCGGTTGTGGCTGGGCACCATCTAGTTCTTCTGCTCTCAGGATGATGTAGTCTCTAGTTCTTGCAGCCCTTTCTGTCTCCTGGGCTCATAATTACCTTGTGACCTTGGTGTTCTTCATTCTCCTTTGATCCAGGTGGATTGAGACTCATTGGTGCATCTTAGATGCCCAATTGTTAGCTTTTAAGACCTCAGAAACCACACTTCAAAGTGGGATGCAGAAAGTTTTCTTAATAGAATTGATTTTGCCAATTGACTTAGGTGTCCCCTTAAGTCATAGTCCCCAAACCCCCGCCCTTGCTCTGCTAACCTTTGAAGCATTCAGTTTATTCAGGAAACTTCTTTGCTTTTGGTCTAGTCCAGTTGTGCTGACCTTCCCTGTATTGAGTGTTGTCCTTCCCTTCACCTTAAGTAGTTCTTATCTACTATCTAATCAGTAAATAACCCTCTCCTACCCGCCTTCCCTCCCCACTCTCCTAACCACAAAAGAATGTGTTCTTCTCAGTTTAATCTATTTCTCAAGATCTTATAATAGTGGTCTTATACAATATTTGTCCTTTTGCAACTGACTAATTTCACACAGCATAAAGCCTCCCAGGTTCCTCTATTTTATAAAATGTTTTACAAATTCATCACTGTTCTTTATCGATGTGTAGTATTCCATTGTGTGAATATACCATAATTTATTTATCCATTCATCTGTTGATGGACACCTTGGTTGCTTCCAGCTTTTTGCTATTGTAAACAGTGCTGCAATAAACGTGGATGTGCATATATCTGTTCATGTAAAAGCTCTTATTTCTCTAGGATATATTCCAAGGAGTGGGATTTCTGGGTCCTACAGTAGTTCTATCTCTAGCGTTTTAACTAAATGCCAGATCGATTTCCAAAATGGTTGTACCATTTTAAGTGTTCCAATCTCTCCACAGCTTCTACAACATTTATTATTTTGTGTTTTTTGGATTAACGCCAGCCTTGTTGGAGTGAGATGGAATCTCATCGTAGTTCTAATTTGCATTTTTCTAATGGCTAATGATCGAGGGCATTTCCTCATGTATCTGTTAGCGGCCTGAATATCTTCTTTTGTGAAGTGCGTGTTCGTATCCTTTGCCCAATTTTTAATTGAACTCTTTGTCTTTTTGTGGTTGAGTTTTAGCAGAATCGTATAGATTTTAGAGATCAGGCATTGGTCAGAAAGGTCATAGCAGAAATTTTTTTCCCAGTCTGTAGGTGGTCTTTTTATCCTTTTGATGAAATCTTTAGATTTTGGCTCTTCTTTATGTATGTGTGCGTTTATCGATCTAAATTGACCTGTGAGCACTGCTTTTGCTGTGTCCCAGAGGTTTTGATAGGAAGTGTTTTCATTCTTGCTGCCTTCTATGAATTGCTTTATTCCCTCCTTAATGTCTTCTATAACCCAGTCTTATTTGAGCAGGGTATTGTTCAGTTTCCAGGTATTTGGTTTCTTTTCCCTGATTTTTCTGTTATTGATTTCTACTTTTATGGCCTTGTGGTCTGAGAAGATGCTTTGTAATATTTCGATGTTTTGGATTCTGCAAAGGTTTGTTTTATGACCTAATATGTGATGTATTGTAGAGAATGTTCCATGTGCACTAGAAAATAAAAGTATACTTTGCAGCTGTTGGGTGGAGTGTTCTGTATAAGTCTATGAGGTCAAGTTGGTTGATTGTAGCAATTAGATCTTCCGTGTCTCTATTGAGCTTCTTCCTGGAAGTCCTATCCTTCTCCAAAAGGGGTGTGTTGAAGTCTCCTACTATAATTGTGGAGGTGTCTATCTCACTTTTTAGTTCTGTTAGAGTTTGTTTTATGTATCTTGCAGCCATGTCATTGGGTGCATAAATATTTAATATGGTTATATCTTCCTAGTAAATTTTTCCTTTAATCATTATGTAGTGTCCTTCTTTATCCTTTGTGGTGGATTTAACTTTCAAGCCTATTTAGTCAGAAAATAATATTGCCACTCCTGCTCATTTTGATTGTTGTTTGCTTGATGTATTTTTTACATACTCTGAGTTTTAGTTTGTGTCTCTAAGTCTAAGGTGTGTCTCTTGTAAGCAGCATATAGATGGATTGCGTTTTTTTTTTTAACCAGTCTGAGGCTCTCTGTCTCTTTATTAGTGCATTTAGTGCATATACTTTCAGTGTAATTATAGATAAGTATGAGTTTTGTGGTGTCATTTTGATGCCTTTTTGTGTGTGTTGTTGACAATTTCATTTTTCCACATACTTTTTTGTGCTGAGACATTTTTCTTAGTAAATTGTGAGATCCTCATTTTCATAGTGTTTGACTTTATGTTAGTTGAGTCGTTACGTTTTTCTTGGCTTTTATCTTGAGTTATGGAGTTGTTATACCTTTTTGTGGTTACCTTATTTTTTACCCCTATTTTTCTAAGTAAAAACCTAACTTGTATCGTTCTGTATCGCCTTGTATCACTCTCCATCTGGCAGTTCAATGCCTCCTGTATTTAGTCCCTCTTTTTGATTATTGTGATCTTTTACCTATTGACTTCCACGATTCCCTGTTATGTGTATTATTTTATCTATTTATTTATTTTTTAATTAATCTTAATTTGTTTGTTTTTTTGATGTCCCTATTTGAGTTGATATCAGGACGTTCTGTTTTGTGACCTTGTGTTGTGCTGGTATCTGATATTATTGGTTTTCTGACCAAACAATATGCTTTAGTATTTCTTGTAGCTTTGGTTTGGTTTTTGCAAATTCTCTAAGCTTGTGTTTATCTGTAAATATCTTAATTTTGCCTTCATATTTCAGAGAGAGTTTTGCTGGATATATGATCCTTGGCTGGCAGTTTTTCTCTTTTAAAATTTTCTGTTTATCTTTGGTTTTGGCGAGTTTGATGATAATATGTCTTGGTGTTTTTCTTTTTGGATCAATCTTAAATGGGGTTCGATGAGCATCTTGGATAGATATCTTTTCATCTTTCATGATGTCAGGGAAGTTTTGTGTCAGGAGTTCTTCAACTATTTTCTCTGTGTTTTCTGTCCTCCCTCCCTGTTCTGGGACTCCAATCACCCGCAAGTTATCCTTCTTGATAGAGTCCCACATGATTCTTAGGGTTTCTTCATTTTTTTAAATTCTTTTATCTGATTTTTTTTCAGCTATGTTGGTGTTAATTCCCTGGTCCTCCAGATGTCCCAGTCTGCATTCTAATTGCTCGAGTCTGCTCCTCTGACTTCCTATTGCGTTGTCTAATTCTGTAATTTTATTGTTAATCTTTTGGATTTCTACATGCTGTCTCTCTATGGATTCTTGCAACTTATTAATTTTTCCACTATGTTCTTGAATAATCGTTTTGAGTTCTTCAACAGTTTTATCAGTGTGTTCCTTGGCTTTTTCTGCAGTTTGCCTTATTTCGTTTGTGATGTCTTTAAGCATTCTGTAAATTAGTTTTTTATATTCTGTGTCTGATAATTCCAGGATTGTATCTTCATTTGGGAAAGATTTTGATTCTTTTGTTTGGGGGGTTGCAGAAGCTGTCATGGTCTGCTTCTTTATGTGGTTTGATATGGACTGCTGTCTCCGAGCCATCACTGGGAAACTAGTTTTCCAGAAAATCCGCTAAAAAAAAAAATGCAGTCAGATCCCTATCAGAGTCTCCCTCTGGCTCAGGCTATTCGGATGTTAATGGAGCCGCCTGGGGAGGGTGGGGAAGGGATCAGAGAGATAGGAGAGTAGCACCTCAGAATATAGCCAGAGTTGCTTGTCTTGCTTGAAATGACTATTATATCTGAGATTTCCGTGGGGCGTGTTGCCTATGTGTGCTGGCTGTGTGGAGATTGCCCCTGGGGCGTCTGGCCCGCTAGAGTCAAGGTCAGATCCTCCACTATCAGCCCCACGCCCAAGGTTAAGGTTCCCCTACTGGGACGGTGCACTCCCGACTCCAAAATCAGTCGCTGCCTCCTGGGGAATCCCCCTCCCGCCATCCGCGTAGCCACGCAGCTTCCTAGAACCGGCTGGGCTCCCCCCCGGGGTCAGCTCAGAAGGGCGGAGCAGCTCCCCTCTCCTGCGCCGCGACTGCGCGTCCCAGCTGGGGCACCGCTCTCCCCGCTCCAAGACCAGTCACTGCCTCCCGGGGACTTCTCCCACCGGCTGTGCCGCCACGCCGCCACGCAAACTGGCTGGGCCCCCTCCCGGAATGAGTTCGGGGGCTAGGGCTGGGCCCCTTGTTTGTGCCGTCTGCCCCCTTGGGCTCTGCCCCAAATCAGGCGCCAAAGGTCACCTGACTGGTACGCTGGCTCCAGGCTCTGAAAACAATCGCTGCCTCCCCGTATTTGTTCGTTCTCCGTCTCTAAATCTGTGTTTGTTGTTCAGCGTTCGTTTATTGTTATGTATGTGATTGATTCACTTGTTTTTCCTAGTCTTTGTTGCAAGAGGGATCCGCGGTAGCGTCCATCTAGTCCGCCATCTTGGCCCCGCCAAAACTGGACATTTTTTAAAATAATTTTTACTGTGCTTTAAGAGAAAGTTTACAAATCAATTCAGTCTCTCACACAAAAACCCATACACATCTTGCTACACACTCCCAATTACTCTCCCCCTAATGAGAGAGCCTGCTTTCTCCCTCTACTCTCTCTTTTTGTGTCCTTTTTACCAGCTTCTAACCCTCTCCACCCTCTCATTTCCCCTCCAGGCAGGAGATGCCAACATAGTCTCAAGTGTCCACCTGATCCAAAAAGCTCACTCCTCACCGATATTCCTCTCCAAGCCATTGTCCAGTCCAATCCATGTCTGAAGAGTTGGCTTCGGGAATCGTTCCTGTCCTGGGGCACCAGAAGGTCTGGGGGCCATGACCACCGAGGTTCTTCCAGTCTCAGTCAGACCATTAAGTCTGGTCTTATGAGAATTTGGGGTATGCATCCCACTGCTCCTCTGCTCCCTCAGGGGTTCTCTGCTGTGTTCCCTGTCAGGGCAGTCATCAGTTGTAGCTGGGCACCATTTAGTTCTTCTGGATGATGTAGTTGCTGGTTCATGTGACCCTTTCTGTCTCTTGGGCTCATAATCACCTTGTGTCCTTGGTGTTCTTCATTCTCCTTTGATCCAGGTGGATTGAGACCAATTGATGCATCTTAGATGGCTGCTTGCTAGTGTTTAAGATCCCAGATGCCACTCTTCAAAGTGGGATGCAGAATGTTTTCTTAATAGATTTTATTATGCCAATTGACTTAGAAGTCCCCTGAAACCATGGGTTATTGGACATTTTTACTTCTGTCACTGCCTATTCATATGCTTCATTTATTAATATTGGACTGTTTCTTGTTTATGATTTGTAGTTTTTGCTAGACAATGCGTAACACTCCTTTTTCTGTTAAATGTGTTGCAAGTTAGTTTGTGGAATTTTAACTCGGGTTTTTATGTATGATTTAACAGTATTACCTTCTGTGGCACTATATTCTGTTTTTTCTTTAAAATGTGTCAATTATCTAGATGAGTTGTATTGAAAATTCTATTGTAAGCATTTCCTATCATTTCCCTAACACCAAAATTTCATTTAATTTTATATTTGTTCCTAATGGCTAGTGATTGCAAGCGTTTCCTCATATGTCTGTTAGCTCCTTGAACATCTTTGGTGAAGTGTCTGTTCAAGCCCTTTGTTCATTTTTTAACTGGAGTATTTATCTTTTTTTTTTTTTTTTTTGCAGAGGTGTACCTTCCTATAGATTTTAGAGAATAGAGCTTGGATATTTTATAGTCAAATTTTTTTTCTAATTCTGTAGGTTCTCTTTTTACTCTTTTGGTGAAGTCTTTTGATGAGCAAAAGTGTTTAATTTTCAGAAGAAACCTTTATGTATCTTACCTTCTGGTGTGTGTGTGCTGTTAATTAACTTTTTTTATCCTGTTTATGCCTTATATTAGGGCCCGTAGTGTTGACCCAGTTTTTCCTTCCATGATCTTTATAATTTTTGATGTTATAATTAGGTCTTTGATCTATTTTGAATTAGTTTTTGTGTGTGGTGTGAGTTATGGGTCTTGTTTCATTTGTTTTCCAGATGGGCATTCAGTTTTGCTGACATGATTTGTCAAACAGGCTGTTTTTTCCTAGTTTAAGAAACTTTGGGCCTTAGCCAAAAATCAGGTGGCTGTAGGTAGATCAATATACATCTTGGTTCTCAATTCTGTTTCATAGGACACTGTGTCTGTTGTTGTGCCAGCACCAGTCTGTTTTAACTACTCTAGCTGTATAGTAGGGTCTGAGATCAAGTAGTGTGACACTTCCTACTTTGTTCTTCCTTTTCTATAAGGATTTACTTATCTGGGGTCTCTTTCCTTTCCACATAAACTTAGTGACTAGTTTTTCCATCTCGTTAAAGAATGTTATTGGTATTTAGATCAGGATTGCATGTTTTTTGTAGATTTCTTTTGGTAGAAATGACATTCTCATAATGTTGAGTCTACCCACCCATGAGCATGGGTATGTTTTTCCATTTATGTAGGCCTCTTGGTTTCTTGGAATAGTGATTTGTAGATTTCTTTGTAAAGGTCTTTACATCTGTGTTCATTTATTCCTAAGTGTCTTATTTTTTTTAGGGGCTGTCATAAACAATATTGCTTCCCTGGTTTCCTTTTTGTAGTTGTCTTTATTGGTGTATAGGAATCCAACTGAGTTTTCTACGTTTATCTTGTATCCTACCACTCTGGAGAATATTTTATTAGTTCCAGTGTCATGGATTGAATTGTGTCCCCCCAAAATAAGTGTCAACTTGGCTAGGCCATGGTTCCCAATATTGTGTGGTTGTACCCCATTTTGTGATTTTCCTATGTGTTATAAAGTATAATTTCTGCCTGTGGTTAAAGAGGAAACCCTGGTGGTGCAGAGGTTAAGTGCTACAGCTCTGAACCAAAAGGTAACCAGTTCGAATCCACCAGGTGCTCCTTGGAAACTCTATGGGGTAGCTCTACTCTGTCATATGGGGTCACTAGAGTCAGGATCCATTCAATGACAAGGGATTTGTTTTACAAGATTACAGAGTGTCTTAGGGCAATCTCCTTTGAGATATCAAAAAAGAAGGGAGCAGAGAGACAGGGGAACGTCATATCACCAAGAAAGCAGAGCTGGGAACAGAGCGAATCTTTTGGACCTGAGGTTCCTGTGCTGAGATGCTCCCAGACCAACGAAAGACTGACGCATGACACGGGCCTTACTCACAGCTGACAGGGAGAGAAAGCCTTCCCTTGTAGCTGGCACCCTGAATTTGGACTGCTAGCTTACTGGACTGTGAGAGAATAAATTTCTCTTTGTTGAAGCCATCCACTTGTGGTATTTCTGTTTAAGCAGCACTAGATGACTAAGACAGAATTAATCTCATTTGATTGTTGTGATGGTGTCAACTTAGCTTGGCCATGATTCTCAGTGTTCTGACAGTCATAAAATGTTGTGGTCACTTCCCTATTGAGATTGGATATATAGATTACTCCCATGATGGGATTTGCTGTGAGTGGTACAAGCAGGGGGGCAGCTCACCAACCCCTCAGCCTTCATCTCTGCACCCTCTGCTGCCTAGACATTCCTGGTCTCCTTGCTGGGGCTTCTGTTTGCTTGAAATCCTACAGCTGACTCCTGTTCATCTGATCTCTGGTTCTTGAGACATGAGCTAGCAGCTTATCTGAGGTCTTGCCTGCCGATCTTGAGATTCGTTGATCTCCGGAACATGTGAGCAACAGCCCTGCTTTACTGCCTGTTATTGGGTTCACCAGCCCCTGCAGCTATGTGAATTAGGAGAAGTCTCTTCCCTGCTCCAGGGACTTGGGACATTCCAGCTTATAAAAACTGTGTGAGCTGTTTCCTTGATATAAATCTCTCTCTATATATATATATATATTTATATGCTTTACTGGGTTTTGCTTCTCTAGAGAGCCCAGCCTAACACATTTGGTACCAAGAGTGGGGTGGTTCTAGAGAAAAAAAAATTATAAAGATGAATTTTCTAAATTGATTAGCAGGAGTGATTATTCTTAAGGATGTTGACAACTCTGCTTCCAGTAGTAAAAACAGCACTGCTAATCCATGGTATAAGGTGACAACTCAAATATGCAAACTATCACCACCTATAGATCAGGTATTGGTGAAAGATGAGGTTCTGGGTGATTGCATGGATGATAGCTTTCTACAATTTTCTCAGAACTAGAAGTATAAAAAAGCTAGTTACTTGGTCCAGCTTTCACTAGACAAACAGGTGAAAGAAAGAAATCAGCTCAGGGCTTCAGAGTTAAACTCAAGCAACACATAGCCTCAAATTTTCCACTTGTACCTTGAAAAAAGCCTTATTTCTTGTTGTAACAGAACTGATATTGCCAAAAACCAAACCCAGAGTCTTATTGTAAGAGTGGTTGAATTACAACACCAACTCAACTGCCTTTGAAAGACATTGATGGAGAAGAATTGGGAACCCAAACCTGAGATGGTGACAAATGGGCAGATAATCAGGAAAGTGGAGACACTGAGTCTCTGAATTCCATTGAATCACTCTTGCCAACACAACCATTAGCCCTTACACTCCCATTTAATGAGATTAACCCAGCTGCAACAAAAGTGCCTTTTCCTGAGTCATTGCTTTGGACATTGCCTGAGGCAGATGTTTTACATGACAATGTTGAATGTTCTCAAAACTTTTCCCCATTGATTTGGCTTCTAGATCTATAACAGACTTAAGTCCCAGCGAGCTCCAAAAGGCAAAGTACAAAGTGTAACACAGGAGGAGGTATGCTACACCATGAAAGAACTGCTTGACTTCTCTAAACAGAAACCAGGGGAATATGTATGGGAATGACTACTAAGGGTATGAGATCATGGGGCAAGGAATATAAAGATGGATCAGTCTGAGTTTACTGGTATGGGCTCATGAAGCACAGATTCTTTTTCAATGTTTTAGCTCTAGAAGTTAGGAAAGGATTTAATAGTTTATTTGGTTGGGTTGCTCAACCATGGATTATGTGATGGCCTACACTAAATCAAGGTGAAGTACCAGACCTCCCTTGGTGTACTGTAGAAGAAGGTATCCAAAGGCTTAGGGAAATTGGCATGCTAGAGTGGATTTATCAGGTTTGACCCACAAAACCAGATATGAAGTGACCAGAGGACATACCTATTACCACAATGATGAGGAAAAAAAAAATGTGTGAAGGGAACCTCAGCATCCTTGAAGAGTGCTGTGATTACTATTTTATGTAAGTCAGAAATGACAGTGGGAATTGCCCTAACTGTATTAAGACACTTAACTACAATGGGGCTGATAGGAGCCCATGGTGGTAGGGGCCAAGTGACAGCACTCAGTAGTCAAAGACAAGATGGGCATGGTTACCATAATGGACAGCAGAGTCAAAGTAGTAATCATAGCAATCCAACTCATATGGAACTATGGCATTGACTACTTAGTCATTGTGTCCCTAGGAGTGAAATATATAGGAAGCCTATTAAATATTTGTC
The DNA here is from genome assembly GCF_030014295.1 of Loxodonta africana. NCBI lineage: Eukaryota > Metazoa > Chordata > Mammalia > Proboscidea > Elephantidae > Loxodonta > Loxodonta africana. Next base: position 87,291,715 of record NC_087346.1, read on the forward strand.
TAATCTGTACAAGTAGATGAATTCTAGGTCAAGAGAATAACAGTCTAACTCGAATCACCAGGATAGAGAGTCATAGCCCTGTAATCAATTCCCAGACTTGAGCCAGTTTACAAACTCACAACCCATTGATTGGAGGGGAGGCTGGGTCCTCCTGAGGAAGGACTCCAATTCGCTGCCAAAAACTCAAGCTGTTAATGTTTCTCCCAGCCTCCCCAAAGGGATCTACAGCCTTTTACAAGAGTGACTGTTAATTGGGGAAAAGGAAACAATCAGACTTTTCTGAGATTATTGGATACTGGCTCTGAACTGACACTCTTTCCAGGAGAAACAAAACATCATCATGGCCCACCAGTCAGAGTGGGGGCATATGGACGGCAGGCTATTAATGGAGCCTTGGCTCATGTCCATTTCACAGTAGGTGCAGTGTGTTCCCAAACCCATCCTGTAGTGATTTCCCCAGTTCCAGATTGCATAACTGGAATATATACACTTAGCAACCTGCAGAACCTGCACTCCCATTGGATCTCAGCCAAATGGGTTAAGGGCTATTATGTCAGTAAAAGCCAAGTGGAAGCCATTAGAACTGCCCCTACCTAGAAAAGAGTAAACCAAAATATATACTGCATTCCTGGAGGGATTGTAGAGATTACTGTCACCAACAAGGATGCAAGGGTGATGATTCCCACCACATCCCCATTCAACTAGCCTATATGGCCTCTGACACACATGGGGCTGCCTTAAGTTGGAATTAACTCAATGGCAACTGTTTTTTAATATACCTGTGAAGTGGGGATCAATAGCTCCATTTTAAAAATGAAACTGAAGGTCAAAGGAGTCAAGTGGGTTTACCTAAGCCACACACCTAATAAGCTGTAACACCAGAATGAGATGCCAGGTGTTCCAAGTTGGGGTAGGGGGGGAAACACATGGATCTTGGAGAATGACAGTGGATTATTAAAAACTTAACCAGAAGATGACTCCAATTGCAATTGCTAACCCAGGTGTAGTCTCCTTGATTAAGTTAATATATCCCCAGGTGCCTGGTATTCAGCAATTGATCTAGCTAATGACTTTTTCTCCATACCTATTTTGAAGGACCATCAGAAGCAGTTTGGCTTTAGCTGGCAAGGCAAGCAAGTACCTTCAGTTGCCTACCTCAGAGCTACCTCATCTCTCCAGACCTATGTCATCATTATGTCTGCAGGGACCTTGATCTCCTTTCCCTTCCACTAGACATTACACTGGTCCACTGCATTGATGACATTATGCTGTTTGGACCGAGTTAGGAAGAAGTGTCAATGACTATGGAACTACCGGTAAAACTTTTGCATGCTGCGGTGTGGGAAATTAATCCCACAAATTTTCAGACACCTTCCACCTCAGTGAAATTTCTCGCGGGTCAGTGGTGTGGGGCATGTAGATATAGTCCTTCTGAAGTGAAAGAAATGTTATTGCACCTGTCTACTTTCACAACTAAAAAGAAGGCACAACACCTAGCGGGCCTCCTTGGATTTTGCAGGCAGCATATTCCTCTTCGGGTATGCTATTTTGACCTATTTACAAAGTGAATTGAAAAGCTGTTAGTTCTGATTGGACACCAGAACAAGAGAAGGCTCTGCAACAGGTTCAGGCTGCTGTGCAAGCTGCTATGCCACTTGCACCATATGATGTGCCTGATTCAATGGTGCTTGAAGTGTACCTGACAGATAACTATGTTGTTTGCAGTCTCTGGAAGGCACTATTGTTGAATCACAGCACAGAGCCTCAGAATTTTGGAGTAAAGAACTGCCATCCTTTGCAGATAGCTACTTGCCTTTTGAGAAACAGCTTTAGGCTCATTACTTGGCCTTAGTAGAGACTGAATGCTTAATCATGAAACACCAAGTCAGCAAGTAGCCTGAGCTGCCCATCACGAATCAGATGTTATCTAACACACAGAATCATAAATTTGGACATACACAGCAGCACTTCATCAGTAAATGGAAGTGATATATTTGAGATTAGATGCAAGCAAGACCTGAAGACACAAGTTGCAAGACGAAGTGGCCTAAATGTCCATGGTCTCTACTCCTGTCACATTATCTTCTATTTCACACTCTAAATCTATGGCCTGATGAGGGATTTCCTTATGATCAGTTGATAGAAGAAGAGAAATCTCCTATCTGGTGTACATATGGTTCTGTGTAAAATGCAGACACCACTCAAAAGTGGAAAGCTGCAGCACTACATCTCCTTTCTGGGACATCCCTGAAGGACAGTGGTGAAGGGAAATCCTCCCAATAGGCAGAACTTTGAGCAGTGCACCTGGTTGTTCACTTTGCTTGGAAGGAGAAATGGCCAGATGTGCAATTGTATACTGACTCATGGGCTGTAGCCTATAGTTTGACTGGATGGCCAGGGACTTGGTAGGAACATGATTGGAAAATTAAAGACAAGGATTTATAAGGAAGAGGATAGACCTCTCTGAGTGGGCCAAAGAAGTGGAGGTATTTACGTCTCATGCGAATGCTCACCAAAAGGTGACCTCAGCAGAGGAGAATTTTAACAATCAAGTGGCTGGGATGACATGTTCTGTGGAAACCACTCATCCTTTTTCCCCTTCTACTCCCATCATTGCTCAATGGGCTCATGAACAAAGTGGCCATGCTGGCAGGGATGGAGATTATGCTTTGTCCCAGCGGCATGGACTTCCACTCATCACAGCAACTTGGCTACAGCTACTGTGGGGTGCCAAATCAGCCAGCAGCAGAGAACAACACAGAGTCCTCGATATGTCACCATCCCTCGAGGTAATCAGTAAGCAACCTGGTGGCAAATTGATTACATTGGACCACTTCCATCATGGAAAGGGCAGCATTTTGTTCTTACTGGAATAAACACTTTAAAACAATTTTTTTTTTTTTTATGGATATGGATTTACCTTCCCTGCATGCAATGCTTCTGCCAAAACTACCATTCATGGACTTACAGAATGCCTTATCCACCATCATGGTATCCCACACAGCATTGTCTCAGATCAAAGAACTCACTTCACAGCAAATGAAGTGTGACAGTGGGCCAATGGTCATGGAATTCATTGGTCCTACCATGTTTCCTGTAATTCTGAAGCAGCTGGCTTGACAGAAAGATGGTATGACCTCTTAAAGACACAACTACAGCACCAGCTAGGTGGCAATACCTTGCAAGGTCGGGGCAATGTGCTCCAGGAGGATGTATATGCTTTAAACCAGCATCCATAATGTGGTGCTGTATCTCTTATAGCCAGGATTCATGGATCCATGAATCATGAGGGGGACACGGAAGTGGCACTTAGTGACCCACTCACAAGATTTTTGCTTCCTGTCCCCACAACCTTATGCTCTGCAGGTCTAGAGGTCTTACTTCCAAAGGGAGGAATGCTCCCACCTGGAGATGTTTCACTGATTCCATTGAATGGGAAGCTAAGAATGCCACGTGGCAGCTTTGGGCTCCTTATGCCTCTGAATCAACAGGCAAAGAAGGGAGTTGCCATACTGGCTGGTGTGACTTATCCCGATTACCAGGAGGAAATCAGATTGACATTACATAATGGACGTAAAAAAAGAGCATGTCTAGAATGCAAGAGATTCCTTAGCATATCTCATAGTACTACCATGCCCTGTGATTAAACTCATTGGAAAACTACAGCAACCCAATTCTGACATGACTAATGGCCCAGATGCTTCAGGAATGAAGGTTTGGGTCACCCCACCAGGCAAAGAACCACGAGCAGCTGAGGTGCTTGCTGATGGCAAGGGAATACAAAGTGGGTGTTGGAAGAAAAAAAAAAAATTTTTTTTTTTGGTCTAATTACCAGTTATGGCAACGTGACCAGCTATAGAAATGAAGACTGTAATTGCTATGAGTATTTTTGCTTTGTATGTGTGCATCAAATTTTTTTTTCTTCACTTATAAAATATAAGATATAAACAGGGCTATTGCATTTTTAGTTTTACATGTCTTCACGGTATCATGTTGGGCCCAAGTATGACTTTGTAATTGTCTTTATTCAGAGATTATGTATGGTTGGGGAGACTTGTACCGGTAACAAGTTGACAAGAGGTGGACTATGATGGTTAAGATTGTGTGTCAGCTTGGCTGGACCATGATTCTCCTGTTTTGGCAGTCATATAGTGTTGTGATTACTTCCCTGTTGAGATTTGATATGTGATCACCCCCACGATGTGATCTTTTGTGAGTAGTAATGGCAGAGGCTTGGTCTGTGGTACCTCACTGCCCCCTCAACCTTCATCTCTCCACCCTCCGCTGCCTAGTCCTTCCTGCTCTCCTTGTTGGGGCTTTTGATTGTTCCTGATACTGCAAATGGCTCCTGTTCCTCTGACCTCCAGTTCTTGGGACTTGAGCTAGCAGCTTACCTGTGTTCTTTCCTGCTGATCTTGAGATTCATAGATCTGTACAACCTGTGAGCAACAGCCCAGATCTCTGTACTACTTCTCTTGGGTTCCCTAGCCCCTGTGGCTAAGTGAATCAGGAGAAGTTTCTTTCCTGCCCCATGGAAGTGTGAAGCTACAGTCTCTAAAAACTGAGTGAGCAATTTTCTTGATATATATCTCTCTAAATTTTTTTTTTTTAAGTATATTCATACCTTTACTGGTTTTGCTTCTCTAGAGAACCCAGCCTGAAACAGTCGTGATGTATTATTTTTTGTAGATGATTCTGCATTCTCCTGACTAGAATTTTGTTGAGAAGTTTTGCAGATGTATTCATGAGAGATTTTGGCCTGTAATTTTTTTTTGGCATCTTTGCTTTTGAACACTTTAAAGAGGTCTTTTGCAGCAGATTTGCCCAATGCGATGTGTAGTTTGATTTCTTGACCACTGCTTCAATGGCTGTTAATTGTGAATCCAAGTAAAATGAAATCCTTGACAACTCCAGTATTTCTCCATTTATCATTCTCATGCTTATTGGTCCAGTTTTGAGCTTTTTTTTTATGTTGTGGCGCAATCCATACTGAAGGCTGTGGTGTTTGATCTTCATCAGTAAGTGCTTTAAGCCCTTTTCACTTTCAGAAAGAAACGTTTGTATCATCTGCACGTTGCAGGCTGTTAATGCGTCTTCCTCCAGTCCTGACGCCTTGTTCTTCTGAATATAGTCCAACTTCTTGGATTATTTGCTCAGCACACAGTTTGAATAAGTGTGGTGAAACAATATAACCCTGATGCCACCTTTGTTGACTTTAAACCACTCAGTACCTGCTTGTTCTGATGGAACGATTACCTCTTGGTCTATACGCAGGTTCCTCATGAGGATAAGTAAGTGTTCTGGAATCCCCATTCTTCAAAACCTTATCCATAATTCTTTTATGATTTACACAGTGGAGTTCATTTGCACAGTCAGTAAATCACAGGCAAACATCTTTCTGGTATTCCCTTCTTTCAGCCAGGATCCATCTGACATCAGTAATGATATCTCTTGTTCTACATCCTCTTCTGAATCCAGCTTGAATTTCTGGCAGTTTTCTGATGATGTACTGCCATAACTACTTTTTAATGATCTTCAGCTAAATTTTACTTGTGTGTGGTATTAATGATACTGTTGGATAATTTCCACAATCTGTTGGTTCATCTTTCAGTCTGTTGGCCAGGTAGCTGTCTTCCAAATTTCTTGACATAGACTAGTGAGCACGTCCAGTCCTGAAACATCTCAAATGGTATTTCATCAATTCCTGGAGTCTTGTTTTTTGCCAATGCCTTCAGTACAGTTTGTACCTCTTCTTTCAGTACCATTCATTCTTGATCATATGCTACTATGGTACAGTGACTTAGTGTATTCCTTCCATCTTCTTTTCATGTTTCCTGCACTATTTAATATTTTCCTCCATGGAATCCTTCAAAATGACAACGTGAGGGTTGAATTTTTGCTTCTGTTCTTTCAGCTTGAGAAGTACCTAGGGTTTTCTCTCATTTGGTTTCTATCTCTAGGTCTTTGGACATTTCATTATATTTTACTGTATCTTCTCCAGCCACTACTTGAAATCTTCCATTCAGCTCTTTTACTTCATAATTTTTGCCTTTTGCTTTAGCCCCTCTTTGTTGGAGACCAAGTTTCAGAGTCCCTTCTGACATCCCTTTGGTCTTTTCTTTCTTTCCTGTCTTTTTAATGTCCTCTTACTTTCTTCATGCATGATGGCCTTGGTGTCATTCCACAACTCATCTGGTCCTAGGTCACTACTGTTCAATGCATCAAATCTGTTGTTCAGATGGTCCCTAAATTCAGGTGGGAGAAGCTCAAGGTCATAATTTGGATCTCATGGACTTCTTCTAGTTTTCTTCAACTTCATCTTGAACTTGCATGTGATCGATTGATGGTCTGTACCACAGGCAGCCCATGGCCTTGTTCTGAATGATGATGTTGAGCTTTTCCATCATCTTTTCCACAGAGGTAGTTTATTCGATTCCTGTGTATTCCATCTGGTGAGGTACATGCGTATAGTCACCATTTATGTTGTAAAAAGGTATTTGGAATGAAGAAATTTTTGGTCTTGCAAAACCCTATCATGCAAACTCTGGCATCATTTCTCTTTCCCAGACTATATCTTCCAACTACTGATCCTTCTTTGTTTCCTACTTTCGAATTCGAATCACCAGTAATATTCAATGCATCTTGCTTACATGTTTGCTCAATTCAGACTGCAGAAGTTGTTAAAATCTTGAATTTCTTCATCTTTTGCTTTCATGTTTTGTGCATAAATTTGAATAATAGTGGTATAAACTGCTCTTCCTTCTAGACATATGGATATTACCCTCCTGACTGACAGCATTGTATTTCAGCATATATTTAGAAATGCTTCTTTTGACGAACGCAACACCATTCTTCTTCAATTTGTCTTTCCAGGCATAGTAGGCCACATGATTGCCTGATTTACAGCAGCCAATACCAGTCCATTTCAGCTTTCAGATTCCTAGGATATTGATCTTTATGCATTTCATTTTTGAGGACTTACTATTTTCCTAGATTCATACTTGCTACGTTTTATGTTCTGATTATTAACGGATGTTTGCAGCTGTTTTTTATAATTTTCACCCATGCCACATCAGCAAATGAAGGTCCTGAAAGCTTGACTCCGTCCATGTCATTAAGTACTACTCTACTTTTAGGAGGAGCTCTTCCCTAGTTGTACCTTTAGTGCCTTCCAACATGAGAGGCTCATCTTCTGGCATTATATCAATGTGCCGCTGCTATTTGTAAGGTTTTCACTGGTCAGGACTGGTCAGTTTATTCAGAAGCAAACTGCAAAGTCCTTCTTCCTAGTCTGTCTTCATCTGGAAGCTTGCTGAAACCTATTCACCAAAGGTGACCCTGCTGGTATTTGAAATACCCGTTGCAAAACTGCCACTATCACAGCAACATACAAGCCACCACAGTATGACAAACTGACAGACACATGGTGGCCTTACCAATTTGGATGCCCTTCATTTCTTTTCCTTGTCTTATTGCTGTAGCCAGGACTTCCAGCACAATGTTGAACAACAGTGGTGTTTAAAAGCATCTTTGTCTGGTTTCTGTTCTCAAGGGGAATGCTTTCAGTAACTTAGAGTGTATTTTAAGGTACTGGAGATAGTTGAAATATTAACTTTGAAGAAATAAAAACTCAGAAGTTTAAGTAGCTGTTTGGTAATTTTTTTTAAATACTGTCTTTAATATAGCATTTTTATCTGACTCTTATTTTACTTAAGGCAACATATAGTTTTATACTACTGTGTACAATTTATAAGATTTCTTTAGATTCTATGAAATTTAAGTAATGAATGTTTTTTACATTATCTTGTATTATTCACTATTTTGTATGATTTGACCCTAGAAGGTAATCTTTGATTTGTCCTTCATTCATTTTATAATGACATTTAAAAGTTTATTAGATTCTGTATTTTTTTCTTAATTAACTTTTATTAAGCTTCAAGTGAACATTTACAATTCCAATCAGTCTGTCACATGTAAGTTTACATGTATCTTACTCCCTTTTCCCACTTGCTCTCCCCCATTGAGTCAGCCCTTCAGTCTCTCATTTCGTGCCAATTTTGCCGTCTTCCCTCTCTCTCTATCTTCCCATCCCCCCTCCAGTCAAGAGTTTCCAACACACTCTCCAGTGTCCACCTGATTTAATTAGCTCTCTCTTCATCAGCATCTCTCTCCCCCCTGCTGACCAGTCCCTTTCATGTCTGATGAATTGTCTTCGGTGATGGTTCCTGTCCTGTGCCAACAGAAGGTGTGGGGAGCATTGCCACCAGAATTCCTCTAGTCGCAGTCAGACCATTAGGTATGGTCTTTTTATGAGAATTTGGGGTCTGTATCCCACTGATCTCCTGCTCCCTCAGGAGTTCTCTGTTGTGCTCCCTGACAGGGCAGTCATCGATTGTGGCCGGGCACCAACTAGTTCTTCTGGTCTCAGGATGATGTAGGTCTCTGGTTCATGTGGCCCTTTATGTCTCTTGGGTTCTTAGTTGTTGTGTGACCTTGGTGTTCTTCATTTTCCTTTGCTCCAGGTGGGTTGAGACCAATTGATGTATCTTAGATGGCCGCTTGTTAGCATTTAAGACCCCAGACGCCACATTTCAAAGTGGGATGCAGAATGTTTTCATAATAGAATTATTTTGCCAATTGACTTAGAAGTCCCCTCAAACCATGTTCCCCAGACCCCAGCCCCTGGTCCGCTGACCTTTGAAGCATTCATTTTATCCCGGAAACCTCTTTGCTTTTAGTCCAGTCCAATTGGGCTGACCTTCCTTATATCGAGTGTTGCCTTTCCCCTCACCCAAAGCAGTTCTTATCTACTGATTGATCAATAAAAAACCCTCTCCCTCCCTCCCTCCCTCCCCCCCGTAACCACAAAAGTATGTGTTTTTCTCAGTTTTTTCTATTTCTCAAGATCTTATAATAGTGGTCTTATACAATATTTGTCCTTTTGCCTCTGACTAATTTCGCTCAGCATAATGCCTTCCAGGTTCCTCCATGTTATGAAACGTTTCAGAGATTCGTCACTGTTCTTTATCGATGCGTAGTATTCCATTGTGTGAATATACCACAATTTATTTACCCATTCATCCGTTGACGGACACCTTGGTTGCTTCCAACTTTTTGCTATTGTAAACAGAGCTGCAATAAACATGGGTGTGCATATATCTGTTTGTGTGAAGGCTCTTGTATCTCTACGGTATATCCCGAGGAGTGGGATTTCTGGGTTGTATGGTAGTTCTATTTCTAACTGTTTAAGATAACGCCAGATGGATTTCCAAAGTGGTTGTACCATTTGACATTCCCACCAGCAGTGTATGAGAGTTCCAATCTCTCCGCAGCCTCTCCAACATTTATTATTTTGTGCTTTTTGGATTAATGCCAGCCTTGCTGGTGTGAGATGGAATCTCATCATAGTTTTAATTTGCATTTCTCTAATGGCTAATGATCGGGAGCATTTTCTCATGTATCTGTTGGCTGCCTGAATATCTTCTTTAGTGAAATGTGTGTTCATATCCTTTGCCCACTTCTTGATTGGGTTGTTTGTCTTTTTGTGGTTGAGTTTTGACAGAATCATGTAGATTTTAGAGATCAGGCGCTGGTCGGAGATGTCATAGCTGAAAATTCTTTCCCAGTCTGTAGGTGGTCTTTTTACTCTTTTGGTGAAATCTTTAGATGAGCATAGGTGTTTGATTTTTAGGAGCTCCCAGTTATCTGGTTTCTCTTCATTATTTTTGGTAATGTTTTGTATTCTGTTTATGCCCTGTATTAGGGCTCCTGGGTTGTCCCTATCTTTTCTTCCATGATCTTTATTGTTTTAGTCTTTATGTTTAGGTCTTTGATCCACCTGGAGTTAGTTTTTGTGCTTGGTGTGAGGTATGGGTCCTGTTTCATTTTTTTTTGCAAATGGATATCCAGTTATGCCAGCACCATTTGTTAAAAAGACTATCTTTTCCCCAATTAACTGACACTGGGCCTTTGTCAAATATCAGCTGCTCATACATGGATGGATTTATATCTGGGTTCTCAATTCTGTTCCATTGGTCTATGTGCCTGTTGTTGTACCAGTACCAGGCTGTTTTGACTACTGTAGCTGTATAATAGGTTCTGAAATCAGGTAGAGTGAGGCCTCCCACTTTCTTCTTCTTTTTCAGTAATGCTTTGCTTATCCGGGGGTTCTTTCCCTCCCATATGAAATTGGTGATTTCTCTATCCCCTTAAAATATGACATTGGGATTTGGATCGGTAGTGCGTTATATGTATAGATGGCTTTTGGTAGAACAGACATTTTTACTATGTTAAGTCTTCCTATCCATGAGCAGGGTATGTTTTTCCACTTAGGTATGTCCTTTTGAATTTCTTGTAGTAGAGCTTTGTCGTTTTCTTTGTATAGGTCTTTTACATCTTTGGTAAGATTTATTCCTAAGTATTTTATCTTCTTGGAGGCTACTGTGAATGGTATTGATTTGGTTATTTCCTCTTCGATGTTCTTTTTGTTGATGTAGAGGAATCCAAGTGATTTTTGTATGTTTATTTTATAACCTGAGACTCTGCCAAACTCTTCTATTAGTTTCAGTAGTTTTCTGGAGGATTCCTTAGGGTTTTCTGTGTATAAGATCATGTCATCTGCAAATAGTGATAACTTTACTTCCTCCTTGCCAATCCGGATACCTTTTATTTCTTTGTCTAGCCTAATTGCCCTGGCTAGGACTTCAAGTACGATGTTGAATAAGAGTGGTGATAACGGGCATCCTTGTCTGGTTCCCGTTCTCAAGGGAAATGCTTTCAGGTTCTCTCCATTTAGAGTGATATTGGCTGTTGGCTTTGCATAGATGCCCTTTCTTATGTTGAGGAATTTTCCTTCAATTCCTATTTTGGTAAGATTTTTTATCATGAATGGGTGTTGGACTTTGTCAAATGCCTTTTCTGCATCTATTGATAAGATCATGTGGTTTTTGTCTTTTGTTTTATTTATGTGATGGATTACATTAATGGTTTTTCTGATATTAAACCAGCCTTGCATACCTGGTATAAATCCCACTTGATCAGGGTGAATTATTTTTTTGATGTGTTGTTGGATTCTATTGGCTAGAATTTTGTTGAGGATTTTTGCATCAATGTTCATGAGGGATATAGATCTATAATTTTCTTTTTTTGTAATGTCTTTACCTGGTTTTGGTATCAGGGAGATGGTGGCTTCATAGAATGAGTTGGGTAGTATTCCGTCATTTTCTATGCTTTGGAATACCTTTAGTAGTAGTGGTGTTAACTCTTCTCTGAAAGTTTGGTAGAACTCTGCAGTGAAGCCGTCCGGGCCAGGGCTTTTTTTTGTTGGGAGTTTTTTAATTACCATTTCAATCTCTTTTTTTGTTATGGGTCTATTTAGTTGTTCTACTTCTGAATGTGTTAGTTTAGGTAGGTAGTGTTTTTCCAGGAATTCATCCATTTCTTCTAGGTTTTCAAATTTGTTAGAGTACAATTTTTCATAATAATCTGAAATGATTCTTTTAATTTCATTTGGTTCTGTTGTGATGTGGTCCTTCTCGTTTCTTATTCGGGTTATTTGTTTCCTTTCCTGTATTTCTTTAGTCAGTCTAGCCAATGGTTTATCCATTTTGTTAATTTTTTCAAAGAACCAGCTTTGGGCTTTGTTAATTCTTTCAATTGTTTTTCTGTTCTCTAATTCATTTAGTTCAGCTCTAATTTTTATTATTTGTTTTCTTCTGGTGCCTGATGGATTCTTTTGTTGCTCACTTTCTATTTGTTCAAGTTGTCGGGACAGTTCTCTGATTTTGGCTCTTTTTTCTTTTTGTATGTGTGCATTTATCGACATAAATTGGCCTCTGAGCACTGCTTTTGCTGTGTCCCAGAGGTTTTGATAGGAAGTATTTTCATTCTCGTTGCTTTCTATGAATTTCCTTATTCCCTCCTTGATGTCTTCTATAACCCAGTCTTTTTTCAGCAGGGTATTGTTCATTTTCCAAGTATTTGATTTCTTTTCCCTAGTTTTTCTGTTATTGATTTCTAGTTTCATTGCCTTGTGATCTGAGAAGGTGCTTTGTAATATTTCGATGTTTTGGACTCTGCAAAGATTTGTTTTATTACCTAATATGCGGTCTATTCTAGAGAATGTTCCATGTGCACTAGAAAAAAAGTATATTTTGCAGCAGTTGGGTGGAGAGTTCTGTACAAGTCAATGAGGTCAAGTTGGTTGATTGTTTTAAGTAGGTCTTCCTTGTCTCTATTGAGCTTCTTACTGGATGTCCTGTCCTTCTCCAAAAGTGGTGTGTTGAAGTCTCCTACTATAAATGTGGAGGTGTCTATCTCACTTTTCAATTCTGTTAAAATTTGATTTATGTATCTTGCAGCCCTGTCATTGGGTGCATAAATATTTAATATGGTTATGTCTTCCTGATCAATTGTCCCTTTTATCATTATGTAGTGTCCTTCTTTATCCTTCGTAGTGCATTTAAATTTAAAGTCTATTTTGTCAGAAATTAATATTGCTACTCCTCTTCTTTTTTGCTTATTGTTTGCTTGATATATTTTTTTCCATCCTTTGCGTTTTAGTTTGTTTGCGTCTCTAAGTCTAAGGTGTGTCTCTTGTAGGCAGCATATAGATGGATCGTGTTTCTTTATCCAGTCCGTGACTCTCTGTCTCTTTATTGGTGCATTTAGTCCATTTACATTCAGTGTAATTATAGATAAATAAGTTTTTAGTGCTGTCATTTTGATGCCTTTTCATGTGTGAAGTTGGCCATTTCATTTTTCCACATACTTTTTTGTGCTGAGGCGTTTTTCTTAGTAAATTGTGAGATCCTCATTTTCATAATATTTAACTTTTGGTTAGTTGAGTCGTTACGTTTTTCTTGGCTTTTTTTTTGAGTTATGGAGTTGATATTCCTTTTTGTGGTTACCTTATTATTTACCCCTATTTTTCTAAGTAAAAACCTAACTTGTATCGTTCTATATCACCTTTTATCACTCTCTATCTGGAAGTTCAATGCCTCCTATGTTTATTCCCTCTTTTTGATTATTGTGATCTTTCTCTATTGATTTCCATGATTCCCTGTTATGTGTATTATTTTGTTTATTTTTTTTTAGAATTAACCTTAATTTCTTTGTTTTTGTGCTTTCCCTATTTGAGTTGATATCAGGACATTCTGTTTTGTGATCTTATATTGTGCTGGTACCTGATATTACTGGTCATCTGACCAAACAATCTCCTTTAGCATTTCTTGTAGCCTTGGTTTGGTTTTTGCAAATTCTCTAAGCTTGTGTTTATCTGTAAATATCTTAATTTTGCCTTCATATTTCAGAGAGAGTTTTGCTGGATATATGATCCTTGGCTGGCAGTTTTTCTCCTTCAGTGCTCTGTATATGTCATCCCATTCCCTTCTTGCCTGCATGCTTTCTGCTGAGTAGTCTGAACTTATTCTTATTGATTCTCCCTTGAAGGAAACCTTTCTTTTTTCCCTGGCTGCTTTTAAAATTTTCTGTTTATCTTTGGTTTTGGCAAGTTTGATGATAATATGTCTTGGTGTTTTTCTTTTTGGATCAATCTTAAATGGGGTTCGATGAGCATCTTGGATAGATGTCCTTTCGTCTTTCATGATGTCAGGGAAGTTTTGTGTCAGGAGTTCTTCAACTATTTTCTCTGTGTTTTCTGTCCTCCCTCCCTGTTCTGGGACTCCAGTCACTCGCAAGTTATCTTTCTTGATAGAGTCCCGCATGATTCTTAGGGTTTCTTCATTTTTTTAAATTCTTTTATCTGATTTTTTTTCAGCTATGTTGGTGTTGATTCCCTGGTCCTCTAGATGTCCCAGTCTACATTCTAATTGCTCTAGTCTGCTCCTCTGACTTCCTATTGCGTTGTCTAATTCTGTAATTTTATTGTTAATCTTTTGGATTTCTACATGCTGTCTCTCTATGGATTCTTGCAACTTATTAATTTTTCCACTATGTTCTTGAATAATCGTTTTGAGTTCTTCAACAGTTTTATCAGTGTGTTCCTTGGCTTTTTCTGCAGTTAGCCTAATTTCATTTGTGATGTCTTTAAGCATTCTGTAAATTAGTTTTTTATATTCTGTATCTGATAATTCCAGGATTGTATCTTCATTTGGGAAAGATTTTGATTCTTTTGTTTGGGGGGTTGCAGAAGCTGTCATGGTCTGCTTCTTTATGTGGTTTGATATGGACTGCTGTCTCCGAGCCATCACTGGGAAACTAGTTTTTCCAGAAAATCCGCTAAAAAAAATGCAGTCAGATCCCTATCAGAGTTCTCCCTCTGGCTCAGGCTATTCGGATGTTAATGGAGCCGCCTGGGGAGGGTGGGGAAGGGATCAGAGAGCTGGGAGTGTAGCACCTCAGAATATAGCCAGAGTTGTTTGTCTTACTTGGAATGACTCTTATATCTGAGATTTCCGCTGGGCGCGTCGCCTATGCGTACTGGGTGTGTGGAGATTGCCCCCCGGGGGGTCTGGCCCACTGGCGTCACGGTCAGATCCTCCGCTGTCAGCCCCACTCCCAAGGTTAAGGCTCCCCTACTGGGACGGTGCACTCCTGCCTCCAAAATCCGTTACTGCCTCCCGGGGGCTCCCCGTCCCTCCAGCCACGTCGCGGACCGCTCCCGCGAACCGGGTGTGACTGCGCCTCCCGGCTGGGACGCCGCTCTCCCCACTCCAAGACCAGTCACTGCCTCCCGGGGTCTTCTCCCACTGGCTGTGCCTCCACGCCGCCTGCGCCAACTGTCTGGGCTCGCTCCTGGGATGAGTTCGGGGGCTAGGGCTGCGCACCTTGTTTGTGCCATCTGCCCCCCTGGGCTCTGCCCCAACTTGGGCTCCGAAGGTCACCTGACTGGTGCGCTGGCTCCTGGCTCTGAAAACAATCGCTGTGTCCCAGTATTTGTTAATTCTCCGTCTCTAAATCTGTGTTTGTTGTTCAGAGTTCGTAGATTATTATGTATGTGATCGATTCACTTGTTTTTCCGAGTCTTTGTTGCAAGAGGGATCTGCGGTAGCGCCCACCTAGTCAGCCATCTTGGCCCCGCCTCCTAGATTCTGTATATTTTTAATTTGTGTTTTTTTTTGGAATAGAATTGTGCATAGTGGTGAAGATAATGGGTTCTAGAGCCAGAATGTCTGCTGTTGTATTCTGTGTCTAATACCCACTACTAGTAATGTGATCTAAACCAAGTTACTTAACCACTTGATGCCTCAGCTTTCCCTTTAGTAAACTGGGAATAATAGTATCTATCTCATAGGCTTGCTGTGAGAATTAAACGAGACATGTAAAGTGTTTAGGTAAGTTCTTAGCTCATAGTAAACACTATGCATTTGCTATTTCTGTTAGTGTTCAAATAGTATGGGTAGAACAGTGTAAACACGTTAAATCTTAATAATATGAAAATAGAGCATTCATTACACACACTGTACTTTTAGCAATAAAATAAACAGCATTTTGAAGTAACTTGATGTCATCTAAGTGAATGGCTATTTCAGAATAAATTGTTTAGGTTGTGTTTTGGGTGTGGAGATTCTACGAATGGTCTGATTATAATAATACTATGTAAATCCCTTTCTTCCTTAATTGTGATTTAGGTGAAAGTTTACAGAGCAAATTAGTTTATTCTTCAAAAATGTATACACAAATTGTTTCATAACATTAGTTGGAATCACACATTATGTCAGCACTCGCCCCCTTTCCCTGTGCACCCCTGGTTTGCTATGGCCATTTTTCCCATTTCCTGTCCCTTCCCACATCCTTATCTTTGTTCCTGGGTAGGTGTTACCCTTTTGATCTTGTATACTTTATTGCTCCAAGTAGCTCATTTCTCAAGTATATTATTGTTAGTCTTATAAAAAAGAAAAAAACAGACCCATTGCCATCGAGTTGATTCTGACTCATAGTAATACTAAGGGACAGAGAAGAACTGCCCCATGGAGTTTCCAAGAAGTGCCTAGTGAATTCAAACTGCTAATGTTTTGGTTGCAGCCATAGCTTTTAACCACTATGCTACCAGCGTTTGTCTTATAGGCCTGCCTAATCTTTATCTGAAAGGTTAACTTTTGGTGTGACTTCAATTCTGAGTTAAAAGGATGTCCGAGGGCCATAGTTTCGGGGTCCCTCTAGTCTCTGTCAGACTAGTAAGTCTGGTCTTTTTTTGTGAATCTGATCGTTTGTTCTAGATTTTTCTCTTGCTCTACCTGGGACCCTCTGTTGTAATCCCAGTCAGACTAGTTGATAGTGGTATCTGGGCCCCATTTTGTTCTTGTCTTGGAGACTGCGGTTCATGTGGTTCGTTAGTCCTTTGGACTAACTGCTCCCTTGATTCTAGTTTTTTTTCTTCTTCTTCCCTCCAGACTAGCAGAGACCAATAGTTGAATCTTAGATGACAGTCGGCAAGCTTTTATGACTCCTGTCACTACTCACCAAAGGAGGATGCAGAACGTTGTCTTCAAGGACCGTATTGTGCCTGTCGACCTAGATTTCCTCTGACTCTATAGCCTTTTGACTTTGAGTCTGGCAAACACATCCTGTGAGGTGTTTAGTTATATCTAAGAAGTTTCCCAGACTGTGCCACTTGGATGCTGTATAGTCTGTATTAATATATGAGGAGTACCTACAGTCACGTGTTTAGAAATTTCCATCAATGAACCTGTATCTGCTGGTGAGTGTGGTTTCTTACCCCATCCCTTACCTCTTGGCATATCTATCTTTCTATCTGTCATCCTTCTATGTATCCATTTGTAGATTACTGCTTTTTGATTTTTTGTTACAGGATTGTCTATGCTATAATAGTTACCACAGTTGTCTATTATTTCTACATTCTTCTCAGTGTCCTCTCTTACTTTTGTCATGTTGTACTGACTTCTCTCATATTGTCCATTGTCTTTCCTTTCACTGATATTAACTAGTGTCATGGAAGGAGTAGGAGAGGAAAATTAGCAAAGAGATAGTAATGATGGTTATGAAAGTCTTTTTTTTTTTTCCTGTTTGTAAATCGACTTGAGGGCATTGGGTTTGTAAACATTATGTTGTTACTTAATAAAAGTGGTCTCATACATTATTTGTCTTTTTGTGGTTGTTTTATTTCACTCAGCATAATGCCTTCCAGATTCATCCCTGTTGTCAGATGTTTCACGGATTCATCATTATTCTTTACCATTGGTTAGTATTCCATTGTTCGTATGTATGTACCAATTTGTTAATCTATTCTTCTCTTGATTGGCACTTAGTTTGTTAATCTATTCTTCTCTTGATTGGCACTTAGTTTGCTTCTACCTTTTTGCTACTGTGGATAATGATGCAATGAACATGGGTGTGCTTATGTCTATTTGTGTCATGGCTCTTATTTCTTTATTGTATATACTTGTAAGTGGGATTTCTTGATCATATGATATTTCTATTTCTAGCTTTTTGAGGAAGTACCATACCATTTTCCATAGTGGTTGTATCATTTTACATTTCCACCAGCAATGTTATATGAGTTGCAATCTTTTCACATCCTTACTAACATTTGTTATTTTCTGTTTTTTGATTGGTGCTAGCAATGTCGGGTGAGATGGTATCTCCTTGTGGTTTTGCATTGCATCTTTCTAATTGCTAATAATCTCAAGCATTTCTTCATATGTTTGTTAGTGTCCTCTTTGGTGAAGTGTCTGTTCATATCATTTGCCCATTTTTTAATTGGATTATTTGTCTTTTTTTTGTTGAGATGTTAACATTTTCCATAAATTTTAGAGATTAGACCATTGTTGGGTATGTCGTAGCCAAAATTATTTTTTTCCTAGTCTGTGTGTCTTCTATTTACTTTTTGGAAAAGTCTTTTGCTGAGCATAAATTTTTTTTAATTTTTAGGAAGTTCCATTTCTCTAGTTCATCCTTTTCTTTGGGTGCATTTTTAGTTATATTTGGTAATCTTTTTATGCCACCTATTAGGGCTCTAAGCATTGTCCCTATTTTTCTTCAGTAGTATAGCTTTTGGTTTTATATTTACGTCTATGATCAATTTTGAGTTTGTTTTTGTATGTGGTGTGAGGTATGAATCCTGTTTCATTTCTCTAAAGGTAAATATTTAATTTTGCCAGCATCATTTGTTGGAGAGATAGTATCTTCCACATTCAGTAACGTTTAGTCCTTTTGCGAAATTCGGCTGTCCATAGGTGGATGGATTTACATATGGCTTCTCAATTCTGTCCCATTTGTCTACATGTCTCTTATTGCTCCAGTACCAAGCTGTTTTAACTATCCTGGTTGTGTAGTAGGTACTGAGATCAGGTAATGTGAGGCCTCCTACTTTTTTCTCCTATTTTAATAAAGCTTTACTTATTAAGGGACTCTTTCCCTTCCATATACAGTTATTGATTATTTTTTTCCTTCTTCGTGAGGGATACTAGTGGGATTTGGACCAGGATTGCATTATATCTATATATCACTTTTGGTAGTATTGACATTTTCACAATGTTAAGTCTACCTATGCAAGAGCATAGTATGTTTTCCCATTTATGTAGTCTCTTTTGGTTTCTTGAAATATTATTTTGTGGTTTTCTTTGTATAAGTCTTTTTCATTACTGGTTAGATTTATTCCTGAGTATTTTATCTTTTGGGGAGGGCTATTGTAAATGATATTGTTTTCCTGATTTCCTTTTCACAATTCTCTTTGTTGATGAATATGAATTCAACTGATTTTTGTATGTTAATCTTGTATCCTGCCACATTGCAGAATGCTTCTATTAGTTCCAATAGCTTTCTCATGGAGTCCTTAATGTTTTCTATATATAGGATCATATCACTTGTGAATAGGTTTACATTTATTTTTCCTTACCAATGTGGATGCTTTCAGATTCTTTCCATTGAGGATAATGTTGGCTGTTCGTTCTAATTAAGTTCTTTCTATTATGTTGAGGTGTTTCCCTGCTATTCCTATTTTGCTGAGAGTTTTTATCAGGAATGGGTGTTGGATTTTATCACATGGCTTTTCATTATCAATTGATATGATCCTTTGTTTTACTTATGTGGTGGATTATGTTGATTGATTTTCTAGTGCTGAACCAAACTTCCATACCTCATATGAATCCCACATGGCAGTTTTGTGTTATTCTCTTTATATGATGTTGAATTCTATTGATTAGAATTTCGTTGAGAATTTTTGCATCTGTTTTCATGAAGGATTTTGGTCTGTAGATTTCTTTTTTTTTTTTAATAACTTTTATTAAGCTTCAAGTGAACGTTTACAAATCCAATCAGTCTGTCACATATAAGTTTACATACATCTCACTCCCTACTCCCACTTGCTCTCCCCCTCTTGAGTCAGCCCTTTCAGTCTCTCCTTTCTTGACAACTTTGCCGGCTTCCCTCTCTCTCTATCCTCCCATCCCCCCTCCAGACAAGAGTTGCCAACACAATCTCAAGTGTCCACCTGATTAATTAGCTCACTCTACATCAGCGTCTCTCTCCCACCCGCTGACCAGTCCCTTTCATGTCTGATGAGTTGTCTTCGGGGATGGTTCCTGTCCTGTGTCAACTGAAGGTCTGGGGAGCATGGCGGCCGGGATTCCTCCAGTCTCAGTCAGACCATTAAGTTTGGTCTTTTTATGAGAATTTGGGGTCTGTATCCCACTGATCTCCTGCTCCCTCAGGGGTCCTCTGCTGTGCTCCCTGTCAGGGCAGTCATCGATTGTGGCCGGGCACCAACTAGTTCTTCTGGTCTCAGGATGATGTAGGTCTCTGGTTCATGTGGCCCTTTCTGTCTCTTGGGCTCTTAGTTGTCGTGTGACCTTGGTGTTCTTCATTTTCCTTTGCTCCAGGTGAGTTGAGACCAATTGATGCATCTTAGATGGCCGCTTGTTAGCATTTAAGACCCCAGACGCCACATTTCAAAGTGGGATGCAGAATGATTTCATAATAGAATTATTTTGCCAATTGACTTAGAAGTCGCCTCAAACCATGTTCCCCAGACCCCCGCACTTGCTCCGCTGACCTTTGAAGCATTCATTTTATCCCGGAAACTTCTTTGCTTTTGGTCCAGTCCAATTGAGCTGACCTTCCATGTATTGAGTGTTGTCCTTCCCTTCACCTAAAGCAGTTCTTATCTACTGATTAATCAATAAAAAACCCTCTCCCACCCTCCCTCCCCGCCTCATAACCACAAAAGTATGTATTCTTCCCAGGTTTACTATTTCTCAAGATCTTATAATAGTGGTCTTATACAATATTTGTCCTTTTGCCTCTGACTAATTTCGCTCAGCATAATGCCTTCCAGGTTCCTCCATGTTATGAAATGTTTCAGAGATTCGTCACTGTTCTTTATCGATGCGTAGTATTCCATTGTGTGAATATACCACAATTTATTTACCCATTCATCCGTTGATGGACACCTTGGTTGCTTCCAACTTTTTGCTATTGTAAACAGAGCTGCAATAAACATGGGTGTGCATATATCTGTTTGTATGAAGGCTCTTGTATCTCTACGGTATATTCCGAGGAGTGGGATTTCTGGGTTGTATTTTTTTTTTTTTTTATGGTAGTTCTATTTCTAACTGTTTAAGATAACGCCAGATGGATTTCCAAAGTGGTTGTACCATTTGACATTCCCACCAGCAGTGTATGAGAGTTCCAATCTCTCCGCAGCCTCTCCAACATTTATTATTTTGTGTTTTTTGGATTAATGCCAGCCTTGCTGGTGTGAGATGGAATCTCATCATAGTTTTAATTTGTATTTCTCTAATGGCTAATGATCGGGAGCATTTTCTCATGTATCTGTTGGCTGCCTGAATATCTTCTTTAGTGAAATGTGTGTTCATATCCTTTGCCCACTTCTTGATTGGGTTGTTTGTCTTTTTGTGGTTGAGTTTTGACAGAATCATGTAGATTTTAGAGATCAGGTGCTGGTCTGAGATGTCATAGCTGAAAATTCTTTCCCAGTCTGTAGGTGGTCTTTTTACTCTATTGGAGAAGTCTTTAGATGAGCATAGGTGTTTGATTTTTAGGAGCTCCCAGTTATCGGGTTTCTCTTCATCATTTTTGGTAATGTTTTGTATTCTGTTTAGACCTTGTATTAGGGCTCCTAGGGTTGTCCCAATTTTTTCTTCCATGATCTTTATCGTTTTAGTCTTTATGTTTAGGTCTTTGATCCACTTGGAGTTAGTTTTTGTGCTTGGTGTGAGGTATGGGTCCTGTTTCATTTTTTTGCAAATGGATATCCAGTTATGCCAGCACCATTTGTTAAAAAGGCTATCTTTTCCCCAGTTAATTGACACTGGTCCTTTGTCAAATATCAGCTGCTCATACGTGGATGGATCTATGTCTGGGTTCTCAATTCTGTTCCATTGGTCTGTGTGTCTGTTGTTGTAACAATACCAGGCTGTTTTGACTACTGTGGCTGTATAATAGGTTCTGAAGTCAGGTAAGGTGAGGCCTCCCACTTTTTTCTTCTTTTTCAGTAGTGCTTTGCTTATCCGGGGCTTCTTTCACTTCCATATGAAATTGGTGATTTGTTTCTCTATCCCCTTAAAATATGACATTGGTATTTGGATCGGAAGTGTGTTAAATGTATAGATGGCTTTTGGTAGAATAGACATTTTTACTATGTTAAGTCTTCCTATCCATGAGCAGGGTATGTTTTTCCACTTAAGTATGTCCTTTTGAATTTCTTGTAGTAGAGCTTTGTAGTTTTCTTTGTATAGGTCTTTTACATCCTTGGTAAGATTTATTCCTAAGTATCTTATCTTCTTGGGGGCTACTGTGAATGGTATTGATTTGGTTATTTCCTCTTTGGTGTTCTTTTTGTTGATGTAGAGGAATCCAAGTGATTTTTGTATGTTTATTTTATAACCTGAGACTCTGCCAAACTCTTCTATTAGTTTCAGTAGTTTTCTGGAGGATTCCTTAGGGTTTTCTGTGTATATAATCATGTCATCTGCAAATAGTGATAACTTTACTTCTTCCTTGCCAATCCGGATACTTTTTATTTCTTTGTCTAGCCTAATTGCCCTGGCTAGGACTTCCAGCACGATGTTGAATAAGAGTGGTGATAAAGGACATCCTTGTCTGGTTCCCGTTCTCAAGGGAAATGCTTTCAGGTTCTCTCCATTTAGAGTGATATTGGCTGTTGGCTTTGCATAGATGCCCTTTCTTATGTTGAGGAATTTTCCTTCAATTCCTATTTTGGTAAGATTTTTTATCATGAATGGGTGTTGGACTTTGTCAAATGCCTTTTCTGCATCTATTGATAAGATCATGTGGTTTTTGTCTTTTGTTTTATTTATGTGATGGATTACATTAATGGTTTTTCTGATATTAAACCAGCCTTGCATACCTGGTATAAATCCCACTTGATCAGGGTGAATTATTTTTTTGATGTGTTGTTGGATTCTATTGGCTAGAATTTTGTTGAGGATTTTTGCATCAATGTTCATGAGGGATATAGATCTATAATTTTCTTTTTTTGTAATGTCTTTACCTGGTTTTGGTATCAGGGAGATGGTGGCTTCATAGAATGAGTTGGGTAGTATTCCGTCATTTTCTATGCTTTGGAATACCTTTAGTAGTAGTGGTGTTAACTCTTCTCTGAAAGTTTGGTAGAACTCTGCAGTGAAGCCGTCCGGGCCAGGGCTTTTTTTTGTTGGGAGTTTTTTAATTACCATTTCAATCTCTTTTTTTGTTATGGGTCTATTTAGTTGTTCTACTTCTGAATGTGTTAGTTTAGGTAGGTAGTGTTTTTCCAGGAATTCATCCATTTCTTCTAGGTTTTCAAATTTGTTAGAGTACAATTTTTCATAATAATCTGAAATGATTCTTTTAATTTCATTTGGTTCTGTTGTGATGTGGTCCTTCTCGTTTCTTATTCGGGTTATTTGTTTCCTTTCCTGTATTTCTTTAGTCAGTCTAGCCAATGGTTTATCCATTTTGTTAATTTTTTCAAAGAACCAGCTTTGGGCTTTGTTAATTCTTTCAATTGTTTTTCTGTTCTCTAATTCATTTAGTTCAGCTCTAATTTTTATTATTTGTTTTCTTCTGGTGCCTGATGGATTCTTTTGTTGCTCACTTTCTATTTGTTCAAGTTGTCGGGACAGTTCTCTGATTTTGGCTCTTTTTTCTTTTTGTATGTGTGCATTTATCGACATAAATTGGCCTCTGAGCACTGCTTTTGCTGTGTCCCAGAGGTTTTGATAGGAAGTATTTTCATTCTCGTTGCTTTCTATGAATTTCCTTATTCCCTCCTTGATGTCTTCTATAACCCAGTCTTTTTTCAGCAGGGTATTGTTCATTTTCCAAGTATTTGATTTCTTTTCCCTAGTTTTTCTGTTATTGATCTCTAGTTTTATTGCCTTGTGGTCTGAGAAGATGCTTTGTAATATTTCGATGTTTTGGACTCTGCAAAGGTTTGTTTTATGACCTAATATGTGGTCTATTCTAGAGAATGTTCCATGTGCGCTAGAAAAAAAAGTATATTTTGCAGCAGTTGGGTGGAGAGTTCTGTATAAGTCAATGAGGTCAAGTTGATTGATTGTTGTAATTAGATCTTCCGTGTCTCTGTTGAGCTTCTTACTGGATGTCCTGTCCTTCTCCGAAAGTGGTGTGTTGAAGTCTCCTACTATAATTGTGGAGGTGTCTATCTCGCTTTTCAGTTCTGTTAAAATTTGATTTATGTATCTTGCAGCCCTGTCATTGGGTGCATAAATATTTAGTATGGTTATGTCTTCCTGATCAATTGTCCCTTTTATCATTATATAGTGTCCTTCTTTATCCTTTGTGGTGGATTTAAGTCTAAAGTCTATTTTGTCAGAAATTAATATTGCTAGTCCTCTTCTTTTTTGCTTATTGTTTGCTTGATATACTTTTTTCCATCCTTTGAGTTTTAGTTTGTTTGCGTCTCTAAGTCTAAGGTGTGTCTCTTGTAGGCAGCATATAGATGGATCGTGTTTCTTTATCCAGTCTGTGACTCTCTGTCTCTTTATTGGTGCATTTAGTCCATTTGCATTCAGGGTAATTATAGATAAATAAGTTTTTAGTGCTGTCATTTTGATGCCTTTTTATGTGTGTTGTTGACAATTTCATTTTTCCACATACTTTTTTGTGCTGAGGCGTTTTTCTTAGTAAATTGTGAGATCCTCATTTTTATAGTGCTTGACCTTATGTTAGTTGAGTCGTTACGTTTTTCTTGGTTTTTATCTTGAGTTATAGAGTTGTTATACCTTTTTGTGGTTACCTTATTATTTACCCCTATTTTTCTAAGTAAAAACCTAACTTGTATTGTTCTATATCGCCTTGTATCTCTCTCCATATGGCAGTTCAATGCCTCCTGTATTTATTCCCTCTTTTTGATTATTGTGATCTTTTACCTATCGACTTCCATGATTCCCTGTTATGTGTATTTTTTTTTAATTAATCTTAATTTGTTTGTTTTTGTGATTTCCCTATTTGAGTTGATATCAGGACGTTCTGTTTTGCGACCTTGTGTTGTGCTGATATCTGATGTTATTGGTTCTCTGACCAAACAATATCCTTTAGTATTTCTTGTAGCTTTGGTCTGGTTTTTGCAAATTCTCTAAACTTGTGTTTGTCTGTAAATATCGTAATTTCGCCTTCATATTTCAGAGAGAGTTTTGCTGGATATATGATCCTTGGCTGGCAGTTTTTCTCCTTCTGTGTTCTGTATATGTCATCCCATTCCCTTCTTGCCTGCATGGTTTCTGCTGAGTAGTCAGAACATGTTCTTATTGATTCTCCCTTGAAGGAAACCTTTCTTTTCTCCCTGGCTGCTTTTAAAATTGTCTCTTTATCTTTGGTTTTGGTGAGTTTGATGATAACATGTCTTGGTGTTTTTCTTGTTGGATCAATCTTAAATGGGGTTCGATGAGCATCTTGGATAGATATCCTTTTGTCTTTCATGATGTCAGGGAAGTTTTGTGTCAGGAGTTCTTCAACTATTTTCTCTGTGTTTTCTGTCCCCCCTCCCTGTTCTGGGACTCCAATCACCCGCAGGTTATCCTTCTTGATAGAGTCCCACATGATTCTTAGGGTTTCCTCATTTTTTTAAATTCTTTTATCTGATTTTTTTTCAGCTATGTTGGTGTTGATTCCCTGGTCCTCCAGATGTCCCAGTCTGCATTCTAATTGCTCTAGTCTGCTCCTCTGACTTCCTAGTGCGTTGTCTAATTCTGTTATTTTATTGTTAATCTTTTGGATTTCTACATGTTGTCTTTCTATGGATTCTTGCAACTTATTAATTTTTCCACTATGTTCTTGAATAATCTTTTTGAGTTCTTCAACAGTTTTATCAGTGTGTTCCTTGGCTTTTTCTGCAGTTATCTTAATTTCATTTGTGATATCATTAAGCATTCTGTAAATTAGTTTTTTATATTGTGTATCTGATAATTCCAAGATTGTATCTTCATTTGGGAAAGATTTTGATTCTTTTGTTTGGGGGGTTGGAGAAGCTGTCATGGTCTGCTTCTTTAAGTGGTTTGATATGGATTGTTGTCTCCGAGCCATCAGTGGGAAACTAGTTTTTCCAGAAAATCCGCTGCGTCCAGTCCAAATCCCTGCGGGACGGTTCCCCGGCTCGGATGCTGCTCTTTCTGCTCCAAGACCAGTCACTGCCTCCCGGGGACTTCTCCTACCGGCTGCATCCCATGCCGCCCACGGAACCGGCTGGTCCCCCTCCCGGGGTTAGTTCAGGGGGGTGGAGCAGTTCTCTGTGCTTGTGCCGTACCTGACTGGTATGCTGGCTCCAGGCTCTGGAAACAATCACTGCTTCCCCTTATTACTTCGTTCTCCATCTCTAAATCTGTGTTTGTTTTTCAGGGTTCGTAGATTGTTATGTATGTGATCGATTCACTTGTTTTTCCGTGTCTTTGTTGTAAGAGGGATCCGGGGTAGCGTCTGCCTAGTCCGCCATCTTGGCTCCGCCGCCCCGGGATGTAGATTTCTTTTTTAGTGGTGTCCTTACCTGGCTTTGGTATTAGGGTTATGCTGGATTCATACAATTAATTTGGGAGTATTCTTCCCTTTTCTATGTTCTGAAATAGTTTGAGTGGAATTGGTGTCAACAATTCTTGGAATTTTTGGTTGAATTCTCAGTCGAGCCCTCTGGACCAGGGATTTTTCTTTAGGAGTTTTTTTTTTTTTAATGACCCCTACAATTTCTTCTTTTGTAAGAGTCTGTTGAAATTTTCTACGCCCGTTTGTGTTAATTTAGGCAGGTAGCGAGTTTCTAGAAATTAGCCCATTTCCTTTAGGTTTTCATATTTGTTGGAGCACAATTTTTCTTAGTATTCTATTAACAACTCTTTGTATCTCAGTTGGTTTTGTTGTAATGTCACCCATATTTTTTCTTTTTTAGGTTATTTGCATCTTTTCCGGTTTTTCTTCTGTCACTTTGGTCAGTGGTTTGTCAATTTTATTAATCCTATCAAAAAAGCAGCTTTTAGTCTTCTTTTTTTTTTCTGCTACATTTTTATTTTTAATAATATTTTATTATACAAGTAATACAAGATCATTGGAGAAAAACAGGAACATTTCAATTTTAAATTTATGAGAATTAAAATGGTTTCTTTCCCTACCATCCAGGAATATGGATAATAGATACATATATGTAATTTATTAACGAAAACAGAATGAGTATAAATACTGTTTTATAGTCTGCTTTTCCCCCTTACTTTTCCTGTTCATAGCATAGTCTTTTTGCAGTATCGTTTTATTATTTATTTATTTTTAATTAACTTTTATTGAGCTTCAAGTGAACGTTTACAAATCAAGTCAGACTGTCACATATAAGTTTATATGCACCTTACTCCGTACTCCCAATTGCTCTCCCCCTAATGAGTCAGCCCTTCCAGTCTCTCCTTTCGTGACAATTTTGTCAGCTTCCCACTCTCTCTATCCTCCCATCCCCCCTCCAGACAGGAGATGCCAACACAGTCTCAAGTGTCCACCTGATATAATTAGCTCACTCTTCATCAGCATCTCTCTGCTACCCATTGTCCAGTCCCTTTCATGTCTGATGAGTTGTCTTTGGGAATGGTTCCTGTCCTGGGCCAACAGAAGTTTTGGGGACCATGACCGCCGGGATTCCTCTAGTCTCAGTCAGACCATTAAGTATGGTCTTTTAATGAGAATTTGGGGTCTGCATCCCACTGATCTCCTGCTCCCTCAGGGGTTGTCTGTTGTGTTCCCTGTTAGGGCAGTCATCAATTGTGGCCTGGCACAAACTAGTTCTTCTGGTCTCAAGATGATGTAGGTCTCTAGTTCATGTGGCCCTTTCTGTCTCTTGGGCTCTTAGTTATCGTATGACCTTGGTGTTCTTCATTCTCCTTGCTTCAGGTGGGTTGAGACCAATTGATGTATCTTAGTTGGCCGCTTGTTAACATTTAAGACCCCAGATGACACATTTCAAAGTGGGATACAGAATGTTTTCATAATAGAATTATTTTGCCAATTGACTTAGAAGTCCCCTCAAACAGTGGTCCCCAGACCCCCACCATTGCTCTGCTAACCTTTGAAGCATACAGTTTATCCCAGAAACTTCTTTGCTTTTGGTCCAGTCCAGTTGAGCTGACCTTCCATGTGTTGAGTATTGTCCTTCCCTTCACCGAAAGCAGTTCTTATCTACTAATTAATCATTAAAAAACCCTCTCCCACCCTCTCTCCCTCCTCGCCTCGTAACCACAAAAGTATGTGTTCTTCTCAGTTTATACTATTTCTCAAGATCTTATACTAGTGGTCTTATACAATATTTGTCCTTTTGCCTCTGACTAATTTCGCTCAGCATAATGCCTTCCAGGTTCCTCCATGTTATGAAACGTTTCAGAGATTCGTCACTGTTCTTTATCGATGCGTAGTATTCCATTGTGTGAATATACCACAATTTATTTAACCATTCATCCATTGATGGACACCTTGGTTGCTTCCAGCTTTTTGCTATTGTAAACAGAGCTGCAATAAACATGGGTGTGCATATATCTGTTTGTGTGAAGGCTCTTACTTCTCTAGGGTATATTCCGAGGAGTGGGATTTCTGGGTTGTATGGTAGTTTTATTTCTAACTATTTAAGATAACGCCAGATAGATTTCAAAAGTCGTTGTAGCATTTGACATTCCCACCAGCAGTGTATAAGAGTTCCAATCTCTCTGCAGCCTCTCCAACATTTATTATTTTGTGTTTTTTGGATTAATGCCAGCCTTGTTGGAGTGAGATGGAATCTCATGTAGTTTTAATTTGCATTTCTCTAATGGCTAATGATCGAGAGCATTTTCTCATGTATCTGTTAGCGGCCTGAATATCTTCTTTAGTGAAGTGTGTGTTCATATCCTTTGCCCACTTCTTGATTGGGTTGTCTTTTTGTGGTTGAGTTTTGACAGAATCATGTAGATTTTAGAGATCAGGCGCTGGTCGGAGATGTCATAGCTGAAAATTCTTTCCCAGTCTGTAGGTGGTCTTTTTACTCTTTTGGTGAAATCTTTAGATGAGCATAGGTGTTTGATTTTTAGGAGCTGCCAGTTATCTGGTTTCTCTTCATCATTTTTGGTAATGTTTTGTATTCTGTTTATGCCTTGTATTAGGGTTCCTAAGGTTGTCCCTATTTTTTCTTCCATGATCTTTATCGTTTTAGTCTTTATGTTTAGGTCTTTGATCCACTTGGAGTTAGTTTTTGTGCATGGTGTGAGGTATGGGTCCTGTTTCATTTTTTTTTGCAAATGGATATCCAGTTATGCCAGCACCATTTGTTAAAAAGGCTATCTTTTCCCCAGTTAACTGACACAGAGCCTTTGTCAAATATCAGCTGCTCATATATGGATGGATTTATATCTGGGTTCTCAATTCTGTTCCACTGGTCTATGTGTCTGTTGTTGTACCAGTACCAGGCTGTTTTGACTACTGTGGCTGTATAATAGGTTCTAAATCAGGTAGAGTGAGGCCTCCCACTTTCTTCTTCTTTTTCAGTAATGCTTTGCTTATCCGAGGCTTCTTTCCCTTCCATATGAAGTTGGTGATTTGTTTCTCTATCACCTTAAAAAATGACATTGGAATTTGGATCGGAAGTGCATTGTATGCATAGATGGCTTTTGGTAGAATAGACATTTTTATTATGTTAAATCTTCCTATCCATGAGCAAGGTATGTTTTTCCACTTAAGTATGTCTTTTTGAATTTCTTGTAGTAGAGCTTTGTAGTTTTCTTTGTATAGGACTTTTACATCTTTGGTAAGATTTATTCCTAAGTATTTTATCTTCTTGGGGGCTACTGTGAATGGTATTGATTTGGTTATCTCCTCTTCGATGTTCTTTTTGTTGATGTAGAGGAATCCAAGTGATTTTTGCATGTTTATCTTATAACTTGAGACTCTGCCAAACTCTTCTATTAGTTTCAGTAGTTTTCTGGAGGATTCCCTGAGGTTTTCTGCGTATAAGATCATGTCATCTGCAAATAGAGATAATTTTACTTCCTCTTTGCCAATTCGAATGCCCTTTACTTCTTTGTCTAGCCTAATTGCTCTGGCTAGGACTTCTAGCACAATGTTGAATAAGAGCGGTGATAAAGGGCATCCTTGTCTGGTTCCCATTCTCAAGGGAAATGCTTTCAGGCTCTCTCCATTTAGGGTGATGTTGGCTGTTGGCTTTGTGTAGATGCCCTTTATTATGTTGAGGAATTTTCCTTCACTTCCTATTTTGGTGACAGTTTTTATCAGAAATGGGTGTTGGACTTTGTCAAATGCCTTTTCTGCATCAATTGACAAGATCATGTGGTTTTTGTCTTTTGTTTTATTTATACGGTGGATTACATTAATGGTTTTTCTAATATTAAACCAGCCTTGCATACCTGGTATAAATCCCACTTGGTCGTGGTGAATTATTTTTTTGATATGTTGTTGAATAGTGTTGGCTAGAATTTTGTTGAGGATTTTTGCATCTATGTTCATTAGGGATATAGGTCTGTAATTTTCTTTTTTTCTGATGTCTTTACCTGGTTTTGGTATCAGGGAGATGGTGGCTTCGTAGAATGAGTTGGGTAGTATTCCGTCATTTTCTATTCTTTGAAATACCTTTAGTAGTAGTGGTGTTATCTATTCTCTGAAAGTTTGGTAGAACTCTGCAGTATAGCCATCCAGGCCAGGGCTTTTCTTTGTTGGGAGTTTTTAGATTACCGTTTCAATCTCTTTTTTTGTTATGGGTCTATTTAGTTGTTCTACTTCTGATTGTGTTAGTTTAGGTAGGTAGTGTTTTTCTAGGAATTCATCCATTTCTTCTAGGTTTTCAAATTTGTTAGAGTACAATTTTTGGTAATAATCTGATATGATTGTTTTAATTTCAGTTGGGTGTTTTGTGATGTGGCCCTTCTCATTTCTTATTCGGGTTATTTGTTTCCTTTCCTGTATTTTTTTAGTCAGTCTAGCCAATGGTTTATCCATTTTGTTAATTTTTTCAAAGAACCAGCTTTGGGCTTTGTTAATTCTTTCAATTGTTTTTCTGTTCTCTAATTCATTTAGTTCAGCTCTAATTTTTATTATTTGTTTTCTTCTGGTGCCTGATGGATTCTTTTGTTGCTCACTTTCTATTTGTTCAAGTTGTCGGGACAGTTCTCTGATTTTGGTTCTTTCTTCTTTTTCTATATGTGCATTTATCGATATAAATTGGCCTTTGAGCACTGCTTTTGCTGTGTCCCAGAGGTTTTGATAGGAAGTATTTTCATTCTCATTGCATTCTATGAATTTCCTTATTCCCTCCTTAATGTCTTCTATAACCGAGTCTTTTTTCAGGAGGATATTGTTCAGTTTCCAAGTATTTGATTTCTTTTCCCTAGTTTTTCTGTTATTGATTTCTACTTTTATGGCCTTGTGGTCTGAGAAGGTGCTTTGTAATATTTCGATGTTTTGGATTCTGCAAAGTTTTGTTTTATGACCTAATATGTGGTCTGTTCTAGAGAATGTTCCATGTGCACTAGAAAAAAAAGTATACTTTGCAGCAGTTGGGTGGACAGTTCTGTATGTCAGTGAGGTCAAGTTGGTTGATTGTTGTAATTAGGTCTTCCGTGTCTCTATTGAGCTTCTTAGTGGATGTCCTGTCCTTCTCCGCAAGTGGTGTGTTGAGGTCTACTACTATAATTGTGGAGGTGTCTCTCTCACTTTTCAATTCTGTTAAAATTTGATTTATGTATCTTGCAGCCCTGTCATTGGGTGCATAAATATTTAATATGGTTATGTCTTCCTGATCAATTGTCCCTTTTATCATTATGTAGTGTCCTTCTTTATCCTTCGTGGTGCATTTAAATTTAAAGTCTATTTTGTCAGAAATTAATATTGCTACTCCTCTTCTTTTTTGCTTATTGTTTGCTTGATATATTTTTTTCCATCCTTTGAGTTTTAGTTTGTTTGTCTCTCTGAGCCTAAGGTGTGTCTCTTGTAGGCAGCATATAGACTGATCATGTTTCTTTACCCAGTCCGAGACTCTGTGTCTCTTTATTGGTGCATTTAGTCCATTTACATTCAGCGTAATTATAGATAAGTGTTTAGTGTTGTCATTTTGATGCCTTTTTATGTGTGTTGTTGACAATTTCATTTTTCCACTTACTCTTTTGTGCTGAGACTTTTTTTTTTGTAAATTGTGAGATCATCATTTTCATAGTATTTGACTTTATGATTGTTGAGTCGTTACGTTTTTCTTGGTTTTTGTTTTGAGTTATGGAGTTGTTATACCTCTTTGTGGTTACCTTAATATTTACCCCTATTTTTCTAAGTAAAAACCTAAGTTGTATTGTCCTATATTGCCTTGTATCCCTCTCCATATGGCAGTTCTATGCCACCTGTATTTAGTCCCTCTTTTTGATTATTGTGATCTTTTACATATTGACTTCAATGATTCCCTGTTTTGAGCCTTTTTTTTTTAATTAATCTTAATTTGTTTTTGTGATTTCCCTATTTGAGTTGATATCAGGATGTTCTGTTTTGTGACCTTGTGTTTGTGCTGGTATCTGATATTATTGGTTTTCTGACCAAATAATTTCCTTTAGTATTTCTTGTAGCTTTGGTTTGGTTTTTGCAAATTCTCTAAGCTTGTGTTTCTCTGTAAATATCGTAATTTCGCCTTCATGTTTCAGAGAGAGTTTTGCTGGATATATGATCTTTGGTTGGCAGTTTTTCTCCTTCAGTGCTCTGTATATGTCATCCCATTGCCTTCTTGCCTGCATGGTTTCTGCTGAGTAGTCTGAACTTATTCTTATTGATTCCCCCTTGAAGGAGACCTTTCTTTTCTCCCTGGCTGCTTTTAAAATTTTCTGTTTATCTTTGATTTTTGGCAAGTTTGATGATAATATGTCTTGGTGTTTTTCTTTTTGGATCAATCTTAAATGGGGTTCGATGAGCATCTTGGATAGATATCCTTTCATCTTTCATGATGTCAGGGAAGTTTTCTGTCAGGAGATCTTCAACTATTTTCTCTGTGTTTTCTGTCCTCCCTCCCTGTTCTGGGACTCCAATCACATGCAAGTTATCCTTCTTGATAGAGTCCCACATGATTCTTAGGGTTTCTTCATTTTTTTTAAATTCTTTTGTCTGATGTTTTTTCAGCTATGTAGGTGTTAATTCCCTGGTCCTCCAGATTTCCCAGTCTGCATTCTAATTGCTCTAGTCTGCTCCTCTGACTTCCTATTGCTTTGTCTAATTCTGTAATTTTATTGTTAATCTTTTGGATTTCTACATGCTGTCTCTCTATGGAGTCTTGCAACTTATTAATTTTTCCACTATGTTCTTGAATAATCTTTTTGAGTTCTTCAACTGTTTTATCAGTGTGTTCCTTGGCTTTTTCTACAGTTTGCTTTATTTCGTTTCTGAGGTCATCCCTGATGTATTGAAGCATTCTGTAAATTAGCTTTTTATATTCTGTATCTGATAATTCCAGAATTGTATCTTCATTTTGGAAAGATTTTGATTCTTTTGTTTGGGGGGTTGTAGAAGCTATCATGGTCTGCTTCTTTATGTGGTTTGATATTGACTGCTGTTTCCGAGCCATCATTAAGATATAAAAAAAAAAAAAAGATATAGTAGTGATTCATTTTATATTTGCTCACTGAGTCTTATCTTGTTTTGTTTTCTTTCAATATATGTGGATGGGCTACTAGATTGTGCTGTCTTGTTTGTTGTAGCCCTTGACTTATTTATGACCTATTACCAGCTGGTTTGTGCTGTTGCCAGATATATATGCCTGAGTCTATTCTCTATTCCTGAGTAGAATCTGATTTTGGGTCATCAAGTGTGTGCTGCACCCTAACACCTATCCACCTCGAGAAATAGTGGTAATAGTTGTGTGCACCAGATTCTATTAGCAGCTGGGGTTCACACTCCAGGGGGGTAGGATGCTGACAGGCTTCCCCCAAGTGTCAGTGAGGTAGGTGTGTCTCTATTTGTATAGCACCTCAGTGGGAGGGCTCTGCAGCTGTACCTTAGGCCCCCAATGCAAGTAACTCTACTGATTGGTAGGTGTCACCCTCCTTAGACCCCTAAGGCAAGAGGCTAGGTGGTCTGGCGGAGCTTCAGCCCTCAGTTCCCTGTTGTGGGTCAGTTGGGGCTCTGTTGAATAAGCAGAGATATCAGACCTGGGAAACTTGTTTTTCCAGTAAATCCGCTAAAAAAAATGCAGTTAGATCCCTATCAGAACTGCCTTTGCATTATAACAGCTACCTTGTTACCTGTAAGGATGAAAGCCCGAGATTTGGATCATATATGCTTGGCTGGAGCTGGTTCTGTGTTTTTGGTCCAATTAGGGAAGGATTTTTGGTCCCTGGGTTTTTTGTGGTTCCTTCTCTCAGGCCGGAAGAATGGGTTAGGAAAAGAGAAAAGCAAAACTGCGGAGCCAGAGCCGTTCTCCCTCTGGCTCAGGAAATTCCAATATTAATGAAGCCGCCTGGGAAGGGGAGGGGAGGGTTCAGAAAAACAGCAGAGAATAGCACCCCGGAATATAGCCAAAGTTTCTTATCTTGCTTGGGATGACTATTTATCTGAGATTCCCGATGGGCGTGTCGCCTATGTGTGCTGGCTGTGTGGAGATTGTCCCCGAGGGTCTGGCCCGCTGAAGCTGCGGTCAGATCCTCCGCTGCCAGTCCAAAGCCCAGCGTCAAGGTTCCCCTGCTGGGACGCTGCACTCCTGGCTCCAAAATCAGTCGCTGCCTCCCGGGGACTTCTCGTCCCACCAGCCGCTTCACCGCGCTGCCCCTGCGGACCACTGGGCCCTCTCCCTGGGTTAGTTCAGGGGAGTAGAGCTGTGCCCCGTGTTTGGGCCATGACCGGATGCCACATTCAGCCCCCCTCTGCCCAGTCCAAAGCCTGTCGCCAAGGTTCCCCAGCTGGGACACTGCACTCCCGGCTCCAAAACCAGTCACTGCCTCCCGGGGACTTCTCCTTCCACCAGCCTCGTGGCCGTGCCACCCGCGTGGACTGGCTGGGCCGCCTCCCGGGGTCAGTTCAGGGGGCTAGGGCTGCGCCCTGAGTTTTTGCCATCACAGATGTCGTGTTCAGCTCCCCTGCGCCCAGTCTTAAGCCTGGTGCCAAGGTTACCTGACTGGGATGCTGGCTCCAGGCTCCGAAAACAGTCACTGATTCCCCGTAGTTGTTCGTTCTCCATCTCTGTCACTCAGGTCAACTCTTTAAATCTGTGTTTGTTGTTCAGGGTTCGTAGATTGTCATGTATGTGATCGATTCACTTGTTTTTCCGAGTGTTTGTTGCAAGAGGGATCCGAGGTAGCGTCTACCTAGTCAGCCATCTTGGCCCCGACTCTCAGCTTTTAGTCTTCTTGATTCTTTCTATAGTTTTTCTATTTGCTCTTTTATTTTATTCTCCTCTAATTTATGTTATTAATTTTTTTTTGTGGTGACTGTGTGCTTTATTTGCTGCTCTAATTGTTCGAGTTTTAGGGTTAATGTTTTGATTTGTGTCCTTTCTTCTTTTTTGATGTGTGCATTTATTGTTATAAATTGACCTTTGAAAGCTGATGTGCTCTGTTCCAAAGGTTCTGGTGTGCCGTGTTTTCATTCTCATTTGATTTTAGGAATTTTTAATATCATCTTTGATTTCTTCTGTTACCCTGTGGTTTTTAAGCAGGCTGTTATTTAGTTTCCATTCATCAGTTTTTTTTTCTTTCCTCACCCTTCCTGTTATTGATTTCTTCTTTTATAGTGCTGTGGTCAGAGAAGATGCTTTGCATTATTTCGATGTTTGCATTTGTTGATGCTTGCTTTGTGGCCTAAAACGTGGTCTATTCTGGAGAATGGTCCATGGGCATTGGAGAAGAATGTGTACTTCTCCCCATTTGAGTGATACGGTCTGAATATGTCTATGAAGTTAGTTGATTGTGGTATTAAGATCTTCTGTCTCTTGTTGAGTTTTTTTCTAGATGTTTTTTCCTTTACTAAAAGTGGTGTGTTAAAGTCTCCCAGTATTATTTTGGAAGTGTCTATTTCTCTTTTCAGTGCTCTTTCAGTTTCTTTTATGTATTTTGGAGCTCTCTTTGTGGGTGCATAAATATTTATTCTGATTATATCCTCTTGGTGGTTTGATCCTTTAATCACTATATGATGTTCTTCCTTTTCTTTTACAGTAATATTGCTTTAAAATCTATTTTATCCGAGATTAATATTGTCACTTCTGCTCTTATTTGGTTTTTGCTTGCTTGGCATTTCTTTTTCCACTCTTTAAGTTTTAATTTTTTTTGTATCTTTTGCAGACAGCTTATTGAGGGTCATAGTTTCAATCCATTCTGCCGCTCTATATCTCTTTACTTGTGCAATTATGCCACTTATATTCCATGTAATTATTGATAGGCATGAATTTATTGCTGTCATTTTCTTAAGGTTTTTTTTTGTGTGTGTACATGTGTTGTTGACTGTTTCTTCATTCCACTTAATTTTCTGTACTGGTTTTTTTTTTTTTTTTTTTTTTTACTGTGTTGTGTCTTTTCATTTCCTTCATCATTTTTGCTCTTCTGTGTGCTGAATCTTTATGATTTTCTTCTTTTATATGTTGATGAGTAGGTTTGTTAAATTTTTTTTTTGTGGTCACCCTGAAATTTTTCTTTGTCTTCCTAAGTTTAAAGTACCAATTTATGTCTTGTGTCACCTTGATTTCCTCCCCACATGGAAGTTATAAACCTATACCCTTTTTTCCTTCCTTATATTTTGAAGGGGTCATCAGTTATAGATTGACAGTTCTGGTTCCCTGTTTTCTACCTTTTAGCTCTATTTTGTTTTTGAGAATTCTTTATCTGTGTTGATATCCCGAGATATTTTCATGCACTTTAATCTCAGGTTGTTGTCTACTGTGTTGTTGGCTTTCTTTCTGAAGGACTCCCTGTAATATTTCTTTTAAAGCTGGTCTGGTTTTTACAAATTCCTTTACTTTCTGTTTCTGTGGAAATGTCCTAATTTTGCCATCATATTTGAGGAATAATTTTGCTGGATATATAATTCTTGTGTGGCATTTTTTTTTCTTTCTAAGTTTTGTATATATTATCTAATTGCTTTCTTTTCTGTCAGTTTCTGCAGAATAATCAGAACTTAGTGTTATCAATGTACCTTTTTAGGGAATCTTCCATTTTTTCCAAGCTGCTTTCAGGATTCTTTCTTTATCTTTGGTTTTGGAAAATTTCATTTTGCTATATCTCCGTGTTCTGTTAGGATTTACCCTGTACGGGGCTCATTGTGCTTCTGGTATGGTTATCTTCTCACCTTTCATTTTGTTAAGGATGTTTTCTGTCAGCCTATCTTCAACAATTTTCTCTGTGCTTTTGTTGACTCCTCCCCTTCTGTGTTTCCAGTCACACATAAGCCATTCCTCTTGGTGGTGCCTTAGGCTTTCTTCATTCTTACTTTTTTTTTTTTTTTTAATTGTTCCTTGAACAGGTTAGTATCAAGCAATTGGTCTTCCATTCTCTGACTCTGTCTTCAATTGTTTCAAGTCTACTACTATGACTTTCCATTGAGTTGTCAATTTCTGCAATTTTATTGTTAGTATTCTGGATTTTTAGTTGCTCTTTCTCTATTGTTTCCATCTATTTTGTCATTTTGTTCTTGTATTGTTTTCCTGAATCCTTCTAGTGTTTTGTCTGTGCTTTCTTTGGTTTTGTCTGTTTTTCATAGTTTTCTCTATGTTTTCCTTGATTCTTCTGAAGACTCTATACATAAGCTTTTTAAATTCCTTATCAGGAAGCTCCATTACATTTTCTTCTTCAGGGAGGATTTCTGGTTCTTTATTATGGTCATTTGTTGGGGCCATCTCACCCTGCCCTCTTAGGTGGTATTCTATGATCTGTTACTCCAAGAAAGATATTAAGTGATTATTGTATTTATTTTTAATTTGTATAATTCTTTGCTGCTTCTTGTTGATTTGTTTTGGTGTTTTTTGGTAGGTGAGGCTGTAGAGGTGCTCTGGTTGCTGGACTGGCGTGCTAGAGCACTCTCTACTTGTGTTTGGGCGAGTGGATTGGCAAGTAGATGTGTGAGCTCTGGTCCCTGTTTTCGATCTTGCAGGATAGCTGAGTGGGGGTTGATTGGGCTTTGGCATCTGTCTGTCTTCAGTACCATGGTCAAGAGTGGAAAATGAAGCTCTCTGTGCAGATGCAGCAGCTGATGTGGTGGGTGGGGTGGGCAAGTAATGATGTGCTCTCCACCTCTCTGTTTTTAAAGGGGGTGTGGGTGGTAGAGGCATTCACATAAGTGCTCTTCCTTCACCTCCTCCTGGACATGGAGAGGGAGGAAGGAACAGCAGGTGTATGTTCACTCAGTCTTACTGCGTCTGTGTGTCTGGGTCTGGAAGTGGGAGGAAGGTTTAGTGGATGGTTATGCAGGAACTCACTCATCTTCCACCCTGCACTGGGCAGGGGAAGAAGGGAAGGGCCTCAGGTTGAATGCTTGTATAGTTGTAGCTCCTCTGCCCCTTGCTGGGTGCATCAAGGAATGGATTGGGGCCTTGCAGATGCAAGCACATTAGTGTTACCTCCTGTAAGGTGAATGGAAGGAGGAAATGGCTGTGGGGGATGTGCTTACAGTCAGATTTCCTCCACACCTTACTTGGTGGGTTAGGGAATGGAGATGAGCTTGGCAGATGCCATATGGAGCTGCTGCTTTCCATCAGGTGTGCGGGGGGAGGAAGGTACTGCAAGTGGAATACACCTACAGTAACATCGTCTCCTCCCCTTGCTGGGCCTGTTAAGAGGATGGAGTAGAGCCTGAAAAATGCATGCACTATGGTGCCAACTCACATCAGGTAGGGGGAGGGAAAAAGTTGGGCAGCTTAAGGCATAGGGCTACATCTAGCAGATACCTGACCAGGGGTGCTTCCTCTTGTCAGGTGAGGGAAGGGAAGAAGGGGCTGCTGGTGGATGGACATGCAGTAGTGTTTCCTTTGCCTGTCATTGGCCAGGTTAATGGATGGAGGCTGACCTGGCAGTGCTCACAGTGGTGACACCTCACATCAGTTTGTGGAGGGGTGAGGAAGGAAGGGGCTGTGTTGTGATGTGGGTACAGTTACAGTTCCTCTGCCCTCATTGGGTGGGTTAAGGGAGAGAGTTGGGCCTAATGGATGAGAGCACAGTGGTGCAATTTGCATCAGGTGGAGGGAGGAAGGAAGGGGCTATGAGGGATGCAATCGTAGTCACAGCTCTTCTACCCATCATTGGGTGGGTTAACGGGTGCGGTTGCGCCTGGCAGATGCACACTGAGAGGTGCTGCCTCATGCCAGTTGGGGAAAGGAAGAGGGAGAGGTGGATGAGCTCTGTCACTGTCCTGCTGCTGCTGCCCTCCACTGAGTCCCTGGGTGGGGGAATAGGTGACAGAAGGGCATATGCATGGGGGCATGCCTACTTTAACTCTTTGAGTGGGCACAGGGAAGTAGTGAATGAGGTTGTTGAGGTAGGGGGAAGAGTATATGCTCGTGTTATGATCCCCCAATCAGGTAAGGTGGTTGAGGTAGGGGACTCTCTACAGCCTCAGATCAGGATGGAGTGTGCGGGTGTGTGTTCCTCCAGCTAGGATATGCAGGTGCTAGGGCACTTTGTGTCCACTGCATCAAGCAAGTTGGATGCAGAGTATTTCAACAGCAAAGTGGTGGAGTGTGGACAGCTCCCCAGGGATCTGTTGAGTGAGAGAGCTTCTGCTGACAGTCCGTGAGTCCACTGCCTCATGCACGCACTCACTCTTGAGTTCAAGGGCCACTCCTGAGTACCCCAGTTCTTGTTCTGGCACACTCTCTTTCTCTGCTACTATGCGTGTGTGTTTACAGAGGTTCTCTGTCCCTCTTGGTAAAGTTGTGAAGTTGCCGTTTTGTTTTCTTCATCTAAGGCCGATACTGGCTTTCTCCTAAGTCAGCTGCAGCAGGCAAGGATGACTGGCTGAGCCTCTCCATTCTGTGTTACTCCTCTTTCATTGGTTTCCTTATCCCTTCCCACTGGTGTTCGGTTCATTCCTTAGACTTTCTTTTTTGATATTCAGTTTTTGTGTATTGTTTTCTAATTTACTTTTAAAATAGACTTAAAAACTAACCGCCTGACCACTTAATTGGTTTTTAGGAGCCATTTTTTCACAGAACCAAAGGGCGCATACAACACAAGCAGTGAACAAACACACCGAAAAATGTGTGCACATAGCACAAGTAGTTAACTAATGAGACGCCAAGCAATCAAAGCTTACTTAAACAACACGTGTTGTCTAGCAACTGAAGATCTCTGAAATGGCGTGACGCTATAGCAAGGTATGTGTACACATCACTTCCTTTGCCTATTGCTTGGTGTGCAGCAAATTCAAGTTTTGCTTTTGGAAACTTCTTTTTTTCCTTTTCATATATTTTCCATCTGTGGTTGGTTGAATCAGTAGATGCTTTATACACAAATTGGGAGGGCAGACTTTTGAATTAATAAGGCATCTTAAGACTAATCAGGAGGCAACTAGAGCAACTGAGATACAGTCATCTTTGTCCATAATTGTGAAAGCGTCATGTTGTAAGCTTTAGTGTCTATCCTAGATTTAAAAATAGAGATTTCATTAAATAATGTCATTATTCAATTTACTTTTTACTAAGAAGCAACTTTATCATTTTTGGAAAAAAAAAACAGAACAAAGAATAATAAATATAAATGTTGCTAAATTTTACTGGAGGCATTAAACATTCACATTTCCTTGAAGATTCCTCATGAAGCAGAGGGCTTTCCTAAGGAGTCAAATCACTGAAATGTCAACTTAGGGTTTGTATCTTGGATATTAAAGAGCTAAAGATACAGATAATCTTAAAAAGCTTAGCCTTTATTAATTTTTTTGCCAAGCATCAGGCCATATTTTGAATACTGGAGTTGCTCATTTAATACTCACAGTAACTCATATCCCTGCTCCCAATTTTTTAGATGAAAAATCTAACAGAGGAACACTATGTAAAAGATTGCCAAATAATTATTTTCTGCACAGAGAAGTCAAAATAATATTGATGCAAAATAATATTGGATTTTTTATCAGACATTTATGATAGATTTTCTCACTGTGAAAGATATGGTTTCTTCTACGGACTCTAAAATTCTGTGATTCTAAAAGTATATTGCAAGCATAATTTAGGTGAAAAAGAAAATTCAGTCATGTGGACTTTAGAAAATCACTGATTTTGTTGGCTGGGGTAAAAGTTCAAGGGGGTGAATTTGAACTCAGGTGTATAACTATTCTCTTTTGACTTTGCTTTATTCTATGATGGTTTTATTCTCAGGCATACTGTAAATGTTCTGAAAATGGCCCACCATCTCCAGGCTTTCATTATCCATATAGCTCCAGGATCAAAAGGAAAAACTTTTTCTCTATCCAGTGTCTCTATCAATTCCTCAAAAGGACTGAATAGCCATGATAGTTTTATTGTGCCATGCCTGGTTTAATCCGTGTGTCCAGGGAAATAGGATTGTCTGACTAGTCAGCTGGGAGGCAAGAGGGGCATGGGCTCTCATGGTCAGCTCCACTGGAATTTATCAGTAGGGACAGTTCCCAAATGAAAGAGACAGATAATACATGCATGATATTACACAAAACGAACATCTGAATGTCTCAGAGTTAACACAATTTTTTGTCATAGATGTAGCTTCCTTCCTGAAGTAAATTTTGCTCCTGGTTATGTTTTCATCTGGCCATAGAATATCGTGGTCACTCTTCTGAAGTGCTTATGGATCTTACTTTGTCATATCATTAAAAATGTTGGGTCCTCAAGCATATCAGGTATATGAAATAGGAAGTCGTTGTTTTTGTTAGGTTGTTGTGTTATTTTCAACTCATAGTGATCCTATGTACAACAAATTGAAACACTACCTGGTCTAGCATCATCCCCACAATAGATGCTATGTTTGAGTGCATTGTTGCAACCACTGTGTCAATCCATCTTGTGACTGATAGATTTGCAAAGATTTAAGAAAAAAAAAAAAAAAGAATAGCTGCTGAGACTGCTATGTACAATCAAATACCTCATGGAATTTGATTTCTTGGCTTCGAGGTTTAGGTTCATGTTTCCATTTTAAGAGAACCTCAGTTTATTGTCCTAATGACACATTTATGGTCTCTGTGTTTATCGTGTAGCTCCTCGAGTCTTAATAGATTACAAGTGACCATCCAAGGTACAAAATTGGTTTCTAATCATCTGCAGCAACAGAAGAAGAAGAAGAGTCAGGAATAAGAGGAGGAAATGGAATGTATGGCTTATTGCCTCCATGAACAATGCCTCCTTTGTCAGGAGACCAGAACTGGATTGTGGCTAGCTACCAATTCTAAAAATTTTGACTAAAGATTCTACAGAAGAATCCTGATCTAAAGGGGAAAAATGCAGACCAGAATTTCAGATTCTCTTGGATTCCAGACTTTCTGGAGCCATGGAGGCTGGATGAAACCCTGAAACTGTTCTGAGATAATCCTTCAACCTTAAATCAAAAATATCCCCTGAAATCTTCTTAAAACCAAACAATACTTTTAGCTTAATTAATAAAGGAACTGCACCTTGGGCATTACGCTCTTTCAAGATCTATCTATATGGGATCAAATTGACAACAGCAACTTGAAAGGTGAGATAAGAAACTTAGGGGTTAATGAGTTTTTGTCAAGAAGCCCTGGTGGTACAGTGGGTTAAGTGTTTGGCTGCTAACCAAAAAGTTGGTGGTTTGTGCCCACCAGTGCTCTGCATGAGAAAGGTGTGGCAGCCTGCTTCCTTAAAGATTGTTGTTGTTGTTAGCTGCCATTGAGATTGTTCAGACTCATAGTAACCCAATGTACAACAAAACAAAACACTTTCCAGTTCTGCACCATTCTCACAATCATTGTTAAGCTTGAGCCCATTGTTGTAGCCACTCTATGCATCTGCCTTCTTG
This sequence comes from Loxodonta africana, assembly GCF_030014295.1. NCBI lineage: Eukaryota > Metazoa > Chordata > Mammalia > Proboscidea > Elephantidae > Loxodonta > Loxodonta africana. The sequence continues at coordinate 87,334,068 of NC_087346.1, forward strand.
AGGGTCTTCCTGTCTTTAGATGACCATCTTCTTTACCAAACATGATGGCCTTCTCCAGGGACTGGTCTCTCCTGATAATGTGTCCAAAATATGTGAGGTCAAATCTTGCCATCCTCACATCTAAGGAGCATTCTGGTAGTACTTCTTCCAAGACAGGTTTCTTTGTTCTTCTGGCAATCCATGGTATATTCAATATTCTTCACCAACACCATAATTCGAAGACATCATTCTGCTTCAGTCTTTATTCGTTGTTCAACTTTTGCATGCATATGAGGTGACTGAAATACTACAGCTTGAGTCAGGAGCAACTTTGTCCTCAAAATCTCAGAAAACAGATCAGACCTGATCAATATAATACAGCCTTTGACTTCCTGACTGCTGCTTCCATGGGTTTTGGTTGTGGATCCAAGTAAAATGAAATCCTTGGCAACTTCAGTATTTCTCCATTTATCAAGATGTTACTTATTAGTCAGTAACAATTACAGAAATTATGGGGTGGTTCGACTCTGTCCTATACTGTAGCTATGATTTGGAATTGACCCTCTGGCAATGGGTGGGTGAGGAACAAATTGGAAAAGGAGAGTGAGAATCGTTGGACAGCTTGAAGAATGTAGTCAGTGTCACTGAATTGTAGGTGTAGAAACTGTTGAAATGGTGTACTGTCTTGTGAATTCTACACAACAACAAAAAAAAATTAAAAGAAAAGGTAATATATGTTCTCTGAACCTATAATAAAAAATTAATGAGTACATAAAGTAAATACGGTAGCCTCACTTTCCAATTATTTCCACTGGGAACATGTCACCAGTTTGATGTTCATTATTACAGACTCTTTCCTCTATGTTTATGTAGTCTAGTTTGTACACAATATTTTAAAATTATTGGTTTAGATAAATGTGGTTTGTATATATATTTCTGCAATTAATTTTTTTTTTCTACTCTATCATGTGTCAGGAACATATTTCTGAATCAATGCTTTTTGGCCTGGCTTTTCATCTGTTTAATGCATTCATCTTTTCATATGTACAGATGTACCAAAAAGTCTTTATACACTCATTTATACTTGGACAGTTAGAGAGCTCCTAAAGTTGACTACAGCAACTGGGGTACTGAAAATCCTCATGCATAAAAACATTTTACAAAAGAATCTAGAATGGTTCTAGAAGTGATATGTCTTGATCATTTTACCTTTCGATAGGTATTGTCAAATTACTTTCCAAATGCTTAAACAATTTACTCTTTCACCGACAATCTATTAGACTTGCCAATTTCCTTTATGAAAAAGTTAAATTCCTGCCAATGTGACAGGAAAATGACTCTATTTCCTTTTTCTTTTGATTTACATTTCCCTAATCATTTATATATTTGTTATATACAATGTTTTCATAAATTCATTTAACTGCTTACATTCCTTTTCCTGATAATTGTCTTTTCTATTCTCTGCTCATATATGTCTATGACTTTACCTTTTATTAGACATTACAAATATGAGTCGAATAAATATGAGCAGAGCTCAGGTGATGCAGTGGTTAAGAGCTAGCCTGCTAACCAAAAGGTCAGCAGTTTGAATGCACCAGCTGCTCCTTGAGAGCCCTGTGGGGCAGTTCTGGCCTGTCGTATGGAAACACTCTGAGTCGGCATCAACTTGACTGCAAAGGGTTCAGTTTTTGTTTTACATATATGACTACCAATTTTTTCTTCTGGTCGGTGTTGTCAGTGTTCTCGACTAAATTATAGTTTATCTTTTAATTTTTTATGACATCTTCCATATAAAAATTTTTATACTGTTAAATATGTAAATTATTTATGGATTCTTAGTTTTGTGCCATTTTTATTCCCAAGATTCTAAAACATGTTCTTCTATATATATTTTTTTAACAACTAAAGGTTTATTGTTTGGATTTAACTCTGTAATTCAATCCGAAATTTGTTTTTGTGACAATATGACATGGGGACCTCATTGTATAATTGTCCCTATTCCATGTATGATTTAGTAATCATGTATAAATGATTTTAAATGTCCACTTTATCATACACTGAATTTCTACATACATCAGATCAATTTACCTGGATCTGTTTTGGATTCTAGCCTGTTCACTGATCTACATATCTGTTTCCACACCAGTGCCACAATGTTTTAATAACTGTGACCCACTCTAGTGTGTATTCTCTGTTTTAATTTTTCTTATTGCTGTGCATTTACTATTCCAGAATAAACTAGTATAATATTTGTGTCTTTCTCCAAAATATTTTCAGATTTTGAAATAAATGTGCTGAATTCCTACAGTTATTTAAAGAGCGTAATTTAATGTTGAGATTATTTACCAAGTTTCATAGAAGGTCTTTCCATTTTACAATGTCTTTTTTTATATTCTTCACTAAATTTTAGTATTTTTATTTCTATAGGATTTAAAATTTTCTTCTTAAGATGTTTACTTTATGACGTCTGTTGGTATTGTGATAAAATCTGTATTTTATGATTAATTTTTGCTGACACTTAGGATATCCATTTATTTCTAATATTGTTATACTTGACCTTCTTACAGAACTTTTTAATAGTATATTATAATTTTTCAGTTGCTACCTTAAAATTATCTCAATAGACAACCACATTATACACAAGCGATGACAGATTCATTTCCTATGTTTTAAATTGTATTTTTTTCACATGTTTTTCTTGACTTACTGAATGGGCCAGGACTTACAGAACAATGCTGAAGAGTAAGATTGACAACTAAACACTGTCACCAGTTTCTTGACTTTCAAGATAATAAGTCATTAGGAAAAAGAAAACAAACCTTAACAAAAATGGAAGTAATTCATACATGTGACTGAACAGATCAATTAGTATATATGTGTTTTTAGTTGAAAACACAAATCTCCTTCTGACCTCAGCCTTATTTAATCATTTTAGTTTTTGTTTCTTCTGAAGTTGATCACATTATACACTTTAGTTAAACAAATCATGATAACCTACCTTACATATGTGTATGTGTTTGTATATGGAGAGAGAAATGAAAAGACACACATGAGGTAATAAATACCAGTCATTGGATGGTGGGGTGCTGCTTCATGCTGGTTGCCCAGGAAATTGGAGGTAGGCCAAAAGAGTGGGTGATTTAAAAAAAAAAAAGCATATTTGGTAGAATTATGATATCTCATTTATGTAAAATTAAATATCTGTGTGTATGATGCAACAATGGACTCAAGCATAGCGACAATTGAGAGAATGGCACAGGACTGGGTAGTGATTTGTTCTGTTGTGAATAGGGTCACTATGAGTAGAAACCAACTCGACGGCACCTAACAACAACAATAACTACAAATATATTCACAAAGATAAGATGTTATATGACATTATAATCATTACAGAGTTAAGGAAGTTTACCATGGATAGGTAGAAATTCAGCTGACATTATTTAAGTTTTTTGTATTCTCTAAATTATTACCTAGAATATGAATTATTTATATAATTAAAATAGGTGCAAAAGCAATTTTCAATGTAAAAAAAATACATGAACTTGATACTTGACATTTGACACTGTCGTATTCTGATTTTTGCTATGTATATACTTTTTGTTCCCTACTAGATTTTAAGATCTTTGAGAGTAGATTCAGTATCTTATTAATATTCACTATAATGCCTGACATGGCATGCTATACATAGCTGATAAGTTGCCTGTTACTGGATAAATGAATATTGAGTAAGACTGGCTAAATAAAGTTGAAAAAGATTCAAAGATCATTGCTTATTGATTTAGTAGGAAAATAGGAATCTTAGATGTTATCTCATGATCTTAACCAAATTATTTGCAATGGGCAAATTAGGTTTCCAGTTCTTGAACAAACTTAGAATCTGAAAGTAGGAAGTCATGTAAAACTAGAGAAGGATCTGGGTAGATCTGCTAAGAAAAGCTGATACACCCTTACTAGAGGCTCTTTTTAACTTGTTTCTATCTATCTTGTCTGGAAATAAATTCTGAGATTGGGTTCTGCTCCTGTGTTGGAAATCATTTTGTCTTTGTTTTTGGCACCAATATTTACCACTGCCTTATATGTTCTCCTATGTGTCACTTGGAATTACATTTTCTACACTCCTCGTTTTAGGATGTTTCATGTGAGTTATGTTCTGTCAATGAGATGCACTCTTTTAGGATTCGGGCAGCACAATAGAAAGAAGTCCTATTATCCTTCATCTAGTTGTAGTGGGAAGATGAATGGGCTTAAGCAGATACGAGGTTTCCTAATGGCATGTGGCCTTTTCCGTGACAACCACACCAAGGCTGTGGAGAAGCTGTGAAGCTTGATGGTGGAATCCTATAATTTCCTGACATAAACAGCAATTTAAGCAATATCCTGATTTTTTGAACAACAGGCAAATCTGAAACAGGCGATGATCCTTCTGGACTTTTACTCTTCTAGCACACTGGAAAATGGTATTTAAGCAACTAATTATTTGGTCTAAATTTGTTTTCCTGACTGAAACTTGAGTGATATTGCCTTCAATAAGAATCACCTAAAGGCTCTAGGAACCAGCAGACAATGGATTAAAATATAAGTTATTTACCAATAGCTTACACTAGAGCCCTCCTGATTACATGTTGTACATCTAAAGCTCCTTTTCTTCTAATTGTTCTCCCACTCTCTACTTCATTGCAATACTTGTGCTCTTGTTCAATGCACTTGCATTGATTTTTTTTCATTCTATCCTGACCTTTGCACCCTGCATGTCCTCATTATTATTGAATCACCCAACTCTGAAAGCTTATCTTCTTTGACCTAAGTTTTTTGATCAATTTTTTCCAGGGCATACGTTACATTTATTTATCTCTTTGCCAGTCATTATGAACCACTGTCATCCATGACCTGGGATTTTAGACTTTTACAAATAACAAATTTGCATTTTAAACCTACCCACACCAAATAAGAGTCAGCAAAAATCACCAAAATGAAACTCGTGTTGGACACAGAACAAAACACCTGAATGGATAATAAAGAGAAAAAGATGGTTAACCAGGTTAATAATGAGGGATTTTCCAACTAAATCAATGTGATCCATTTTCATGCATTTTGATTTGGTAAAATTAATACCCGGTATACAAAAAACCCATTGCTGTCCAATTGATTACAACTCAGAGAGATCGTATAGGACAGAGAAGAACTGCTCCATCAAGTTTCCAGTGAGCAACTGGTGGATTTGAACTGGCAATCTTTTGGTCAGCCAGCAGAACTCTTAACCACTATGCAACCAGGGCTCCACCCACCAAATCATTGGTTACTTCACTTTTGGTTTGCTGGCAGATGATATTACACCAACAGAACATACTCTCTTGAACCAAGACTGATCTAGCTAATACTGTCACCCAAAATCCAACCTGCCATTATTCTGATTATACACTGGGGACCATAGGTGGGACTTTAGGCCCAACAGTCCTATGATAAGCTAACCTTTGTCAGTACTCTATTACTTGATCTCTATGTACCTGTCATGGATTGAATCGTATCCCCCAAAAATATGTGTATCATTTTGGTGGGCCATGATTCCCAGTATTCTGTGATTGCCCACCATTTTGTCATCTGATGTGATTTTTCTATGTGTTGTAAATCCTACCTCTATGATGTTGATAAGATGGGATTAGCAGCAGTTATGTTAATGAAGCAGTACTCACTCTACAAGATTGGATTGTGGCTTGAGTCCATCTCTTTTGAGATATAAAAGACAGAAGTGAGTAGAGAGATCTGAGGACTTTATACCACGAAGAAAGCAGCTCCAGGAGCAGAACACGTACTTTGGAGGCAGGGTTCCTGCATGGAAAACCTCTTAGCACAAGAGAAATGGATGACAAGGACCTTCCTCCAGAGGCAACAGAGAGAGAAAGGCTTCAGCTGGAGGCTGTATCCTGAATTTGGAATCCTAGCCTTCTAGACTGTAAGGGAATAAATTTCTGTTTTTTAAAGCCATTTACTTGTGGTATTTCTGTTATAGTGGCAATAGATAACTAAGACAGAGTTTGGTACCAGGAGTGGGTGATACTCTGATAGATACCTAAAATGTAGAAGCAGTTTTGAAATTGTGAATGGGGAGAAGCTGGAAGAGTTTGAAAATGCCTAATAGTAAAAGCCTAGGTGGCCTTGAAGAGACTGTTGGTGGAATTATGGAGATCAGACAATTCTGGTGACAACTCAAAAGGAAATAAGGAGAGCTAATAAAAACTGATGAAGATACAGATGGCAAGAAACAGCGTTAGAGAACCAGCAGCAGCAGAAACAGGAGACCAGTAAGAGACAGCACTGGAGCTGACCCACAGAGCTACAGAGCTGAGTGGCAGAGCTCAGGAGGCTTCCTGGGGGGGTGGGGTGCCTCTGGGCACATATTGGTGGCATTAGGCTTGTTACCCATGTAGCAAGAGAGTTGAGTGCCTTCTGGCTAAAGTATACTGGTGGAGAGGGGTGCCTCCAGGCAGTTTTTGGTGGAGTTACAGAGCTTCAGAACAATTACCTCAGAAGGGCAGATGCAGGTGTGAGGCCTGAGGGCCAAGAGGCCAAGAAACTGGGAATCAGAAGCTGAAGAGACAAGATACACAGGAAGCCAAGCTGCCTCAGTCTCAAAGGATATGGTCACAATGTCTAGGGTTTCAAAAGGGTGGAGCCACGGCCTCTGGTATTCCTAAGGTGGTGGCACCACTCAGATGGACTAGGAGAATGATGTGCCTAAAACAGAGAAAGCAGAGTTGCCATTCCAGTGGGCCTGGAAGGCAGAGCTGAAGCCCAGAACAGGGGCCTCCACTGAGAATCCAGAGAATGTGGACAATACCTACAGTCTGGAGGGCAGGGCCGTTGTATCAATAGTCTCAGAGAACAGAGGATTATTTTCAAAGGCTTGAGGGCTAATGTAATGTGTTTTGCTGACTTGCTTGGTGCCTGTTATTCCTTCTTTCCCTCCAATATCTCCCATTGTATTGGAAATGTCTCACTTGTGACTGTTTCACCATTGTACTTTGAAAGCAGATAGATTTTATTCTAGATTTCACAGATGAAGAGGAATTTTTGGATTTTGGAGTTGGAATTGTTTTAAGACTTTTAGTATGATGTGATGGGGTGAATATGTTTTACATGTGGCAAGGACATGAATTTTGGGGGGCCAAAGGGTGTAAATGTCATGGATTGAATTGTGTCTCCTAAAAACATGTGTATCATTTTTGATAGGCCATGATTCCCAGTGTTGTGTATTTGTCCACCATATTGTCATCTGATGTGGTTTTCCTATGTGTTGTAAAACTTATCTCTAGATGTTGACAAGATGGGATTAGTAGCAGTTATGTTAATGAGGGAGGACTCAATCTACAAGGTTGGAGTGTGTCTTGTGCCAATATCTTTTGAGATATAAAAGAGAGAAATGAGTAGAGAGACGTGGGGACTTCATACCACTAACAAGGCAACACCAGGAGCAGAGCAAGTCTTTTTGGATCTAGGGTTCCTGCATGGAGAAGCTCCTAGGCTAAGGGAAGATTGAGGACAAAGACCTTCCTACAGAGCTAACAGAAAGAGAAAGAATTATCCTGCAGCTGCTGCCCCAAATATGTACTTCTAGCCTTTTAGACTGTGGGGGAATAAGCCATTCACTCATAATATTTTGGTTATACTGATACTAGATAACTAAGATAATACCCTACTTTCACACATTTTGTTTTCTAAAGAAAGGCATGTCCCTCACACATCTGAATCTTACCTTGATGCAGTGCCCATAGGGAAGCAACTTTTGGAATGTCAGTGTAGGAGAAAAATTTAAATATTGCCTGTTGTGACAGTTTTTGAGTTATTGTCTCTCAGCTCAAAACCCAGTTTTATGTTATTGAAGCCACCAGCAATGAGTTCATATATTGTTATATATACATTAACAACAGCAGAGTAGTTTAACATAATTCTAATTACTCAGTGAGTTGAATTGATCTAAATTATCCATTGCTTGTCTTAAAAATGACTTTAAAAAAAAATTTCTCCCCAAATATGCTCCATATATAAATATAGGCATAGGTATATAGATAAAATGAGCCCTGGTGGTGCAACAGTAATTCACTTGGCTGCTGACTAAAAAGTTGTCTGTTTGAACCCACCAGCAGCTCCCCAGAAGAAAGACCTGGTGACCTGCTCCCATAACGATTACAGCGTGGAAAACCTTGGATAGCATTCTATAACATAGGGCCTCTATGAGTCAAAATCAACTCCAAGAGTACAAAGAAAAATAACAATAGGTATTGATAGAGATAAATATAGGAAAATTCATATTAGATGATTGCTACTTAAGTTCTATAGTCAGGATTCAACTACCAAGAAGGCAGTAAAATCAGGTAAACATTCCTGTTAAAAAAATGTTGCTCTCCGTTGGATTGTTTTCTTCTGGTTAATATGTATATTGTACACTAATGTCTACACCAAAATTAAAGCTAAAGTGATCGGTCGTGCAAAAGACATTGAAAGGAGTAATTTCATGTGACAAAATTCTTGAAAAAAAGTATAAATTTAAGTGCAATTAAGAAAATACCCCAGCTTAAGTTTAAAATAAACTAAAACTTCTTTGTAACTATGTTCACTACACTGAAAATGCGATGGCAGTTAGGTACCACTGCTAATTACCAGGTACTTTAGAAATGAAAGCAGACTTCTGGTTCTAGGCAAGGTGGAGAAGTAGGAAGTGGATGTACCCATCTTCCTGAAACAGTCAAAGTACTGGACCAAATGTATGAATCAATGTCTTTGGAGAAATTGAAAATTGGGCAACAAAACTACTGTAAACCCTGAGAAGCAAGAAACAAACAAGTTGAATCTTATGACAGCCCCAGTTTACTGCCTTGAGAGAATTCATAGGCCATACTAAGAAAAACCTAGGCAGAGTTTGGGGGACTCTCTGAATTAAGAAGATGGAGTCGGCAGTCCAGGGAGACAAAGGCAAATAGAGAAAATTTCGAAGTCTACAGGAAGGACTCCTGGAGTCTGTAGCTGAGTAACGATATGTATTTGCAGGGACAAATTACCCAGTAAGCAAGGTTAGCACGGGCTTACTTGTGCTTACTTACTAATCTGTAGGATTTCTCATGTGAAAGTGTTCTTGACAGAATAGTAAATAGCCTAAGTAAGCCCGTGTTTACCCTGCTTCCTGGGCAATCTGTCCCCTTCAAGGTTGCATTTTCAGAAGGGTCTTTGATTCAGTAGGAAGGTGCTGTACGGTTGGTAGAGACAGATTCCAGACATTCCTACAAGCAGAATCTTTGGTGAAAAAGTGGGAAATTTTTCACTACAGGTGATCTGGTAAGCAAGTTAAGCAACATGCTTACTTTGCCTCTTGGATAATCTGCCTCTGTGAATCTACATACGAGGAAACTACTGCAAGTTGGGGAAATTCCACTGGAAGAATACAGAACAGTGTCAGGTACACATACAGGGCTAGGGAAAGTGCCTATTCTCCTTAGCTAGATTGGCAAATCTCATTGTTCAAAGGCATTGGAGAGATTCCTCAGAAGGGTTTTACCTCAATAATGGGGAATAATTAGCTCTAGGCTGAGCACAAAACCTAAATGGATCAAACTGTTACTGAGTAACTTAACTGTGACCTAGAAAAAACCTCAAGAATATTTATAGAAATATGAAAGTATACAGGACCCAACAAAGAAAAATTCATAACACATGGCATCCAATCAAAGTAATTAAGCAGCGTGCTAACACACAGACTCATGAAATAATGAAAAGAAAACTCATATTAGTTAAAAACAATCTAGAACTGATGCAGGTGTTGGAATTGCCCATTAAAACAGTCATTATAACTGTATTTGATATGCCGAAAAAGTGGAGACAGAAAGAATATTTTTTAAAAATCCCAAATTGAACTTCTCGAGCTGAAAAGTACAATGCCTGAGATAAAAATACTCAGTTGAGTTTAATCATAAATCAGATATTGCAGAAAGAAGGATTAATGCACTGAAGACAGCAAAGATGCTTTTCAAATACAATACTGAAAAAAAAAATGAATTGAGTATCCGTAACCTATAGACAACTTCATGCCACCTCAGAGAAATGTAACTGGAGTCTCAGAAGGAGAGGAGGAGCAGAAAAAATACTTAAGAAATAATGGCTGAACATTTCCATATTTAATTAGAACTATAAATCCATACAACCAAGAAGCTCAGTGAATGCAACGTGGGAATAAGAAAAATATGAGGGGGAAAAAAAAAACACACCAAAGTGATTCATTATTTTATTGCCCACAACCAATGATAAAGAAAAAATAGTAGAAGCAGCCCAAGAGGGAAAGAAAAGACACATATACAGAAGAACAAAGGTAAGGATGACAGATTTCCTAGGAAAAATAGAGCACAACTCAAATGCTAATGAAAAGGGATGGATTTATTTTCCCTGAAGTCCAGACTTTTTCTTACTGTATTGTTGTGAAATGTGTCTTTTTTTAGAAAAAAATTGTTATAGTGGTTTAAGAGAAAGTTTACAAATTAAGTCAGTCTCTCACCTTGCTACACACTCCCAGTTACTCTTCCCCTAATGAGATAGCCCGCTCTCTCCCTCCACTCTCTCTGTTCCTGTCCATTTCGCAAGCTTCTAACCCCCTCCATCCCTCATCTCCCCTCCAGCCAGCATAGTTTCAAGTGTCTGTTCACCCGATCCAAGAAGCTCACTCCTCAGCAGCATCCCTCTCCAACCCATTGTCCAGTCCAATCCATGTCTGAAGAGTTGGCTTCAGGAATGGTTCCTGTCCTGGCCCAAGAGAAAGTCTGGGGGCCATGACCACCAGGGTCCTTTTAGTTTCAGTCAGACCATTAAGTCTGGTCTTATGAGAATTTGCTGTCTACATCCCACTGCTCTCCTGCTCCCTCAGGGGTTCTCTGTTTTGTTCCCTGTCAGGGCAGTCATGGGTTATATCCAGGCACCATTTAGTTCTTCTGGTCTCAGGATGATGTAGTCTCTGGTTCACGTAGCCCTTTCTGACTCTTGGGCTCGTAATCGCCTTGTGTCCTTGGTGTCCTTCATTCTCCTTTGATCCAGGTGTGCTGAGACCAAGTGATGCATCTTAGATGGCTGCTTGCTAGCGTTTAAGACCCCATACGCCACTCTTCAAAGTGGGATGTAGAATATTTTCTTAATAGATTTTGTTATGCCAATTGACTTAGATGTCCCCCCAAACTATGGTCCCCAGACCACTGCCCCTGCTGCGATGGCGTTCAAAACATTCACTTTATTCAGGAAACTTCTTTGCTTTTGGTTTAGTCCAATTGTGCTGACCTCCCCTGTATTGTGTGCTGTCTTTCCCTTCACCTAAAGTAGTTCTTATCTACTATCTAATTAGTGAATGTCCCTCTCCCACCCTTCCTCTCTCTCCCCTCTCATAAACACAAAAGAATGTTTTCTTCTCGCTTTAAAGTATTTCTCAAGTTTTATAATAGTGGTCTTATACAATATTTGTCCTTTTGCAACTGACTAATTTCACTCAGCATAATGCCTTCCAGGTTCCTCCATGTTATGAAATGTTTCACAGATTCCTCACTGTTCTTTATCTATGCGTAGTATTTTGTTGTGTGAATATACCATAATTTATTTATCCATTCATCCATTGATGGGCACCTTGGTTGCGTCCATCTTTTTGCTATTGTAAACAGTGCTGCAATAAACATGGGTGTGCATATATCTGTTTGTGTAAAAGCTCTTATTTCTCTAGGATATATTCCAAGGAGTGGGATTGCTGGATCGTATGGTAGTTCTATTTCTAGCTTTTTAAGGAAGCGCCAAATCGATTTCCAAAGTGGTTGTACCATTTTACTTTCCCACCAGCAGTGTAGAAGTGTTCCAATCTCTCCATAGCCTCTCCAACATTTATTATTTTGTGTTTTTTGGATTAATGCCAGCCTTGTTGGAGTGAGATGAAATCTCATTGTAGTTTTGATCTGCATTTCTCTAATGGCTAATGATCGTGAACATTTCCTCATGTGTCTGTAAGCCGCCTGAATATCTTCTTTAGTGAAGTGTCTATTCATATCTTTTACCCATTTTTGAACTTGTTATTTGTCTTTTTGCAGTTGAGTTTTTGCAGTATCATGTAGATTTTAGAGATCAGGCACTGATCAGAAATGTCATAGCTAAAAACTTTTTCCCAGTCTGTAGGTAGTCTTTTTACTCTTTTGGTGAAGTCTTTGGATGAGCATAGGTGTTTGATTTTTAGGAGCTCCCAGTTGTCTAGTTTTTCTTCAACATTTATAATGTTTTGTATATTGTTTATGCCATGTATTAGGGCTCATAACATTGTCCCTATTTTTTCTTCCATGGTCTTTATCGTTTTAGATTTTATATTTAGGTCTTTGATCCATTTTGAGTTAGTTTTTGTGCATGGAGTGAGGTATGGATAATGTTTCATTTTTTTGCAGATGGATATCCAGTTACGCCAGCATCATTTGTTAAAAAGACTGTCTTTTCACCATTTAACTCTTTTGGGGCCTTTGTCAAATATCAATTGCTCATATGGGGATGGATTTATGTCTGGATCCTCAATTCTGTTCCATTGGTCCATGTATCTGTTGCTGTACCAGTACCAGGCTGTTTTGACTACTGTGGAGGTATAATAGGTTCTAAAATCAGGTAAAGTAAGGCCTCCCACTTTGTTCTTCTTTTTCAGTAATGCCTTATTTATCCGGGGCCTCTTTCCCCTTATATATGAAGTTGGTGATTTGTTTCTCCATCTCATTAAAGAATGTCGTTGGAATTTGCATCGGAATTGCATTAAATGTATAGATCGCTTTTGGTAGAACAGACAATTTTAAAATGTTAAAGTCTTTCTATCCAGGAGCAAGGTATGTTCTTCCACTTATGTAAGTCTTTTTTGGTTTCTTTCAGAAGTGTCCTGTGGTTTTCTTTGTATAAGTCTTTTACGTCTCTGGTAAGTTTTATTCCTACGTATTTTATCTTTTTGGGAGCTACTGTAAATGGCATTGATTTGGTGATTTCCTCTTCGAAGTTCTTTTTGTTGGTATAGAGGAATCCAAGTGATTCTTGTATGTTTACCTTGTAATCTGAAACTCTGCCGAACTCTTCTATTAGTTTCAGTAGTTTTCTGGAGGATTCCTTAGGGTTTTCTGTGTATAAGGTCATGTCATCTGCAAATAGTGATAATTTTACTTCTTCCTTGCCAATCCGGATCCCCTTTATTTCTTTGTCTAGCCTAATTGCTCTGGCTAGGACTTCCAGCACAATGTTGAATCAGAGTGGTGATAAAGGGCATCCTTGACTGGTTCCCAACCTCAGTGGGAATGTTTTCAGGCTCTCTCCCTTTAGGGTGATGTTGGATGTTGGCTTTGTATAAATGCCCTTTATTATGTTGAGGAATTTTCCTTCAATTCCTATTTTGCTGAGAGTTTTTTTCTTGAACGAGTGTTGAACTTTGTCAAATGCCTTTTCTGCATCAATGGATAAAATCATGTGATTCTTGTCTTTTGTTTTATTTATCTGGTGGATTACATTAATTGTTTTTCTAATGTTGAACCATCCCTGCATACGTTGTATGAATCCCACCTGGTCATGGTGAATTATTTTTTTGATATGTTGTTGAATTCTATTGGCTAGAATTTTGTCGAGGATTTTTTGCATCTACATTCATGAGGGATATAGGTCTATAATGCATCTACATTCCTGAGGGATATAGGTCTATAATATTCTTTTCTTGAGGTGTCTTTACCTGGTTTTGGGATCAGGGATATACTGTTTCATAGAATGAGTTTGGTAGTATTCCGTCCTTTTCTATGCTCTGAAATACCTTTAGTAGTGGTGGTGTTAACTCTTCTCTGAAAGTTCGGTAGAACTCTGCAGTGAAGTCCCAGACCACGGTTTTTTGGGAGGAGAGTTTTTTGATTACCTTTTCAATCTCTTCTTTTGTTATGGGTCTATTTATTTGTTCTACCTCTGTTTGTGTTAGTTTAAGTAGGTAGTGTGTTTCTAGGAATTCATCCATTTCTTCTAGGTTTTCAAATTTGTTTGAGTATAGTTTTTCATAGAAATCTGATATGATGCTTTTAATTTCAGTTGGGTCTGTTGTAATATCGCACCTCTCATTTCTTATTCGGGTTTTTTGCCTCCTCTCCTGATTTTCCTTTGTCAATTTTGCCAGTGTTTTATCAATTTTGTTGATTTTTTAAAAAAACTGGCTTTTGGTCTTGTTAATCCTTTCAATTGTTTTTCTGTTTTCTATTTCATTTAGTTCAGGTCTAATTTTTATCATTTGTTCTCTTCTGGTGCCTGTGGGTTTCTTTTGTTGCTCTCTTTCTATTTGTTCAAGTTGTAGGGATAATTATTTGATTTTGGCCCTTTCTTCTTTTTGGATGTGTGCATTTATTGATACAAATTGGCCTCTGAGCATCACTTTTGCTGTGTCCCAAATGTTCTGATAGGAAGTGTTTTCGTTCTCATTGGATTCTCTGAATTTCTTTATTCCATCCTTAATGTCTTCTCTAATCCAGTCTTTTCTGAGCAGGGTCTTGTTCAGTTTCCAAGTGTTTGATTTCTTTTCCCTGCATTTCCTGTCATTGATGCCCACTTTTATGGCCTTATGGTCAGAGAAGATGCTTTGTAATATTTCAATGTTTTGGATTCTGCTAAGGCTTGTTTTATGACCTAATATGTGGTCTATTCTAGAGAATGGTCCATGTCTGCTAGAAAGGAAAGTATACTTGGTTGCTGTTGGGTGGAGTGATCTGTATATGTCTGTGAGGTCAAGTTTGTTTCTTGTGGCATTTAGCTCTTCCGTGTCTTTACTGAGCTTTTTTCTGGATGCCTTGTCTTTCACCGAAAGTGGTGTGTTGAAGTCTCCTACTATTATTCTGGAGCTGTCTACCTCACCTTTCAATGCTGATAGTTTTTTTTTTTTTAAATATCTTGCAGCCCTGTCATTGGTTGCAAAAATATTTATTATGGTTATATTTTCTTGGTGTATTGTCCCTTTAATCATTATATAGTGTCCTTCCTTATCCTTTGTGGTGGATTTAACTTTTAAAGTCTACTTTGTCAGAAATTAATAATGCCACTCCTGCTCATTTTGGTTGATGTTTGTTTGATATATTTTTTTCCATCCTTTGAGTTTTAGTATGTTTGTATCTCAAGTCGAAGGTATGTCTCTTGTAGGAGCATATAGATGGATCTTTTTTTTTAATCCGTTCTGCCACTCCCTGTCTCTTTATTGGTGCATTTAGTCCATTTACATTCAGGGTAATTATGGATAGGTATGAATTTAGTGCTATCATTTTGATGTCTTTTTTTGTGTGTTTACAGTTTCTTCTTCCCACTTGATTTTAGGTGCTGAGTAGATTTTCTTTACATATTGTCCTTTCATCATATTTGTTGTTGTTGATTTTATTTCTGCTGAGTCTGTATTTTTCCCTTCTATTATATTTTGATGAGTAGGATAGCTTGTCTCCTTTGTGGTTGCCTTATTATTTACCCATATTTTGCTAAATTTAAAACTAACTTTTATTTCTTTCTCTTGCCGTATCTTTCTCTCCATATGGAAGATGTATAATTGCATTTCTTAGTCCCTTTTTATTATTTTAATGTTTTCTTTTTCTATATATTAGTATTGCTGTTACCCTGTTTTGGGCTTCTTTTTTTTATAATCTTGCTTTTTTTTTTTTCTATTTCCCTGTCTGGGTTGAATTCTAGTTGCTCTGCCCAGTGTTCTAGTCTTGGGTTGATTCTTGATATTACTGATTTTCTAACCAAAGAACGCCCTTTAGTATTTCTTGTAGTTTTGGTTTGGTTTTTATGAATTCCCTCAGATTTTGTTTATCTGGGAATGTCTTAATTTCACCCTCATATTTAAGAGACAGTTTTGCTGGATATATGATTCTTGGCAGGCATTTTTTTTCCTTCAATTTTTTAAATATGTCATACCATTACCTTCTGGCCTGCATGGTTTCTGCTGAGCAGTCCAGGCTTATTCTTATTGGCCCCCCTTTTTAGGTGACTTTTCGATTATCCCTCACTGCTCTTATAAGTCTCTCCTTATCTTTGGTTATAATAATAATAATGATTATAATATGTCTTGGTGAATTCCTTTTAAGATCTACCTTATGTGGAATTCGATGAGCATCTTGGATAGATATATTCTCATCTTTCACAATATCAGGGAAATTTTCTGCCAACAAATCTTCAACAATTTTCTCTGTGCTTTCTGTTATCCTTCTCTGTTCTGGTACTCCAATCACTTGTAGGTTATTTCTCTTGATAGCGTCCCACATGATTCTTAAGGTTTCTTCATTTTTTTTTAATTCTTTTATCTAATTTGCCTTAAAATATATTAGTGCCAAGTGATTTATCTTCGAGTTCAGAAATTCTAGCTTCTGCTTGCTCAATTCTGCTCCTCTGACTTTCTATTGAATTGTAATTTTATTGTTAATCTTCTGAATTTCCAATTGCTGCAACTATGTATTTTTACAGCTTATTAAACTTCTCATTATGTTCCTGAATATCTTTCTAATTTCTTCAGGTGCTTTATCTTTGTGTTCCTTGGCTTGTTCTACGTATTGCCTCATTTCCTTCCTGATGTCTTGAAGGGTACTTATATTAAACTTTTGTATTCTGCATGTGATAATTTCAGGAATGCACTTTCATCTAGAAGATCCCTGGATTCTTTGTTTTGAGAGCTTGTTGAGGTGATCATGGTCTGTTTCTTTATTTGACTTGATACTGGCTGTTGTCTGCAAGCCATCTATAAGTTATTGTATTAGTATATGCTTGCTTACTGTGTCATAGATGCTTGCTTTGTTTTGTTTTGGTATACCCTTATGGGTTGCTTGAGTGAGCTAGCTTGATTATTTTTGCCTTTGGAGCTCTGGTGTCCTGTCTCCAGCTGGCTAGAGCTGTTATCAGGTATATCACCCTAGGAGTCCATTCAGTTTTCTTGTATGAATTCAGCTCAGGTTTCTAGGTAGCTGATCATCAAGTGTGTGGTACAGGTTCTATCCTACAGTCTTAGAGGGGCGAGGGTGAATGGCGTATATACTGGTATCTGATTGCTGCAGGGGGTCCTGCTCTGAACAAGACAGGGGGCTGAGAACCAACCCCCAAGTGTCTCTGAGGAAAATATGTCCTAGTTCCCTAGAGCATGCTGGGGGGTGAGTTCTGTGGAGGGACCATGGGCACCCAAAGTTTTTGGTTGTAAGGACTGGGAGGTACCAGTTATCTATGGACCCCTGTCGTGGGTTGCCGGATGACCTGAGTGGAGCTACCAGTCCTTAGGTCCCTGATGTGGGTAGGTGGGGACCTTGTTTAATAGGCAAAGCAATGTCAAACGTCAAAAACCCACCCCTCCACCACACAGCTGAAATGGTTGGAGTCTGCCAACAAGGGCCTATTCTCCCGAAATAGGCCCACACAGGTCCATGCAGCGGGGAAAGGTGCTCAAGGTTCAGAGACGGTTTATGTCTGGACAGGAGCCTCTTCTGTCCTGAGCTTCCCTGGCTAATGGAGCTAGCAAATTATCTTTTCCCCCCAGGTGCAAATTTTTTTACTTCCCCAAGGCCAGGAGGATGGCTCTAAGTGCTCACCAGGGTCTATCTCAGGCTCAGGGATTCAGCCACTGAAGCCGGCTTGGAGGTGGGGGGAGGGGCACAGTAAAAAATATTCAAGTACTTAACTTTTGCCAAGAGTGCCATTCTCCTCAGGTTCTGGAGGTGTGAGTAGGCTGTGTCTGGCTGTTTTTCCCCAAGGAAACTGCAGCTGAAGGCTAGTACCAGCCTGCTGCAGCCACCACTCCAGGAATGGTGCCTGAGGGCTCCCTGCAATTCAGGTCCAGTAACTCCTCTCCACTTCTGAATGGTTTCTTCCTCCCCCTGCCCCTCAGTTCATTGTCTGAGCTTGCCTTTGATGCTCAGGGCTCCCAGCTTGTCACAAATATACTCGTTTCCTTTTTTTTTCAGGTCTTTGTTGTAAAGAGAGCTCACCGGAAGCGTCTGTCTATTCCGCCATCGTGGCTCCACCTCTGAAATGTGTCTTAATTTAAAGGAAGGTTTGAAGTTCTATTTATTTCCAAAGCTTCCACTAAAGGCTTTTCTTGGTTTGTAACTGAGCCAGTTAC
This sequence comes from Loxodonta africana, assembly GCF_030014295.1. Classification (NCBI taxonomy): domain Eukaryota; kingdom Metazoa; phylum Chordata; class Mammalia; order Proboscidea; family Elephantidae; genus Loxodonta; species Loxodonta africana. The sequence continues at coordinate 87,352,183 of NC_087346.1, forward strand.
TGCCCTTGTATTCTAAGGCTTCATGTCCCCCAAAATACACTTTGTATTTAGGTCTTTATGTGCTCAGTGTGTTAAAGTCCAATTTTTCTTAATATGAAGTCACAGTGTCTTAGAAATAACATTAGTTATGTAGATTTTGATATTTTATTCTCCTTATTTCTCCACATTTTCAATGTCAGAAATATTGTCTTAATTATTTGTACATTCTGGTACAACAGTGAGTTCCCCAAAAGATGGTTTTCAAAAGAATCTATAGACGGCTTATGGCTATTCCATGATCTATGCTTTTACAAACAAGTGGGAAAATATTGAGCAATTCCGAGGCAGCCAGATGAAATCATGGTAGCCACTTACCCCAAATGAGGTGAGTTTACTGGACTGACAAATGCAGGCCTGACTTCCTCTTTTCTTTCCTGGTAATGGGCACCTCCATCACCATCATTCTAAGGGAAGTAAATATTCAGTGGAGTCATTTACTTCTAGTATACTGAAGTGGACATTTGGGAAAAACAAAAAGAGGTTCCGAAGAATTCAGTTTTAATTAGAATATATTAAGATGGTGGGCTTCCAATTGGAATTATTCCCTGCAGATATGGATGATGGGTATAAAAAAAGTTGCTTCTGCCACAGGTACTACCTAGATTAGTGAAATTGTGGACATGATTCTAAATGATGGAGATGTTAAAAAATGTAATCAAGATTTTATCTCTGCTAACGTTCCATGCATGAAGAAAGCAAGAAGTCATTAAAAAAGAAAGGAAGGAAGGAAGGAAGGAAGGAAGGAAGGAAGGAAGGAAGGAAGGAAGGAAGGAAGGAAGGAAGGAAGGAAGGAAGGAAGGAAGGAAGGAAGAAAAAGAAAGAAAGAGAAAAAGAAAGAGAGAAAGACCAAAATGGATGTCAGAAGAGGCTCTGAAACTTGCTCTTGAACATCAAGCAGCTAAAGCAAAAGGAAGAAATAATGAGGTAAAAAATCAACAGAAGATTTCAAGGGGTTGCTCCAGAAGACCAAGTAAAGTAATATAATGACATGTGCAAAGAGCTGGAGCTAGAAAACCAAAAGGGAAGAACATGCTCAGCATTTCTCAAGCTGAAAGAACTGAAGAAAAAAATTCAAGCCTTATCAGCTCCTGTCTGGAGAAGAGATGAGAAGGCAGAGGGGTCAGAAGCTGGCAGAATGGACACAAAAATAGAGAGTGAAGGGGAGGATTGTGCTGTCTCTTTAGAGGGACAGCAACAAGGACCATATAGCAAGATGTATACAAGTTTTTGTATGAGAGACTGACTTGTTTAGTAAACTTTCACTTAAAACACAATAAAAATTAAAAAAAAAAAAGAATGTTGCTGATGTAACTTGTATGAACTTCCTACTTATAAATGCCTTACCCTCAAGGACCACTCTTCGTACCTACAGCACTGACTGTCCTCTTTCCTTGTGCAACAAAAGTACCTTTCCACTCTCGAAAAAAATTCAACCTTGAGTTGCTATAGTGAAGGATTCTATGGGCAAAACATTAAATAATGCAGGAAGCATCAAAAAAAGATGGATGAAATAGAGAGTCATTATACCAAAAAGAATTGGTGGATGTTCAACCATTTCAAGAGGTGTTAATGCCAGCCTTGTTGGGGTGAGATGGTATCTCTTTGTAGTTTTGACTTGTATTTCTCTAATGGTTGATTATCTTAGTCATCTAGTGCTGCTATAACAGAAATATCACAAGTGGATGGGTTTAACAAAGAGAAGTTTATTCTCTGACAGTGCAGTAGGCTAGAAGTCCAAATTCTGGTTGCCAACTGTAGAGGAAGGCTTTCTCTGTCTTTTGGCTCCGGAGGAAGGTCCCTGTCATCAATCTCGCCTTGGCCTGAGAGCATCTCAGTGCAGGAACCTCAGGCCCAAAGGACGTGCTCTGCTCCTGGCACTGCTTTCTTGGTGGTATGAGGTTCCCTTATCTCTCTGCTCACTTCTCTCTTTATATCTCAAAATACATTGGCTTAAGCCATATCTAATCTTGTAGACCTCATCAATATAACTGTTGCTAATCCATCTTATTACATCATAGTGATGGGATTTACAACGCATAGGAAAATCACATCAGAAGACAAAATGACAATCAAAGAAGAGAATCATGACCTAGCCAACTTGACAGATATTTTGGGGGGACACAATTCAATCCATGACACTAATGATCATGAGCATTTCCTCATGTATGTGATAGTCACCTAAATGTCTTCTTTGAAGTGTCTGTTCACATCCTTTGCCTGTTTTTAATTGGGTTATTTGTGTTTTTGTTGTTGAGTTTGTGCAGTGTCATGTAGATTTTAGAGATCAAATGTTGGTCAGAATTGTCAAAGCCAAAATCTTTTTCCGAGTCTGTAGGTTGCCTTTTAACTCTTTTGGTGAAGTCTTTGGATGAACATAGGTGTTTGATTTTTAAGGCACTCCCAGTTATCTAGTCTCTCTTCTGGTATTGGTTCATTGTTAGTAATGTTTTGTATACTGTTTATGCCATGTGTTAGGGCTCCTAGCATTGTCCCTATTTATTTTTCCATGATCTTTGTAACTTTAGATTTGATATTTAGGTTTTTGGTCCATTTTGAGTGAGTTTTTGTGCATGGTGTGAGGTATGGGTCTTGTTACTTTTTTTTTTTTTGCTGTGTTTTGGCTGCTGTTTGCTTGATATATTCTTTCTATCCTTTGATCTTTAATATATTTAAGTCTTTGTTTCTAAGGTGTGTCTCTTGTAGACAGCATATTGATGGGACATTTTTCTTTTATCCATGCTGACATTCTCTGTCTTTTTATGGGTGCATTTAAACAATTTACATTCAGTATGATTATCAGTATGAGTGTGTTTATTGTTGTGGAGAGGCCCTGAGATGGTGGGGAAGGGCCTGGGGTCTAGCCCTATTCCCCTTGGGGCCACAGGTGACAGGGAGGAGGAGAGATTAAGGAAGGAGGAGAAAGCAGAGGCACAGGGGACTTACTGAGGAGGGCAAAAATGTGGGTTGGTACTCTTGTTCCCAGTAGTCGTGGTTGCCGGGGTGTGACAGTTTGCAACTGGTACTCACCAGAGGGGTAAGTGTTGTAGGAACACTATTCTGGAGGAGTCTGAGCTCTTTGTTGAGGTACAGCCAGTAAATGTGGCTTACTTAGCCCTGGATGTGTCTGCACTGTACCTTTTTCCCTCCAGGGAGTTCTGTAGAGGTACCTTTCTGTGTGTAGGATTCTTGGTTTTATTCTGAGACAGCCATACTGAGGCATGACTTTTGGCCAGGAAAGTCCACTTTGTATCTCTATTTCATCCCTGATATCTATCTCTTTCTTCTCCTCAGTGACTTCTGAACTAATACTTTATCCCTTCATTTAAGGTTCAGGGTTCCAGGACTGACATCTGTATCTGTTTTACTCGGTGATTTGGGTGTCTATTGCAGTGGGATGTCTTAGCGCATCTGACTAGTATGCCATCTTGGCTCTACCTCAAAAGCAGTGGGTTTTGAGTGGGACTCAGAACAAGACAAGGCTCTGCAACAGGTTCAGGTTGCCATACAAGCCCCTGACCCTTAGGTCACATGATCTGGCTTATCCAGTGGGAATTGATGAGTTAGTCGCAGAGAGAGATACATTTTGTAGTTTTTCAGGCCTCTCTTTTGGATTGGTGAATCACAGTACAGTCCCTTAGGATTTTGGAGCAAATCCCCACCATCCTCTGCAGATAACTATTCTCCTTTTTAGAAATAGCTTTTAGCTTTTCACAGTGCCTTAGTACAACCTGAATGCCTAACCATGGGCCACCAAGTCACCACACTGTCTATCATCAATTGGGTGTTGTCTGACCCAGCAACTGCCTATCATGAACTGGGTATTGTCTCACCCATGAAGTGATAATGTCGGATGTATACAGGAGCACTCCATCATGAAATGGAAGTGGTATACATGAGATTGAGCTCTAGCAGGACCTGAAGGCACAAGAAAGTTGCATGAGGAAGTGGCTTAAATACTCATGGTCTCCATTCCTGTCACGTTATCTTCCTTCCCCTCCCCCCAGTCTGCAAGAATGGACTGATGGGGAGTTCATTATGATCCATTGACTGAGGGAGAGAAACCTTGTGCTTGGTTTTCAGATAGTACTACAAGATATGCAAGCACCACTCAAATATGTCTAGTGGCAGCACTGGAGCCCCTATCTGGGACCTCCCTGAAGGACAGTGGTGAAGGAAAATCCTTCCAATGGCGAGAACTTCGAATACTGCACCTGGTTGTTCACTTTGCTTGGAAGGAGACATGGCCAGACGTGAGATTGTATACTGATTTCATGGGCAATGGCCAAAGATTAGCTGAATGGTCAGATACTTGGGAAGAACATGATTGGAAAATTAGTGGCAAACAGCTATGGAAAAGAAATATTTGAACAGATCTCTCTGAAAGAGCCAAAGAAGTGAAAATATTTGTTTCTTATGTGAATGATCACCAAAGGGTTACCTCACAGAGGATGATCATGCCTTCTGGGGAAAACAATAGTCCACTTTCCTCAGCCACTCCTGTCATTTCCCATAAGCTAATGAACAACGTGGTTATGGTGGCTGGGATGGAGGTTGTGCATGGGCTCAGCAACATGTGCATCCACTCAGCAGGATACTTGGCTACAACCACTGCTGAGTCCCCAGTCTACCAGCAGCAGAAACCAACACTGAGTCCCTGATAAGGCACTATTTCTTGAGGCAATCAGCCCACAACCTGGGGGCATGTTCGTTATATTAGACCTCTTCCATCTTGAAAAGGGCAGCGTTTCTTTCTTACTGGGATAGACACTTACTCCAGATACAGAATTGCCTTTTCTGTATGCAATGATTCTGCCAAACTGTGTGTGGACTTCTTATCTACCATCATGGTATCCCATGAAGCATTGCTTTGGATCAAGAGACTCATTTCACAGCAAATGAAGTGTGGCTCATTGAATTCACTAGCCTAACCATGTTTCCTATTATTCTGAAGCAGCTGGCTTCATAGAATGATATAAACACCTCTTAAAGACACAATTATGGTGCCAAGTAGTTGGTAATACTTTACAGGTTTGTGCCACTGTTCTCTAGGGGGCTGTATATGCTCTAAACTAGCGTTCAATATACAGTGTTCTTTCTCCCATAACCAAGATTCGCAAGTCCAGGAATGCAGGGGTGGAAATGGAAGTGTCACCACTCACTATTATCCCAAGACCCACTCACAAGATATTTGCCTCTTGTCCCAGTGACCTTATGTGCTACAGGTCCAGTGGTCTTCATCCCAAAGTTAGGAATACTCCTAGTAGGAAACACAAAACTGATTCCATTTAACTGGAAGAATGCCACCTGGCTACTTTGGGCTTCTCATGCCTCTGGATCAACAAGCAAAGAAGGGCGATACTATTTCGGGTGGTGTGAATGATCCTGATTTACAAGTGGAGATGGAATAAATATTACACAATGGTGGTAAAAAGGAATATGTCCGGAATACAGGAGGTCACTCAGGCTGTCTCTTAGTGCTAATATGCACTGCAATTGAAGGCAATGGAAAACTACAGCCATCCAGTTCTGACATGACTAATAATGGTCCAGACTGTTCAGGAATGAAGGTGTGGCTCACCCCTCCAGGTTTGTGGAAGTTATTGAACAATATCAGTAATATCACACACAAGTAAAAATTTGATGAAAATAATTCAAAAACAGCTGCAGCAGTATATTCACAGGTAAGTGCCAAAATTCAAACCAGATTCAGAAGAGTATGTAGAACAAGGAATATCATTGTTGATGTCAGATGGATCCTGGGTGAAAGCAGAGAATATCAGAAAGATGTTTACCTGTGTTTTATTGACTATGCAAAGGCGTTCGACTGTGTGGATCATAACAAATTATGGAAAACATTGAGAAGAATGAGAATTCCAGAACAATTAATCATACTCATGCTGAACCTGTACATAGATCAAGAGGTAGTCATTCAAACAGAACAAGGGGATACTACACAGCTTAAATTTAGGATAGTTGTGTGTCAGAGTTGTGTCCTTTCACCATACTTACTCAATCTGTATGCTGAGCAAATAATTTGAGGAACTGGACTATATGAAGAAGAACATGGCATCAGGATAGGAGGAAGACTCTTTAAAAACCTTTGATATGCAGATGACATAACCTTCCTTGCTGAAAACGAAGAGGACTTGAAGAACTTAGGGATTTAAATCAAAGACTGTAGCCTCAAGTATGCGTTACACCTCTACATAAAGAAAATAAAAATCCTCACAACTGTACCAGTAAGCACTGTTATGATAAATGTAAAATATGAAGCTGTCAAGGACTTCAGTCTACTTGGATTCACAATCAATACCCTTAGAAGTAGCAGTCAACAAATCAAAGGACGCATTGCATTGGGCAAATTTGCTGCAAGGGACCTCTTTAAAGTGTTAAAATGCAAAGATGTCACCTTGAAGACTAATGCACACTTGACCCAAGCCATGGTGTTTTCAATCGCCTCATATGCATGTGAAAGCTAGATGATGAATACGGAAGACTGAAGTAGAATTGACGCCTTTGAATTATGGTATTGCTGAAGAATATTGAATATACTATGAACTGTCAAGTGAACGAACAAATCTGTCTTGGAAGAAATATACCTAGAGTGCTCCTTACAAGCAAGGATAGCGAGACTTTGTCTTACATACTTAAGACAATTATCAGGAGGGATCAGTCCCTGGAGAAGGCCATCATGTTTGATAAAGTAGGTCAGTAAAAAAGAGGTACACCCTTGATGATATTGACATGGCGGCTACAACAATGGGCTTAAGATAACAATGATTGTGGGGCTGGATCAGAACCAGACAGTGTTTTGTTCTTTTGTGCAGAGGTTCTCTAATGTAAGTTGGAATCAACTTGATGGCATCTAACAACCACCACACAATGGGCAAAGCATTTTGTTTACTCTAGGTATATAGTGGTGAAAGAAATGTACATCATGCCTGTCCTTGTGTGCTTATAACTTAATGGAATAGCATCAACCTCATTAGGAGTGTTTAGAAGAAAAATTTACATAATGCCTGTAGATGTTAGCATACCTGACAAAAAACCAAACTCGTTGTGGCGGAGTGGATTCCTACTCATAGTGGCCCCATAGAGCAGAATAGAACTGCCTCTATAAAGTTTCCAAAAAATGGCTGGTGGATTCAAACTGCTGACATTTTGGTTAGCAGCCTGAGCTCTTAACTACTGCACCCCTCAGTCTCCAAGGATAGCGTACCCATTGCCCTTTGCTGTGGAGTCAATTCCGATTCACAGTGGCCCTATAGGACAGAGTAGAACTGTCCCCTGGAGTTTCCAGGGATCACCTGGAGTATTTGAACTCCCGATGTTTTCCTTAGCAGCCATAGCACTTAACGTCTATGCCACCAGGGTTTCTAAAAGTTAGCATAGTGCTTGCTGATACATGCAAAATTATCTCTGAATTTAAAGTAAGCTTAATTAAGTTCTTGTTTTTCCTAATTATTTCCCTTTTTTTTAAGAACATGGAATGTTCTTAGAGTATATATAAAACCAAAAAAAAAATAAAAACAAAAACCAAACCCAGTGCCGTCGAGTCGATTCTGACTCACAGCAACCCTATAGGACACAGTAGAACTGCCCCATAGATTTTCCAAGGAGTGCCTGGTGGATTTGAACTGCCAACCTTTGGGTTAGCAGCCGTGGCACCTAACCATTATGCAACCAGGGTTTCCAGATATACATATACATACATATATATGTATTTGCTTCCCCTGCACCTTTAAAAATTTTTTTTTTTTTATTGTGCGTTAGGTGAGGGTTAACAGAGCAAATTTGCTTCCCATTTGATAGTTTGTACATAAGTTTCCATGACATTGGTTTCATTCCCCACAATGTGTCAGCCCCCTCCCCATTTCCGTCCATGTTTCCCCATTTTTTTTTGTTCTGATGTTCAATCCTTCCTGCCTTTTCATCTTTGCTTTTGATCTCCTATAGATCCTTCTAAGGAGCTCTTCCCTCTTGGGTATTATTGTTTACATTACATGAACAGACACTTCACCAAAGAATGCATTCAGGCTGCTGACAAGCACATGAAGAAATGCTCCCAATCATTAGCCATTAAAACAAAAAATAACCTAACCTATTGCCTTGGAGTCGATTGCAACTCATACAACCCTATAGAGAGATGCAAATCAAAACTACATTGAGATAACATGTCACCCCAATACTACTGACACTAATAAAAAAAGAAATTAACAAATGTTGAAGAGATTGCGGGGATTTTGGGAATCTTATACACTGCTGCTAGGAATATAAAATGGTATAACCACTCTGGAAAATATGGTGCTTCCTCAAGAAGCTAGAAATAAGAAATACCATATGATCCAGCAATTCCACTCCTAGGAATATACCCAGGAGAAATAAGAGCCATTACACCAATAGATATATGCATACCCATGTTCACTGCAACATTATTCACAATAGTAAAAAGCTGATTTGGCTGATAGGTGGTCTCTGGGAACGGTTTCAGTTCTAGTTCAGAAGGGCGTCTGTCTCAGGGACATAGTCTCTGGGATTCCTGCAGTCTCTGTTGGATCAGTAATCTGGTCTTTTCTGTAAATGTGATTTTTTAAACAATTTTTCTCCACTTCTTTTGGAAACTCTGTTATAATCCCTGTCAGAAGAGTAGGTAGTGGTAGCCGGGTACCATCTGGTTCTCCTGGTCTCAGGGTCCTGTAGGTTGTGGTTCATGTGGTCCATTAGTCCTTTAGATTAATTGTTCTCTTAAGTCTTTGGTTTTCTTCACTCTCCTTCTCTCAGGACAGTAAGAGACCAATGGCTGTGTCTAAGAAGGCCACTCACAAGCTTTTAAGACCTCAAAACCTTCTCGCCAAAGCAGGATGCAGAACTTTGTCTTCATGAGTTATGTTATGCCAAATGACATAGATGTCCCCTGAGCCCAGGAACTTCATCCCACAACATGTTTGGTTATGTCTAAGAAGGTGCCCCAACTGTGGCCCTTGTGTGTTCTACAGTTATGTATGTAGAAATATCCACCACCAAACCTATACCTGCAAGTAGGTGTGTTCCCTTATACCCTCCCACACATCTTGACATATCTATCTAAGTTTTTTTTGGGGGGGGTTTGTTTTAAGTATCAGTTTGTAAATTAGTGTTTGTTAATACTATTGCTGCAGGATTGTCTATGCTATACTAATTACCAATTACCGTTGTTGCTCTTTGTACTTTCATTCCTCTCAGTGTCCTCCAATGCCTTAGTCATATTTTTCTGACTTCCTCTATACTGTGTATTGCCTTTTCCTTCACCAATACTAATACGTGGCATCTATTTGTCTGGTAATTTTCCCTCCCTGTCTGTCCCATTCCGGGTAACCATCAAAGAATTTGTTTTTCTTCTGTGTAAACCTTTTCTTGTTTCTTTATAATAGTGGTCTCATACGATATTTGTCCTTTTGTAATTGACCTATTTCACTTAGCATAAAACCAAAAAAAAATTAAAATAAAAAAAACCCCATTGCTGTCAAGTCGAATCCCCTCCAAATACAACCATGTTTTGAGATGTTTTATACGTTTGTCATTATTCTTTATTGGTTTGTAGTATCCCATTGTTGTGTACATACCACAGTTTGTTCATTCATTCATCTGTTGATGGGTGCTTATTTGTTTCCATCTTTTTACTATTGTGAATGATGTTGCAGTGAACATGGGTATGCGTATATCTATTGATGTAATGGCTCTTATTTCTCCTGGGTATATTCCTAGGAGTGGAATTGCTGGATCATATGGTATTTCTTATTTCTAGCTTCTTGAGGAAGCACCATAATATTTTCCATAGTGGCTATACCATTTTATATTCCCACCAGCAGTGTATAAGATTTTCAAAATCCCCACAATCTCTTCAACATTTGTTAATTTCCTTTTTTTTATTAGTGTCAGTAGTATTGGGATGACATGTTATCTCATTGTAGAATTGATTTGCATCTCTCTATAGGGTTGTATGAGTTGCAATTGACTCCAAGGCAACAGGTTAGGTTCTTTTTTGTTTTAATGGCTAATGATTGGGAGCATTTCTTCATGTGCTTGTCAGCAGCCTGAATGCATTCTTTGGTGAAGTGTCTGTTCATATTCTTTGCCCATTTTTTAACTGGATTTTTTGTCTTTTTGTAATTAGTTGTTGAAGTTTTCTATAAATTTTAGAGATTTGGTTCTTGTCAGATATGTCATAGCAAACACTTATTTCTCCAGTCTGTGGGTACTCTTTTTACTCTTTTAGAGAAGTCTTTTGATAAGTGTAAATGTTTCATTTTTAGGACGTCTCTTTTATCTAGTTCATCTTCTGCTCTTTGGGCATTTTTAGTTATGTTTTGTATTTTCTTTATGCCATATATTAGGGTTCCTAGCATTATCCCTACTGTTTCTTCCATGATCTTTATAGTTTTAGGTTTTATAGGTAGGAATTTGATCCATTTTGAGTTAGTTTTTGTGTATGGTGTGAGGTATGGGTATTGTTTTATTTTTTTACAAATGGACATCCAATTTTGCCAGCACCTTTTGTTAAAGAGACTGTCTTTTCCTTGTTAATGGACTTTGACCCTTTGTCAAAGATCAGTTGTTCATAGGTGGATGGATTTAAATCTGGGTTCTAAATTCTATTTTGTTTGTCTGTTGTCCAAGTAGCAGTCTTTCTTGACTACCATGACTGTATAGTAGCTTCTGAGATCACGTAGTGTGAGGCTTCTTACTTTGTTCTTCTTCAATAATGCTTTAGTTCTCTGGAGTGTCTTTCCTTTCCATATAAAATCAGTGATTAGTTTTTCCATCTCATTAAAAAATGCTGTTGGAATTTGGATTGGGATTGCATTAGAGCTGTACTTCATTTAGGGTAGTATTGTCATTTTCACAATGTTGTGTCTTCCTGTCCATGAGCATGGTATGTTTTTCCATTTTTGTTTGTCCCTTGGTTTCTTGGAGTAGTATGGTGTAGTTTTTTTTTGTATAGGTCCTTTATATACTGTTTAGATTTATTCCTAAGTATTTTATTTTTGAGGGGCTAAGGTTAATTTTGGAAAACCTGGTGGCATAGTGGTTAATAACTACAACTGCTAACAAAAAGGTCAGCAGTTCGAATCCACCAGGCACTCCTTGGAAACCCTATGGGGCAGTTCTACTCTGTCCTTTAGAGTAGCTATGAGTCAGAATTGACTAGACAGCAGTGGGTTATTATAGTTAATGGTACTGTTTTTCTAACACCATTTATGAATTTCTCTTTGTTGGCATAGACATATCCACCCAAATTTTGTATATTGATCTTACTCTGTTAGAAGGAATTTCTCTTGGTCTATGTACAGGTTCCTCATGAGCACAATTAAGTGTTCTGGATTTCCCATTCTTTCCAATGTTACAATTAATTTGTTATGATCCACACAGTCAAATGCCTTTGCATAGTCAATAAAACACAGGTAAATATCTTTCTGGTATTCTCTGCTTTCAGCCAGGATCCATCTGACATCAGCAATGCTATCCGTTGTTCCATGTCCTCTTCTGAATCTGGTTTGAATTTGTGGTACCTTCCTGTCCACGTACTGCTGCAGCTGTTTTTTAAATGATCTTCAATAAAATTTTTACCTGTGTGTTGTGTTAATGATATTGTTCTAAAATTTCAGCAATGTGTTGGATCACCTTTCTTTGAAATGGGTAAAAATATGGATCTCTTCTAGCCTGTTGTCCAGGTAACTGTCTTTCAAATTTCTTGACATGGACTAGTGAGCACATCCAGTGCTGCATCTGTTTGTTAAAACATCTCAAATGGTAGTCCATCAATTTCTGAAGCCTTGAATTTTGCCAACACCTTCAGCGCAGCTTAGGTCTCTTCCTTGATTACCATTGGTTCTTGATCATATGCTATCCCTTGAAATGGTTAAATGTTGACCAGTTATTTTGGTACGGTAAATTTGTGTATTCCTTTCACCTTCTTTTGATGTTTCCTGTGTGATTTAATATTTTCAGTGTCGAATCCTTCAGTATTCAAATCAAGGCTTTAATTTTTTCTTAAGTTCCTTCAACTTGAGAAATGCCTAGGTGTTTTCTCAAATTTCATTCCTCTTTCCAGATCCTTGCACATTTCATTATAATATTTTACTTTACCTTCTCGAGCCACTACTTGAAATCTTTTGCTCAGCTCTTTTACGTCATCATTTCTTCATTTTGCTTCAGCTACTGCAAATTCAGGAGGAAATTTCAGAGTCCCTTTTGACATTCCTTAGGCCTTTTCTTTCTTTCTTGTCTTTTTAATGACCTCTTACTTTCTTCATGTATAATGTCCTTGATGTCATTCCACAACTTCTCTGGTCCTCAGTCACTAGTATTCAATACATCAAAACTATTCTTGAGATGGTCCATAAATTCAGGTGGGATAAGCTCATGGTCACAATTTGAATCTCGTAGAGTTGTTCTAATTTTCTTCAATTTGAACTTGCATATGAGCAATTGGTGGTCTCTTCCACAGTCGATCCCTGTCTAACTGGTGATATTGAGGTTTTCTATTGTCGCTTTCCTCAGGGGAGTTGGTTTGATTCCTGTGTATTCCATCTGGTGTGGTCCATATCTATAGGCACTGTTTTTGTTGTAAAACGGTATTTGGAATGAAGAAGTTGTTGGTCTTGCAAAATTCCATCGTGTGATCTTTGGCTTTGTTTCTATCACACAAGCCAAATTTTCCAACTACTGATGCTTCTTTTTTTCCAACTTTTGCATTCACAACCCCAGTAATTATCAATGCATCTTGCTTACATGTTTGATCAATTTCAAATGGAACAAGTTGGTAAATATCTTCAATTTGTTCTTATTTGGCCTTCATGTTTGAATAACAGTCATATTAACTGGTCTTCCTTGTTGGTGTATGGATATTATGCTATCACTGACAGTGTTGTACTTTAGGATATATCTTGAAATGTACTTTTTGATGATGAGTACAACACCATTCCTCTTCAATTTGTAGTCCTGGCATAGTAGGCTGTATGATTGTTTGGTTCAAAATGGCCAATTCAACCAGTCCATTTCAGCTCACAAAGTCCTAGGATATTGATCTTTATGCATTTCACTTCATTTTTGATGACTTCCAATTTTTCTTGATTCATACTTCCCACATTCCATGTTCCAGTTATTAATGGATATTTGCAGCTCTTTTTTCACATTTTGTGAAATGCCACATCAGCAAATGAAGGTCCTGAAACCTTGAATTCATCCTGGTCATTAAGGCCAACTCTACTTTGAGGGAACAGCACTTCCCTAGTTGTATTTTGAGTGCCTTCCAGCCTGAGGGACTCATCTTCCAGCATTATATCAGTCAATGTTCCACTGCTATTCATAAGGTTTTCACTGGCCAGTTTTTTCAGAAGTAGGCTGCCAGGTCTTTCTTCCAAGTCTATATAGTCTAGAAGCTCTCCTGAAACCTATTCACCTAGAATGACCCTGCTGGCATTTGTAATATGGGTGACAAAGCTCCAGAATCACAGCAACTAGCAAGCCACCACAGTATGACAAATTTACAGACACACAGTGACCTTACCAATTTGAATGCCCTTTATTTCTTTTTCTGTCCTTATTGCTCTAGCTAGGACTTGCAGCACAATGTGTAACAAGAGTGGTAATAAAAGGCATCCTTGTCTGATTTCTATTCTCAAGGGGAATGCTTTCAGCCACTTATAGTATATTTTAAGGTACTGGAGATAGTTGAAGCATTAATTTCCAAGAAATAAAAACTGAAGTTTAATAAGTTTCATTGAAAGGTGAGATAAGAAACTTAGGAGATAGTGAGTTTATATTAAGAAGCCCTGGTCGTTTAGTGGGTTAAGTGTTTCGCTGCTAAACAAAAGGTGGGTTGTTCAAACCCGCCAGTTGCTCTGTGTGAGAAAGTTTTGGCAGTCTCCTTCTGTAAAGATTGCTATTTTTGTTAGGTGCTCTTGAGTTGTTTCTGACTAACAGCAATCCAATATACAACAAAACAAAACACTTCTTGGTTCTGGACCATCCTCACAGTGGTTGTTAAGCTTGAGCCCATCATTTTAGTCACTGTGTCCATCTTTCTCCCAGAGGGTCTTCCTCTCTTTTGGTGACCTTCTACTTGATGGGTATGATGTCTTTCTCTAGGGACTGTTCCCTCCTGTTAACCTCCAAAGTATGTCAGATGAAATCTTGCCATTCTTGCATTTAAGGAGCATTCTGCCTGTACTGCTTCCAAGACAGATTTGTTTGTTCTTCTGACAGGCCTCAATACATTCAATATTCTTCACCAACACATTATAATTCAAAGGCACCATTCTTCTTCTGTCTTCCTTATTCATTGTCTTGCTTTTGCATGCATATGAGACTATTGAAATACCATGATTTTGGTAAGGTGCACCTTGGTCTTCAAAGTGACATCTTTGCTTTTTAACACTTAAAAGAGGTCTTTTGCAGCAGGTTTGCTCAATGCAATACGCTGTTTGATGTCTTGACTGCTGCTTCCATGGGTGTTGGTTGTGGATCTAAGTAAAATAAAATCCTTGACAACTACAATGTTTTCTCCATTTACCATGATGTTGCTTATTGTTCAGTAAAGATTACAGTCTTGAAAACTATGGTCTGGTTCAACCCTGTTTTATAGGGTAGCTATGATTCAGGATCAACCTGACAGCATTGGAGGGGGATCTATGTTAATGGGGGAGTGTCTTAGGTACCCAGTGCTGCTATAACAGAAATGCCACAAGTGGATGACTATAACAAAGAGAATTTTTTTTTTTTTCACAGCCTAGTAGGCTAAAAGTCCAACTTTAGGGTTCCAGCTCCAGGGGAAGGCTATGTCTCTCTGTCACTTCTGGACAAAGGTTCTTCTAATCAATCTTCCCCTGCACTAGGAGATTTCCCATGCAGGAATTCCAGGTACAAACAATGCTCTCTACTCCCATCACTGCTTTTTTGGTGGCATGAGGTCCCCATGTCTCTCTGGTTGCTAGCCTCTTTTATACCCCAAAAGAAACTGGCTGAGGACACAATCCTATCCTGCAGATTGAGTCCTGCCTCATCAATAAAACTGCTGCCCATCCCTCCTCATTAACATCATAGATGCAGGATTTACAACACATAGGAAAATCATATGAGATGACATAATGTTGCACAATCACAAAATACCAGAAATCATGGCCCAGCCAAATTGATACACACACATTTGGGAGACACAATTCAATCCAGGACAGGAAGGAACAAAGTGGAAAAGGAGAGTGAGAATGGTTGCACAACTCGAAGAAAGTGATCAGTGTCACTGAACTGTAGTTGTAGAAACTGTTGAAATGGTGTATAGTTGTGTCTATTTTAAACAACAGCAACAGAAGATAAATCTTTTTAAAAAGTGAATATATACATGCAGACATTTAATTTTACATAAAGTATAATAATTCTGTAAAATGCACTTTAAAAAAAAAAATTACCTACTCTTTTGGCTTACCTCCAGTTTCCTCCCTTCCCTATCCAACCAGCATGCAGCAGCACCTTCCAGTGACTGGTGTTGATTACCTCATGTGCATCCTTTCATTTCTTTCTCCATATACAAAGACATATGCATAGGTAAGGGAGGTTATCATGATTTGTTTAACTAAAGTGTATGATGTGATCAACATCAGAAGAAATCAAAACTAAAATGATTAAATAAGGCTGAGGTCAGAAGGAGATATGTGTTTTCAACTAAAAACACATATATACTAATTGATCTGTTTAAGCACATGTATGAATTACTTAAAATTTGCTGAGGTTTGTTCTTTTTCCTAATGGCTTATTATCATAAAAGTCAAGAATGTGACAACACTGTTTAATTGTCAGTCTTACTATTCAGTATCATATTGAAAGTACTGGCCAATTCAAAAGTCAAGAATAATATGAGAAAAGAATAAAATCTAAAACACAGGAGAAGAATTTGTCCTCACTTGCGGATAATATGGTTGTCTATTGAGAAAATTTATAAGAAACCAATGAAAAATTATAATACTCTATTAAAAGTTCTGTAAGAAGTTCAAATACAATAATATTGGAAATCAATGGGTTTCCTAAATGTTAGCAAAAATTAATCCTAAAATATTATAGATTTTATCACAATAGCAGCAGACATCATAAAATAACCAATCATAATGAGAAATAATTAAATCCTATAGAAATAAAAATATTAACATATACAAAAAGATGGTCAACCAAGTTAATAATGAGGGATTTGCAATTGATTCTATGCAATACATTTTCGTATACTTTGAACTAGAAAAACTAATGCCACCATACAAAAAACCCACTGTTGTCCTGTGGATTCCAACTCATAGTGATCTTCTAAGACAGAGTAGAACTGCTCCACAGGGCTCCAGAGAGCAGCTGGTGGATTCAAACTGCCAACCTTTTCGTTAGCAGCTGAACTGTTAACCACTATGCCGCCAGGGCTCCACCCACCATAGGGATGGCACCAAATCATTGGTCACTCTACCTCTGGTTTGCTAGGTGTACAAACAGAGTGGTGATGGAATGGTATGAACAGAATGTACTCTCGTGGACCAAGACTGATCTAGCTATTATTCACCCAAAAGCCAACCTATTATTATTCTGATTATACATTTGAGGACCACAAGTGGGACTGCAGACCCATGAACCTACTATCAGTTGACCTTTGTCAGGAATCTATTACTTGATCTCTATATACCCCACTTTCACACACTTTGTTTTCAAAGGGAAGCTATGCTTCTCACTCATCTGAAACTCACCCTAATGCTGTGACCAAAGGTGCAAAAGTTTTTAAGATGACCGTACATGAGAAAAATTTAAATATTGTCTGCTGTGCCAGTTTTGGGGTTATTTCATCTCAGCTCCAAATTCAGCTTTTTGTTGTTTAATTTGGACCCTCGAAACATTTCTCTTTGCCAGCTTATTTAATGTTAAGCCTTATCAAGAGAAAGCACTGGAATGACATATTCTGCCAAGTTCCCTCCCTTCTTTATTATTGTTATTGAATGATTACTGATATAATTGTTGGGTTTTAAGAATAAATATGAAACTTGTGATTAGTAAGTTTGTATGACATATCCTTTAATAAATATTGCATTTTAGATAGAAATTAATTCAGAAACTCTTGATCATACTGTCAGTCTCCAACATAGACTCAGTTTCCTGTATTCTTTTGAAGATTAAGTGCATAATCATTGATTTTTGTCTCCAACCACTGTGATGCTTGCATATTCCTGTCTTTAAACAATAGATTTGAAATAAATAATACTAGCACAGAGATGGTAAAAGTGATGAAAGTTACCTTCATTCTGTGATTCTAGGTGGCTACTTGAAGTTTGTATTTGCATTAAAATTTTTTGGACTGCTGAGAAATTTGAAAGCTGCTGGGACAATCCTGAGGAAACAATGGCGTGGAAAATATTGTAATTTGTGGAATTTAATATATTGTGGGATTTTTATGACTTTCTTCCAAATGTACCTTCATGTTTATGGCTTTTCCTAACTATATGTATGTTGCCTTATGTAAAAAAAAACTGTCAAAATTAAGATGGATAAAAGGATACTTTAATCATCCTTGAGTAGATATAGGTTGATATATCTGGTATGTGGTCTAAGAATTGCAAAGAGAATCAATGTAGGCAGAGTCATTAACAAATGTGCACAAGTTACTTCTTGAAAGCAGAAATAGGAATTTAGCATAGGTAGTATTTTTTTAGTATACGTAGAGCTACATTATTGTCTCAGACTAATGTGTAGGGATAAGGTATCCTCCCACTTAAAAATAAAGAAGAAACAAACATTAATGTAATGAAAAATCATTAGCCCATTACTTTCTTCATTTTTGTAATGTGATACTTTTTCTTTGTAATGGCATGATTCAAAGTTTAATGAAAGAGATAAGTTTAATAAAAGAAAATATTCATTGACCATTATTATCAAAATTAATTTCATTTTTCTGTCCACTATTATCATAATTAATTTCACTTACTATTACTACTGAAAATATCTTTGTCATATAGAAACCAAAACCCAAACCTAACTAGTTGCTGTGGAGTAGAATCCAACTCATTGAGGCCCCAAATATGCAGAGTACTCCACAGAGTTTTCAGGCCTGTGGTCTTTCAGAAACATATTGCCAAATCTTTCCTCCAGGGGACCTCTGGATGGGTTCAAACCACAAACCTTTTAGTTAGTACTCAAGCACTTAACGGTTTGTGCCACCCAGGGACCCCTAGCTTGTCATAGAAGAATTTTATAAAAATTTCCAGGTATCAAAAATGCTAAATATGCCTTTTTTCCACCCAAATGTTTAAAATTCTCTTATCTGGCAGAAGAAATCACAAAGAATTTTTTTTCTTTTTTCTTCTTCTCTGTGATTTGTTTGTTCTGCTTCCAAAGGCTCTGATTACTGATATTCAAAGACAAATTTGGAGACCTTTTCTGCCATTTCAAATATTTTCTAATGCAAAGTTTGTAAAAAATGTTGCACATAACAGAACGTGACTCTTTATTCTATCTGCAATTTACTTTTTCAATGGGGTTCAGGGAAGAATCTATATAAAACATTTGTATAGAGTTCTGGTTTTTCTCTCCTAAGTATCCTAATTATTAAAGTATGTGAATTGACAAGTTAAGGCCCAAAATGAAAGATCTTATTACAGGATCTTTTAACATTATAATCCAGAGGCATTGGACTAAACGTATTGGGCCCCACCTATGATTCCTAATAAAGTGAACTACTCTCTCCTTTTATTTTGTGCCTTACTATCCAACTACACAGGGTCATTGAATAAAGGGAGAATAATTACTCAAATACATTCAAGGTTGGTTGGAAAAATATCTTCAGACTTTCTAACTAAAGACTTTACAGAATTGCACAATTTTGGGTAGGAAGTCAGTTGAAACTACTCAGGGCTTCTGAAAGAAAGAAAATTACATGAAGAAATGCTTTAAGGTTCACGAGGGATACATGTATTTCATATGAATGAACATTATATATGTAGAAAATATTTCCGAAAATTCACGGTGAAAACATCAGGCTTCCTGATCTTTTCAAATCAATAAGTTGAGGCTCAAGTGAGTTTTAGTTTGTTTCCCAGGTATGAAATTATATATAGGACATCACCAGAGTAGAATTTTTTCTGGATTTACAAAATGAAAATAATACCTTGAATATAATCCAACTGATGAATGGAACTGTCCATTTCAAGAGGAACATTGAGGAGGAATTCATCAAAAGATACACAGGATTATTCCTCCTTAGAGAAGAATGGATTAACTAACATCTTAACAATTAATCAAGGGTAAAATTTCTGAGGAATGCTGAAAAGGCTCAGCTCTTGAAAATTTGTGGGGAAGAATCTTTCCACAAGTTGAACCACAATGGTTGAATTAAATGTAATGCTCTCACTTATCATCCCTATTAGTCTTAGGCCTTAAAGAGACCTACTTCTTCTTTTTCTTCTTTTCTGTCTTAAAAAACTTTTGATAACCAAACAAGGAACACTTTATGACAAGACAAGTAACAATTGCCACACAAGCCAGTAGAAACCCAATCACATCTAAAGAGTGGTACTGGTACCAGGTGAGGCTGAGGGCGGCTGGACGAAGATGCTTGGCTCCTTTATGGCGTATGACAAACTCAATCCAGAAGACAGCTCGGTCCAGGGGCTTAACAGGTTGATCATGATGAATGGTTGATAACCTCATAGCATTCTCTTTATAGCTGAAGAAAAGTCAAATAAGCATCAACTTAGAGAATAAATCATAAAAGGTAAATAAGTGAAATTTTCATGCCAGTGGTAAAAATGTGTGCCACATTATACTGGAAGAAATATATATTATTTTCCTCTGAGATGATTTTAGGCATTTTAGTTTACGGGCTAAAAAAACTAGATTTTGCTAAATATATACGATTTCAATGTGTAAGGAAATATAGAAGTTTGGGGAGGACATGTATTTTTGGGAAAGAGATTTAAAAGAGCTAAGTTTAAAGCAAAAAAAGAAAAAGAAAAGCAAAAGACCCTCACTTGAGAGTGGAGGGTTTGAATCGCCCAGTAAGAAATTTTTAAAGGACCAGGTGTACAAGATTAAAAATAGCACCATTATCCAGAAATAGGAGGCAGGTCTATCATGAGGTCCAGGCACATGCCCAGGCAGGACTGAGCAGGAGTTAGTGTTGGCCAGGAATTGGTATTGACCTTACATCAATGTTTGAATAGTTAAATGAGTGAAAGTGGGTTGTCTTGGTATGAATCTTGATTCTGACACCCACTTCCTGCCTGTTTTGTGCAAGTTATGTATTCTGTCTGTGCCTCAGTTGTCTCTTTGTTAAAATGGAGTAGATGGGATCAGTGCCTCTTTTATCTGATTATTGTGAAGAACAATGGATTGTGTTTTAGAATACTTAGAACTATTTCTATCATGTAGTAGAATCTCAGTAAATGTTTGCTATTATTATTTTTGTTTTTCTTGTTAGTATTGTTATTTTACATGTTGGATAGTGCTCAACATTTCACTTTGAGGCATTGCAGTTGTAGTTGGTTGTTTCTCTGTTGAAAATCTTTATGATCAAGGGAGAAATGTGAATAAAGGCATATGGTTTCTGAACTCTGAATCCCAAAGTGCTATGACATGACACTGTAGAAACAGCAATAGAGGTAACTTGCAAAAGCCACCCACCTGTATGCTTTAGGGAACAGGGATGTGCTTTCCTCAGAGATGCTGGGGAGATGGTTCTCAGCCCCCTGCCTTGTTCAGAGCATGACCCCCAGCTTCAACCAGATACTGGTGCCTACACCAAACACCCTTGCCCCTCTAAGACTGTAGGACAGAGCCTGTACCACACACTTGATGATTAGCTACCTGGACACCTGAGCTGAATCCACACAAGAAAAGTGAGTGGACTCATAAGCACACATACCTGATATCAGCTCTAGCCATCTGGCGACAGGACATCAGAGCTCCAAAGGTGAAAATAATCAAGCTAGCTCACTCAAGCAACCCATCTGGGCATATCAAAACAAAACAAAGTAAGAAAGTAGGATACAGAAAGCAAATATAAAATAAACTAATACAATAACTTATGGATGGCTCAGAGACAACAGTCAATATCAAATCACATAAAGAAACAGACCATGATTGCTTCAACAAGCTCTCAAAAAAGAGGATCAAAGAATCTTCTGGAAAAAGGTGCCTTCCTGGAATTACTGGATGCAAAATTCAAATGATTAATATACAGAACTCTTCAAGATATCAGGAAGAAGATCAGGCAATACGCAGAATAAGCCAAGGAACACATAGATAGAACAGTTGAAGCAATTAAAAACGTTATTAGAGAGCATAATGAAAAAGTTAATGAGGTGCAAGGGTCCATGGAGAGACAGCAATCAGAAATTCAGAAGATTAACTATAAAATTACAGAATTAGACAACTCAATAGAAAGTCACAGGAGCAGAATAAAGCAAACAGAAGGCAGAATTTCTGCACTTGAAGATATATATTTGAAGAAAAATCAGAAAAAAGAGTTCAGAAAAATGAAGAAACCTTAAGAATCATGTGGGATTCTGTCAATAGAAATAACCTACGAGTGATTGGAGTACCAGAACAGGAAGGGATAACAGAAAATACAGAGAGAATTGTTGGAGATTTGCTGGCAGAAAACTTCCCTGGTATCATGAAAGATGAGAACATATCTATTCAAGATGTCCATTGAACTCCACATGAGGTAGATGTTAAAAGAAAGTCACCAAGACATATTATACTCAAACTTTCCAAAACCAAAGATAAAGAGAGAATTTTAAGAGCAGCTGGGGTAAATGAAAAGTCATCTGCAAAAGAGATTCAATAAAAGTAAGCTTGGACTACTTGGCAGAAACCATGTAGCAAGTAGACAAAGGGAGGACTTATATAAAAAATTGAAGGAAAAAAAATTGAGAGCCAAGAATCTCATATCCAGTAAAACTGGCTCTCAAATACAAAGGTGAAATTAGGACATTTCCAGATAAACAGAATATTAGGGAATTCGTAATAATCAAACCAAAACTACAAAACATACTAAAGGGAGTTCTTTGGTCAGAAAATCAATAATATCAGGTATCCAAGATTCAAACACTGGACAGTACAATCAGATGTTAACGCAGAAAGGGAAATCACAATTTAAATCAAGAAAATAAAATGTTCAAAACAGGGAAACAACAATGTCATTATGGGAAAGAAGACAATATTAAAATAATAAAAAGGGAGTAAGAAATGTAGTCATAGATCATTAATATGGAGAGGAAGACAAGGCCATGTAAAGAAATAAAAATTAGATTGAAACTTAGAAAAATGGGGTAAATATTAAGGTAACCATATAGAAGTTGAACTATCCTACTCATAAAAATTAAATACAAGAAAAACATAGAGAGACTCAACAGAAAAAAAAAAACAACAATGAGTAAGAGGAAAAGGCAATATACAAAGATAAACTACTCAGCACAAAAAATTAAGTGGGAAAAAGAAACTGTCAAGAACACCCAAAAAAAGACATCAAAATGACAGCATGAAACTCATATCTATGCATAATTACGCTGAATGTTAACGGACTAAATGCACTGATAAAGAGACAGAGAGCAGGAGAATGGATAAAAAAAACGTGAACCGTCTATATGCTGCCTACAAGAGACTCGCCTAAACAAACTAAAACTCAAAAAAAAAAAAAAGGATGGAAAAAAATGTATCAAGCAAACAACAGTCAAAAAAAAAGCAGGAGTGGCAATATTAATTTCTGACAAAATAGACTTTAAATTTAAATCCACCACAAAGGATAAGGAAGGACACTATATAATGATTAAAGGGACAATATACCAGGAGGATATAACCATATTAAATATTTTTGAACCCAATGACAGGGTTGCAAGATACATAAAACAAACTCTACCAGCAACAAAAAGTGAGATAGACACCTCCACAATTATAGTAGGAAGCTTCAACACATCACTTTTGGTAAAGGACAGGACATCCAGATAGAAGCTCAATAAAGACACGGAAGATCTAAATGCCACAATCAAACGTCTCGACCTTGTAGACATGTACAGAACACTCCGCCCCACAGCAGCCAAAGTATACTTTCTTTTCTAGTACACATGGAGCATTCTGTAGAATAGACCACATATTAGGTCATCAAGCAAGCCTTAGCAGAGTCCAAAACATTGAAATATTACAAAGCATCTTCTCTGACCATAAGGCCATAAAAGCATAAAGCAAAAACAGAAAAAGTAGGGAAAAGAAATCAAACACTTGGAGACTGAACAATACCCTGCTCAAAAAAGACTGGATTATGCAAGACATTAAGGATGGGATAAAGAAATTCATAGAATCCAATGAGAATGAAAATACTTCCTATCAGAACCTTTGGGACACAGTGAAAGCAATGCTCAGAGGTGAATTTATATCAATAAATGCACACGTACAAAAAGAAGAAAGGGCCAAAAGCAAAGAATTATCCCTACAACTTGAATGAATAGAAAGAGAACAATAAAAGAAACCCTCAGGCACCAAAAGAAAACAAATAATAAAAATTAGAACAGAACTAAATGAAATAGAAAACAGAAAAACAATTGAAAGAGTTAACAAGACCAAAAGGTGGTTCTTTTAAAAAGATTAACAAAATTGGTAAACCATTGGCCGAACTGACAAAAGAAAAAAACAGGAGAGGAAGCAAATAACCTGAATAAGAAATGAGATAGGCGATATTAAAACAGACCTAACTGAAATTAAAAGAATCATATCAGATTACTACAAAAAATTGTACTCTAATGAATTGTAAACCTAGAAGAATTGGACGAATTCCTAGAAACACACTACCTACCTAACATAACACAAACAGAGGTAGAACAACTAAATAGATGCATAACAAAAGAAGAGATTGAAAAGTTAATCAAAAAACTCTCAACAGAAAAAAGCTCTGGCCCTGATGGCATCCCTGCAGAATTCTACCAAACATTCAGAGAAAAATTAGCACCACTACTACTAAAGATATTTCAGAACACAGAAAAGGACAGAATACTCCCAAACTCAGCCTCTGAATCCAGTATATCCTTGATAGCAAAACCAGGTAAAGACACCAAAAAAAAAAAAAAAAAGAGAGAGAGAAAATTATAGACCTATATCCATTACGAACTTAGATGCAAAAATCCTAAATGGAGAGAGCCTGAAAGCATTCCCCTTGAGATCAGGAACCAGGCAAGGATGCCCTTTATCACCACTCTTATTCAACATTGTGCTGGGGGTCTGAGCCAGAGCAGTTAGGCTAGACAAAGAAATAAAGGGCATCCAGATTGGTAAGGAAGGAGTAAAAGCATCTTTATTTACAGATGACATGATGTTATACACAGAAAACCCTAAAGAATCCTCCAGAAAACTACTGAAACTAAGAGTTCAGCAGTATATTGAGACACACGGTAAACATACCAAAAATCAGTTGGATTCCTCTACAACAACAAAAAGAACATCGAAGAGGAAATCACCAAATCAATATCATTTAGAGTAGCCCCCAAGAAGATAAAATACATAGGAATAAATCTTACCCCAGATATAAAAGACCTATACAAAGAAAACTACAAGACACTACTAAAAGAAACCTACATAAGTGGAAAAACATACCTAGCTCAGGGATAGGAAGACTTAACATTGTAAAAATGTCTATTCTACTAAAAACCATCTATAAATACATGCAATTCCAATCCAAATTCCAATGACATTTTTTAATGAGATGGAGAAACAAATCACCAACTTCATATGGGAGGGAAAGAGGCCCTGGATAAGTAAAGCATTACTGAAAAAGAAGAAGAAAGTGGGAAGCCTCTCTCTACCTGATTTTAGAACCTATTATACCACACCACAGTAGTCAAAACAGCCTGGTACTGATACAACAGATACATAGACCAATGGAACAAAACTGAGAATCCAGACATAAATCCATCTATCTGTGAGCAGCTGATCTTTGACAAAGCCCCCAAAACAGTTAAATGGGGAAAAGGACAGTCTTTTTAACAAGTAGTGAAGGCATAACTGGATATCCATCTGCAAAAAAATGAAACAAGACCCATACCTTACACCATGCACAAAAACTAACTCAAAATTGATCAAAGACCTAAATATAAATCTAAAACGATAAAGATCATGGAAGAAAAAAAGGGACAACATTAGGAGCCCTAATACATGGCATAAACATTACTAATAATGCAGAAGAGAAACCAGATAACTGGGAATTCCTAAAAATGAAACACCAATGCTCACCCAAACACTTCACCAAAAGAGTAAAAAGATTACCTTCAACTGGGAAAAAGTTTTTAGCTATGAAATTTCCGGTTAGCGTCTGATCTCTAAAATCTACATGGTACTGCAGAAACTCAACTACAAAACGACAAATAACCCAATTAAAAAATGGGCAATGGATATGACAGACCATTGACCAAAGACGACATTCAGGTAGCTAACACATACATGAGGCAATGTGATCATCAGCCATTAGAGAAATGCAATTCAAAACTACAATGAGATTCCATCTCCCTCCAACAAGGCTGGCATTAATCCAAAAAATACAAAATAACAAATGTTGGAGAAGTTGTGGAAAGGCTGGAACATTTATACACTGCTGGTGGGAATGTAAAAGGATACAACCACTTTGGAAATTGATTTGGCGCTTCCTTAAAAAGCCAGAAATAGAACTACCATAAAAAAAAACTTCGAGTCACGATCCATCAGTCCCACTCCTTGGAATATAACCTAGAGATATAAGAGCCTTTACACAAACAGATACACGCAAACCCATGTTCATTGCAGCACTGTTTACAATAGCAAAAAGATAGAGGCAACCAAGGTGCCCATGAACGGATGAATGGATAAATAAATTACGGTAAATTAATGCAATGAAATATTATGCACTGAAAGAAGAATGATGAATCTGTAAAACATTTCATAACATGGAGGAATCTGGAAAGTATTATTCTGAATGAAATTAGTCAGTTGCAAAAGGACAAATACTATATAAGACCACTATTAGAAGAACTCAACAAATAGTTTAAAAAGAGAGGAGAATATTCCTTGGTTGTTACGAGAGGCGGGAAGTGAGGGAAGGAGGGAAAGGGGTTTTCACCAATTAGACAGTAGATAAGAACTATTTTAGGTGAAGGTAAAGACAGCATACAATACAGGAGAGGTCAGCACAACTGGACTAAAACAAAAGGAAAGAAGCTTCCTGAATAAATTGAACATTCGAAGGCCAGCATAGCAGGGGTGGTGGTTTGGAGACCATGGTTTCAGGTGACATCTAAATAAATTGGCATAATAAAATCTATTAAGAGAACATTCTGCATCCCACTTTGGAGAGTGGTGTCTGGGTTCTTAAAGGCTAGCAAGCCGCCATCTAAGATGCATCAATTGGTCTCAACCCCCCCTGGAGCAAAGGAGAATGAAGAACACCAAAGATAAAAGGTAATTATGAGCCCAGGAGGCAGAAAGGGCCACATAAAGCAGACTACATTAGCCTGAGACCAGAAGAACTAGATGGTGCTTGGCTATAACCGATGACTGTCCTGACAGGGAACACAACAGAGAACCCCTGAGGGAGCAGGAGAGCAGTGGGTTGCAGACCCCAAATTCTCCTGAAAAGACCAGACTTAATGGTCCAACAGAGACTAGAAGGACCTCAGTGGTCATGGTTCCCAGACCTTCTGTTAGCCCAAGACAGGAGCCATTCCCAAAGCAACTCTTCAGACAGGGATTGGACTGGACTCTGGGATAGACAGTGATACTGGTAAAGAACGAGTTTCTTGGATCAAGTAGGCACATGAGGCTAGGTTGGGATCTCCTGTCTGAAGGGGAGATGAGAGGGTAGAGGGGGTCAGAAGCTGGCCAAATGGACATGAAAAGAGAGAGTGGAGGGAAGGAGTTTGCTGTCTCATTAGGGGAAGAGCAATACAAGGTGTTTATAAATTTTTTTATGAGAGTCTGACTTGATTTGTAAATTTTCACTTAAAGCACAATAAAAAGTAAAAAAAAAAAAAAGAAAGAAACCAAATAATATATTGCACTGGGCGAATTTGTTGTAAAAGTTCTGTTTAAAGTGTTGAAAAACAAAGACATCAACTTGAAGACTAAGTTGTGCCTCACCCAAGCCATGGTATTTTCAATTGCCTCATATGCATGCAAAAACTGTACAATGAATAAGGAAGACCAAATAAAGAATTGATGCCTTTGATTTACGGTATTGGCAAAGAATAATGAATATACCATGGACTGCCAGAAGAACAAACAAATCTGTCTTGGAAGAAATACAGCCAGTATGCTCCTTAGCAGTGTGTATGGTGAGATTTCATCTCATATTCTTTGGACAGGTTATCAGGAGGGGCCAGTCCTTGGAGAAGGACATCATGCTTGGTTAAAAAAAAAAAAAAAAGAGGGTCTTTGAAAAATAGCAATAACCTCAATGAGATGGACTGACTCAGCGACTGCAACACTGGGCTCCAACATAGCAATGATTGTGAGGATGGAGCAGGATCCGGCAGTGTTTCCTTCTGTTGTGCAAAGGATAGCTATGAGTTGGAAATGACTCTACAAAACCTGGTAACAACAATTCCAATATGTGTCTTTCAAGACAATCAATTTTTCATTTTACAATTCTTCCAAACAAGACAAAAATAATCATAAACAGAAGAACTAAGGCTTTGCATACATTTATGGGGGCAATGGTTTTGGTTTCTGTCTTAGCCATCTAGTGCTGCTATAACAGAAATACCACAAGTGGATGGCTTTAACAAAGAGAAATTTATTCTCTTACAGTCTAGAATGTTACAAGTTCAAATTCAGGGCATGAACTCCAGGGAATGGCTTTCTCTCTCTGTTCGCACTGAAGGAAGGTTTCCTTGTCATAAATCTTCCCCTGATTGGAAGCTTCCGAGGCACAGGGACCCCAGGTCTAAAGGACACGCTCTGCTCTTGGCACCTCTTTCTTTGTGAAATGAGGTCCCCACTTTCTGTTAGCTTAGAGATAAAAGTTGGTGCAGGCCACACCCAGAGAAACACCCTTTACATTGGATCAAGGATGTGACCTGGTAACGGTGTTATAATCCCACCCTAGTCCTTTTTTAAATAAAATTACAACTCTACCCTAATCCTCTTTAACATAAAATTGCAATCACAAAATACAGGGAATTATGGCCCAGTCAAATTGATACATACATTTTTGGGGGGACATAATTCAGTCCATGACAGTTTGATATCCACATTTTTCATGGTTTTAATTGTGTATATTTTCACCCCTATTTTTTTTTTTTTTTTTTTTTTTACCATTTCTAGTGATGGGATGAAATTATCAGGCTAGAAATTTTGGGAAGCAGTAAATGCATAGAAATTTGAGGTTGATTATGTCATGCCGATTTACAAGAAATAAACCATTTTATTATTGTTGTATATTACTTGTTAAAGGTCTTCCCCTTTTTCACTGGCCCTCTACTCACACTTTGTAAATTCCACGTTCCAATTACTAAGTGATGTTTGCAGCTGTTTCTTCTCATTTTGAATCATGCAACATCAGCATATGAAGATTCCAAAAAAGCTTGACTCTATCCACATCATTAAATTGGACTCTGCTTTCAGGAGGTAGCTCTTTCCCAGCCGTGTTCTGAGTGCCCTCCAACCTGAGAGGCACATCTTCTGCCACTATACCAGAAAACTTTCCACTGCTATTCATAAGGTTTTCTGGCTAATTCTTTTCACAAGTAGACTGCGGGGTCCTTCTTCCTAGTTTGTCTTAGTCTGAAGTTTAGTGAAACCTGTCTGCCAGGGTGAGTCTGAAGGTATTTGAATACCAGTGGCGTTGCTTCCAGCATCACAGCAAAACACAAGCCCCCACGGTAAGACAACCTGACAGACACGTGAGGGTAACGATTTTAGAATAGCTTAAAACATTTGGAATTGCATGCTGAGAGCGTCACACCACTCTGCAGAGTAGTATTTTTACTAACAGTCGTGGTCCCTACTTCAAATTTCTTCTCATCTCATAATTCTTCCATTTCCAACGAGAGTGATTCCTCTCATTTTCCTTATTGGTTGTTTCAAAATCTCCCCATTTTCCTCAAACCTCTGACATATCATTCCCCCAACATCATCAAAAAACAAACAAACAGAAAATTTATTATAACCACTCACGATGGGTCAGTGATGACTGTCTTCAAAGCACTGAGCAAATCTGTACTTGTCATTGTGTTCATGTCCAGGCTCACTGCTGCCCCCTTGGCCTTCATACGAGCAATGTTATCAGGTTGATCAGCAAACAAGGGAATGCCCACCATAGGGATCCCATGGTAGATAGCCTCATAGATGCCATTGGTTCCACCATGAGTTATAAAAGCTTTGGTCTTTGGATGACCTAGGAATGGGTGAAACTTAGCAAAATTATTCAGTATAATTCTTAGAAATAAAATGGGAAATACAAGAAACTCAATAAGACAATGATTTCTGGGAAACAGATTATCTTGCCCATAAAACTATATTTAAATTGTTTTTAGATCTCTGAGCAGCAAGCAAGTAGGTCTACTGGAGCAATAAGTGAGGGATTCGGGGGAGAAATGGTGTGTGCCTGGAGACTTGAAAAATGAATAGAAGATTGCCAGATGGATAAACCGAAGGAGAATATTTTAGATATAAGTAACAACACGAGAAAAAAAAAAGGGTGGGGGGACACATCAGAGCATATTCTCTCAGAGAAACAGTGAGAAAAAGACTGAGTCTGATATGTAGGGTGTCCAAGGCAGGAGGAAGTGTGATGATGGTGGTACTGGCCTCAGAAGAAGGGAAGGGAATCCTTTGTCATGAAATATTTTATCAGTTCATGATGAAAATTTTGGATGTTTTCCTATAGAAAATGGAGAGTCATTGGTTCTAAGGGAGGGTTCGTCTCCATTTGAAGTCTCTCTGTAGCTGTGGAAAGCATAGGTATGACGTGGGAATATTAGGGGACAGAGCGGTGATTCAGAAGGCTATTAGAAAATTCCAAACAAAAGGTGATTACTCCTGAAGTAACAGATACCATGTTTCTGGCCTGAAGGATTATGACTATATATAATAAAATGCCAGTTATTATATTTCATAATTTTTTCCACCAGAACAAGAAAATAAATATAAAAAACTTATGCTTCATTTTTGAGTTTTTCTGTAATGAATGCTGAAAACTTAGTTTTCTCTTGAACTATGATCCCTCTGACTGTTACTCCTATTTTCTGTATTTGTTCTCTGATCTTACCAAGGAGGTCATTCTGGGGGATCCACTTATAGAGTCGGGTATTGGGTCCTAAGTTATC
Organism: Loxodonta africana; assembly: GCF_030014295.1. Classification (NCBI taxonomy): domain Eukaryota; kingdom Metazoa; phylum Chordata; class Mammalia; order Proboscidea; family Elephantidae; genus Loxodonta; species Loxodonta africana. The sequence continues at coordinate 87,382,560 of NC_087346.1, forward strand.
TGGTTTCTTGCCATCAAATCGCCACAGCACCTATTAAGATAAAATACTTTACTCCATGAATAGAAATTCAAAATTATGTTGTTGCTGTTGTTAGATGCCGTCCACTTGGTTCCAACTCTTAGGAACTCTATGTACAACAGGACAAGACAATGCCCTGTCCTGTGCTACCTTCACAATCCTTGTTATTCTAGAGCCCATTGTTGTACCCATCGTGTCAATCCATCCCATTGAAGTTCTTCTTCTTTTTCATTGACCCTCTGTTTTACTGAGCATGACGTCTTTCTCTAGGGATTGATCTGTCCTGATAACATGTCCAAAGTATGTGAGATATAGTCTTATCATCCTTGCTTCTAAGGAGTCTTCTGGTTGTATTTCTTCCAAGCAGATCTTGTCCTTTTGGCAGTTCATGGTATATTCAATATTCTTTGCTGACATCACAATTCAAAGGCATCAATTCTTCTTTGCTCTTCCTTATTCATTGTTAAGCTTTTACATGCATATGAGGTGATTGAAAACATCATGGCTGGGTCAGGTGCACCTTAGTCTTCAAGGTGACATCTTTGCTTTTCAACACTTTAAAGAGGTCTTTTGTAGCAAATTTGCCTAACACAATGAATCTTTCTTTTTTTTTTTTTTATTGTGCTTTAGGTGGATGTTTATAAAAAAAAAACATTATAGCTCAAGTTAATTTCTCATACAAAAACTAATACACATATTGTTATGTTACACTAGTTGCAATCTCTATAATTTCATGACACACTCCCCCATTCCACCCCAGATGTCCCGTGTCCATCCAACCAGCTTTTGTCCCTTCCTGCTTTCTCATCCTGCCTCCGGACAGGAGCCATCCATTTGGTCTCTTATATCTGCTTGAACTAAGAAGTGCACTGTTCACCAGTATTATTTTATGTTTTATAGTCCAGTCTAATCTTTGTCTGAAGAGTGGGCTTTGGGAATGGTTTTAGTTCTGGATTAACAGAGTGTGTGGTGGCCATGGCTTCAAGGGTTCCTCCAGCCTCAGTAAGACCCTTAAGTTGTCTATTTACATGAATTCGTGTTCTTCTCCATACATTTTTTCTGCTCCTTCAGGGACTCTCTACTATGTTGCCAGTCAGAGTGGTTGTTGGTGGTAGCCGGGCACCATCTGTTCTTCTAGTCTCAGGCTGACGAAGTCTCTGGTTTATGTGGCTCTTTTGTCTCTTGGGCTGTTTTCATTGTGTCTTTGGTGTTCCTCATTCTCCTTTGCCCCAGTGAACTGGGATCTGTTGCATCTTAGATGGTTGCTAGCAAACTTTTAAGACCCCAATTGCAATCAACAAAGTAGGATATAGACCATTTTCTTTAAAAACTGTCTTATGCCAATTGAGCTAGATGTCCCCCCGAGACTATGGTACCCAGCCCTCAACCCAGTAATTCAGTCCTCCAGGGAGTTTGGTTGTGTCTATAAAGCTTCTATGACTTTGACTTGGTCAGGTTGTGCAGACTCCCCTGGTATTGTGTACTGTTGTACCCTTCACCAAAGTTACCACTTATCTATTTTCTAGTTAGTGTTTTTCCCTTGCCATTCCTTCCCTCCTCCTTAACCATCAAAGATTGTTTCTTTTTCCATGTAAACCTTTCCACGTGTTTGTATAATTGTGGTCTCAAATAGTATTTGTCCTCTTGTGATTGTCTTATTTCATTCAGTATAATGTCCTCCTGATTCATACATGTTGTGAGATCTTTTGCAGATTTATCATTGTTCTTTATTGTTGCATAACATTCCATCGTGTGTATGTACCATAGTTTTTTCATCCATTCATCTGTTAATGGATATATACATCTTAATGCTGCAATGAACATGGGTGTGCATATGTCTATTCATATGACAGGGTTTATTTCTGTAGGATAGTGGGGTTGTTTGATGGTATGGTATTTGTATTTCTAGCTCTTTAAGGAAGCTCCCTATAGTTTTCCAAAATGGTTGCATCATTTTACATTGCCATCAGCAGTGCATAGGAGTTCAAATTCACTGGATTACAGTTTTTCATGGTACTCTTTTATATTCCCTTTTATTGCAGTTGGGTCTGTTTTAATGTCCCCCATTTCATTTCTTATTTAGACTGTTTGCTTCCTCTCATTTTTCTTTTGTCAGTTTGGCCAATGGTTTGTTGATTTTGTTGATCCTTTCAAAGGACCAATTTTTGGTTTTGTTGATTCTTTGCATTGTTTTTCTATTCTTTATATCAATTATTTCTGCTCTGATCTCATATTATTTCCTTTCTTCTGGTGGCTCTGGGCTTCTTTTGCTGTTTTCTTTCTATTTGTTCGAGTTGTGTAGCTAGTATTTTGATTTTTCCATTTCTTCTTTTTTTCATGTGTGCATCTACTCCTATAAATTGACCTCTGAGGAGTGCCTTTGCTGTGTCCCAAAATTTTTGCTATGATCTGTTTTCATTCTTGTTCGATTCTAGGAATTTTATGATTCCATCTTTGTTTTCTTTTATTACCCAGTGGTTTTTCAGCAAGATGTTATTCAGTTTCCTTGTATGTGATTTTTTTCCCTGGCTCTCCCTGTTATTAATTTCTACTTTTCTGGTATTGTGATCAGAGAAGATGATTTGTATTATCTCAATGTTTTGGAACCTGTTGAAGGTTGCTTTGTGGTCTAAGATACGGTCAAATCTGTAGAATGTTCCATGTGCATTGGAAAAGAATGTGTACTTTGCTGATGTTGGGTGGATAGTTCTATGTATGTCTACAAGGTCCAGTTGATTGATTGTGGCCTTTAGATCTTCTGTATCTTTGTTTAGTTTATTTCTAGATTTTCTGTCTTTTACCGAGAGTGGTATGTTGAAGTCTCCTACCATTATTTTGGAACTGTCACTTTCTCTTTTTAGTATGTTAACCCAGACCCAGACCCAGTGCAGTTTAGTATGTTAGAGTCTGTTTTATGTATTTTGAAGCCCTGTTGTTGGGTGCACGGATATTTATTTTTTGCTTATATCCTTAAGGTAGATAGTCTTTGTCAACATTATATAATATCCTTTCTTGTCTTTTATGACAGCTTTTGTTTTAAACACTATTTTACCTGAGATTAAGATTGCCAGTCCTACTCTTTTTGGTTGCTGTTTGCTTCATATACATGTATATATGTATATGTATTGTCATATATTTAGCCTTTGATTATTAATATATTTATGTCTTTGTTTCTAAGGTGTGTGTCTTATAGTCGGTGTATTCCTGGGTCACGTTTTTTAATCCATTCTTTCACTCTCTCTGTCTCTTTACCAGTGCAGTTAAGTCATTTATTTTTAGTGTGATTATCGACAGGTGTGAGTTTATCGCTATCATTTCAGAGGGCCTTTTTTTTTTTTTTTTGTAGTGCTAAAGTTTTCTTTGTTGCTTTTACTGTGCTAGGCTGAATTCCTTTTGTTTCTGGATTTTTATTTCTTTACTTTTTGTAGATTTTGTGTTTACTGAGACTTTATGTTTTTCTGCTTTATTTTTACGAGCAGATTTCTTAACTTTCTTTGTGGTTATCTTCAAATTTACTCCTACCTTCCTAAGTTTAAACCAGTCTTTTATTTCTTGAATTGCCTTGACTTCCTCTCCATTTGAAAACTGTATACATACACTACCTGTTCTCTTTTTCATTGTTCTGATGTTGTCTTTTACAGATTGACCACTCTGGTTCCATGTTGTAAATATTTTAATTTTGTTGTATTCTTGAGAGTTTATTACCCAGGTTGCTATCTGACTGATGCTGTCCTGTGTCCTAGATTCAAGCTGTTGTCTGCTGTTGTTGATTCTCTAACTGAAGGAGTCCCTTTAATAATTCTTGTAATTTTGATTTGGTTTTTACATATTCCCTTAATGTCTGTTTTACTAGAATTATCCTAAATTTGCCATCAGCAGAATCAGTCACTCAGCTATAGTGCAACAGGGCAGATCCAGCAGGGGAGGCTGGGAGGGTATGAGTCATTTATGGGTTAGGGCCCAAGGTTTGGGTGAATATCCTTGTGCCCCACAGGTGCACAGTGCTCAGCACACAGTGTAGACAGGCAGCAAAGAAGGGAGAGGATATGATGTGTGAAGCTAAGTGTGTGACAGAAAGAAGAGAGAGAGAGAGAAGCAAAAAAAAAAGTAAATAAAATGGAGTTGTGGAAAGATTTGGTGCATGGGGTAGGGCATACCTGGGGGAACCATGTGTCAGTGGCTCTCTAAATGAGTGGTGTAGCTTGGACTATCATGAAGGGTTGTGGGTGGTGTAGAGTGTAGGTGGGCAGGAGAAAGGAAAGGAAAAAAGAGAAAGAGAGAGAAAAAACAACAAAAAAATAAAACCCAATAATGCAAATTCAACAACAACAAAAATAAATATGGTGCTGAGGCAGTTGGCCATTGGAGGTGTAATGGAATTGGGTGGTAGTTTACTCATGTCTCTCTCACTGGGTGTTGTGACATGGCCCTTCAGGAAGAGGTGGGGGCAGCACAAGGCCTAGGTGAGAGAGAGAAGGAAAAAGGAAGAAAACAATAAAGAAAAATAAGAAAATGTGGTGCTGAGGGTGCTGGCCTGTGAGGGAGGTGCAGATCCATGGAGACCATGTGCCAGAGGTTCGCTAACTGAGTGGTTCAGGGTAGCCCGTCGAGAAGGGGGGGCAGTGTTCAGGGCTAGATGGAAGGGAGAAAGGAAAGGAAGGGAGGAAGAGAGAGAGAGAGAAAAGAAACAAAAACAAACAAACGAAACAAAATATGGCAGTAAAGGAGCTGGCTGTTGGGGGCAGAATGGACCATTGCCTGTTAAGAAGGGACAGGGGCAGTGTACAGGGTTAAGTGGGAAGGAGAAAGTAAAGGAAGGAAGAGAGAGAGAAGAAACTGAAAAAAAAATGTAGCCAAGAGACCGGCTGGTGAAGCTGGCATAGAACTAGAGAGGCCTCGTTGGTGGTTCTCTGGCTGAACGGTGTGGTACAGCCCTTACAGAAGTGACAGGGACTGCACACAGGGTCAGAGGTCCAGGAGAAGGGAAAAGAAGTAAGGGTGAGAGAAAAAACAAACAAAGAAAGCAAAAACAACAACAACAACAAAAATGGTGCTGAAGGTGCTGACCTGTGAGGGTGGGGTGGACTTGGGTGGCAGTGAGCTGGTGTTTCTCTGGTTGAGTGACAGTGGCCTGTAGAAAAGCTGTAGAGGCCAACTAGAAGAAAGAAGTGTGGGGTGGATGCTCGTATCCCTGGTTACAGGGTTCTTTGTCTCCGGGTAGGAACTCTATGAAGTTGCCTTTTGAACTTCCAGTCTGTGTTCCTTGGCGGCTATAGTCTAAGGTGACAAATCAGTACCATGTTAGCTGGTAGGGGCCCTCCTCTCCTTAACTCCTCATTCTAAGTTCTCTGTCAAATTCTTATTGCATTTCGTGCTTGATCAAATTCTTTATCTTGTCTTCAATGCTTAGGGCTTCAGGATTGGTGTTTGTATCTGTTTTACTTATTTTTTTCAGGTTTTTGCTGCAAAGGAATGGCATGGTGCTTCTGTCTAGAGTGTCATGTTCCCCAGACTTTGTTGTTTTGTGAAATATTTTTTACTTTTATATCTGACCTAGTATTCTAATCACCAAATTAAAATTCTACTCTTTTCTGATAATGTCTGCAGTAAGCATAGCGACCTCAGGAATCCTGCAAGAAAGAGGAGCAAATGACAGGACAGAATTCAGTGATTCCTGTATACCTGGCTACAACATCATTATAATGCCAAAACTTCACACTGCAACTATGAAACATATGTATTTCTCATTACAATGTTATTGCTAAAGTAATTATCAGTTTAAAAGACATCATATTAACATCTAACACCAAAATTTTTGTTTTCAGGCTAAAATTTGAGAAAAATTGCTGTTGTCGTGATAGTTTACCTTCCTGCAGAAAATTTCTATAATCAGAGCCTTTACAGACTTGAACAGACTAGTGAAGTACTTGCTCACCATTAAGATACTTTATCTACCTTTTGTGGAATCTGGGCAAGGGCTGATGCAATCGTGTGGGCCCTTTCTTCTGTAATGTTACTGACCATTGACCCAAGAGTAAACACCACAGCACCATATTCTCCAGAGCTCTGGACAAACTCTTCTATCTCCTATGAAGGAAGAAATTGCTTCATCATGAAACAGCAACAAAATATTGAACAATATGTATCAATTTGTTGACAAAAACTTAAGAGAAAAAATCCAGCAGTAACAACCAAAACCAAACCTGTTGCTGTGAAGCCGATTCCGACTCATCACAACCCGAAGTGTTACAGGTAGAACTGAGTGCCATAGGATATTTTGGCTGTAATCTTCATGGAAGCAGATCTCTGGACCTTTCTTCTGAGTGCCATTGGTAGGGTGGAACTGCTAACCTTTTGTTTTGTAGGTTTGCATCACACAGGGATCTTCAAGTATTGATTGAAATTATCAGAATAGTGGCTGCTTTTTAACAAAATCAATCAGTCAGTTCCTTTGGAAGGAGATGTGTGATATGCAGTCTATGGTCTCTATGATGTATATTTGTGTAAATTTGTTTATGTATGTGCCTTGTGGAAGCTAGAAATGAAATTAAGCTATTACACAGTAGTGAGAGGAATCCTGATTCTTCATTTACAGTTATTAATTGCTAATATACATTCTTGGAAGGAGGGATCACAGCAGGGTCTTAAGTCAGTTTTAATTCCATACAGTTATATTTCCACTGGAGTCTCAGCACAGTGCAAATGATTACTGTGCTCAGCTGCTAACCAAAAGGCTGAAAGTTCAAGTCCACCTAGAGATGCACCAAAAGAAAGGCACAGTGATCTTTTTCTGAAAAATCAGCCAAGGAAAACCCTATGGAGCACAGATCTACTCTGATAGACATGGGATCACCATGATTTGGAATCAACACAATGACAGTTATTTGGTCATGTTCTAATAAATCACATGTTTTTATTCCAGAAAGTTTTCTGAAGAGTTCTTTCAGTTGGGAGTCATTAGTATTTCACTTCCTAACTATGAACACAAAGAAAAATTAGTTATGGTGGTGATGAATGTATTTCCATATTTCTCTAAGTTACATAACCCTTGTATGTCACACCTTAAACTTTCTCATAGTTTCCCAAATATTCCCCTAAAATAACCCTTAAATGTCCAGATGTTAAGAATCTCTAATAATAAATAAATAAAGCTTTTAGTTTGGAATTTCTGTGAAATAGTCATAAGAGTTCCATTTACAATCCATGAATATACATTTGTAGTTACATATTGAAATGTTCATATATTTTCTGCAATTTAGATAACATTTACTATAAATATTTTAACTATTGTGGCACTATTCATTGTCCTTTTCCTCCTCCTCCTCCTAACACTGTCATTTTCCTTTAGTATGAATAGGAAAATTTTTCCTGAATATGATTCCAAAAAAAACCAAACCCAGTGCCGTCGAGTTGATTCCGACTCATAGCGACCCTATAGGACAGTAGAACTGCCCCACAGAGTTTCCAAGGAGCGCCTGGCAGGTTCAAACTGCTGACCCTTTTGTTAGCAGCCGTAGCACTTAGCCACTATGCCACCAGGATTTCCCCAATAAGATTAGATCGCATAAAATTATGATTAATCATACAACAACTTTTGAACTCTACAAAAGATATTACATGGAGCCTAAACAATTTGCACTGGACATAAGTTTTGACTTTTAATCCTTGAATAAGATCTGAGTTTTATGTTGCTGCCAATAAGAAGGTAGACAAAATGGATCTCTTAATAGACTGTATACTAGTGCAATAAAGAATGATTGCTTTTTATTTATGTCTTAAAGTTGTAATATTAATTTAAAATATATTGGTTTCTTCCTTTCCTTCATAAGGTATATTATTCTATATGCTGACAAATTATTTTGTAATTTTGAACAAACAGAATTTTCAGAAAAAAATTGGTAGAAATTGGTTGATCTTTATTACGTACACAGAATTTATTATCTTTATTAGATGCACAGTACACATTTTCTTTTTTCTTTTTATCTGGGAGCTGTGATATAGATACCTATATACTGAGCCGGAGCTACGCTGGCACAGTGGTTCAACATTCAATTGCTAACCAAAAGGTTGGCAGTTCAAATTAGTTTCAAGGTCGACCACTCCTTGTAAACCTGTGGGGCAGTTCCACCCTGTCCTATAGGGTTGCTATGAGTTAGAATCGACTCAAAGGCAACTTTTTTTCTTTTTAATACAGAAACAGAGTTTTACTATAGGGTTGATATACAGCAGAAAACACTTCCTTTGATAGATATGCTAAACAGTTCCTTTTATTCTCAAAGATGTAAAAACTTGGGTTTTCAAATGTTGAATGGTTTCAATGCTGTAAACCAAGGCACTGAAGAAAAAAACTTTGGGTTGGCTGCAAACATTGTTGGGAGCACCCATTTATGCTCACCCATTTATATTGTTTAGGAATGGTCTGCCTCTAAGCTACAATACTGGTGAAAAGCCTAAATCCTTACAACAAAATTTAAGTATTTCATCCAGGTTCATCTGTTTGAGAAAATGTATACATTCTCTTTTAAAAATTCCGTAGAATCATTTCAATTGAAAATACAGAACCAACAGTAACACGTTTACCTTAGGCAAGGGATGGGCGTGTTTGCAGTGGAGCCCTCCAACAAAATCGAAATGTGGCAAAACTGGGCGAGGAAACTCAAAATCCCAGTAAGTTCGAATGAGCCATATTTCAGCTTTCCCCATTGTCTCATATAAAGTAGTGGGTCTTCCTGAAAAGAAAAGAGAAACAAAAGGTGGAGGTAACTTGAGAAAATTGTCACCTGGGTATCAGAGAAATTTTCAGAAGGGAGCTTGGAATAATTCACACAAAGTTATTTAAGAGTGTGAGAGGAGACTTAGATCTCTAATGTCACATCAGTATATTCACCATCATAAACAGTTATTAAACCTAAGCCACTGTAGAATTAAATATGCATTTGGTTTCTCTAAAGTTGTCTTGGAAGAAATACAACCAGAATGCTCCTTAGAAGTAAGGAAGGCGAGACTGCTTTTTGAATACTATGGATATGTTATCAGGAGGGATCAGTCCTGGAGAAGAATATCATGCTTGGTGGAAAAGAGGGTCAGTGAAAAAGAGGAAGACCCTCAACAAGATGGATTGACATAGTGGCTGCAACAATGCACTCAAGCATAACAAGTGTTTTGTTCTGTTGTACACACAGTCACTATGAGTCAGAACTGACTAGATAGCACCCAAGAACAACAACAAAGTTGCAAAAGTAACAGATGCAAAAATGCAAACAATTAGAATTTGAGCTCCCCAATCATCCTACCACAGCCATGGAAACACCTTTCCCAGAAGTACTAAGTCTAGTTTCTACAATTTAGCAAGTCAGTCCCTTGACACTCAGTTTTCCAACTAAACTGTGAGGTTTTGTGAGTATCAACTACTATATTTGGTTCAAGTTAAGAGCTGAATAATATCTTATTAACAAATAAAACTATTTGCAGTTAACAACTGGAAAATTTTCAATACAATTATGGAAATAGATGTGATTTTTTTTTTAAATAGTGAGACATAGTTTTCAAAGAATACAGATTAATAACTTGTATGTCAACCCTTCAGAAACTTGATAGGCCTGTGAGAAAGATGAGTTATAAGCACTTACTAAAAAATTTGGAATCGTTAGTGTTCACTAGAAACAAGTTGTGCAGAATTATATTTTCTGGATTACAGCTATTTGGCTAGCAGCTTAATAAAATATTGTAGACAAACTGTAAATTGTTGAATCTGGGATAGAGCCATTATATCTCTCAACGGAGAAGGAATCCTCAGAAGGTAATATGGAAAAATATTTCTATTAATGAATAAGAAAATTGTGCTATAGAAGAAGTTATTTTTCCAATGCTACATAGATAGTTTGAGCCCTGGTGGCACAGTGGTTAAGAGCTCTGCTGCTAACCAGAAGGTCAGTGGCTGAAATCCACCAACAGCTCTTTGGAAATACTATGGAGTAGTTCTGCTTTATCCTATAGCATCTCTGTGAGTCAACAACGACTCAGTGGCAACGGCTTTTTGCTACATAGACAGTTTTGCTAGAAATAACGTGTCACTCTTCAATCTACACGTCTATTATCATCCAGACATTCACTGAGGTTTGTAATGACTTCTTAAAGGTAAAAGTACATTAAAATAGATATGTAATTAATTAAAGAAATTCTAACTGTCTTAATTCTTGAGTTTCCAACTTTCAGGTGTCTGTTGTCATTGTGATGGGCCATCAGGTTCTACTAACTGATTCTACAATAGAAACCTCCTAAAATATTTGTGAGATTGATAGATTATTTCATTTTTTACTTACAAAAACCAAATTCCTCTCTCTTCTTACTTACACAAACTCAAATTCAAAGACACAAAGAAAGTCAAGACTTCATTCTACCAACTAAAAACATGACTTACCTAGTACTTCACTGTAAAACAGATCCCACTTCTTCTCATTAAATGTCTGGAACCAAAAGTCAAAATAAACCACATATATCATATTTTTCACCCTCTCCAAGAATGTCATTCGATCTTGTAATCCTGACAGAACAATAGGTACATAGGAAGGAGGGGTTAAAAGCCCTCCACTATACTTTTCAAATGTATAGCCATAAGTGAACCGGACACTATACACAAAGGGTATTTTAAGTAGCTCGGCCAACAGCTCACCACAAGGACCAATGGCATCTGCAAGAATGACATCAAACCTTGATTGTTGTAATTTCATCATTAGTTTCTTATTGAAAACTACATCTTTACAGAGCCTTTGAATACAATCAGAATATTCCCCAGCGATTTCTTGTACTACTGAAAAATATGTCCAAAATGTATCTTTTGGCAGATCATCAGATTTCCTAATCCATTTCATGAACAGAAACTCAAAATCATCTTTAGTAAGAGCAGTAGGATAAACTTCAAATTTAATAGCAGATGGTGTGTTGGGATCAATAAGAATGGAAGCTGAAGATGTTAGAACAGTCACTTCATGACCTCTCTGAATAAGTTCATCTAGTATTGTCTTTATATTGATCCAATGGCTATATTCTGTTGGCCACACCAGCACTTTTCCACAAGTTCCACAGGTAAAGTAACAACTCAATTGTATCAGCAGAAGTGAAATCCATTTCATAGACATCCTTTTTAAATGAATTCTTCTTTTCAAATTTCTGTTCCCTTTTGCTACTGCTTGTACTTATATTCCAGGAGAAATCAATCAAGTAGTTAAAATACAACTCTTAAAGGCCAAAGTAAATACATTATATAAATAGCCAGACCATACCAAATGAAAAAAAGCAGAGGGGAGGTGGCTTTGTGTTTTATGGGAGTACTTAACTTCCCTTTCATCATAAGTGCTATCACACAACTAAGAGTCGAGGACCTAATATTCTGATGTCATCTGTGTTATATAATACATTCTAAAATGGTGTTAAGAACTGTGACAGGTTGAAGCCACTTGTGATTGTCGTCTCCTTGACACAAGAACTAAAGAAAAAATAATTATATGGCTGCATTAATATATTTTTGGATATCATGGTTCAAGGCTTTTTGTACCTGGCAAAATCTTTATTGACATATAATTCACATACCAAACAATTCATCAATTTCAAGTGTACAATTCAACAGTTGTTTGTATATGCACAGGGTTGCACAACCACCACCATGATTAATTTTAGTCCTTCCAAAAAGGAATCCTGTGTCCCTTACCCATCGTGTCTTAGCCTTACCACCCTCCTTCTCCCCCCAGCCCTAGAAAATTGCTAATCTACTTTCTGTCTCTATAGATTTTTCTGTTTTGGACATTTCATATAAATGGAATCATACATTTTTCTTTCACTTACCATAATATTTTAAGATTTTTCTGTTATATAAATTCTTGTCATTGTTGTTAGGTACCATCAAGTCAGTTCCCATTCATAGCAACCCTAGGTACCAAGAAGAAAAACACTGCCCAATCCTGCACCATGCTCACTATTGTTATACTTGAGCCCATTGTTGCAGCCACTCTGTCAATCCATCTCTTTGAGGGTCTTCCTCTTTTCCACTGACCCTGTACTTTACCAAACATAATGTCTTTCTCCAGGGACTAATCCCTCCTGACAACATGTCCAAAGTATGTAAAACACAGTCTCACCATCCTTGCTTCTAGAAGCAGTCTGGTTGTACTCTTTCAAGGCAGATTTGTTTGTTCTTTTGGCAGTCAATGGTACATTCAATATCCTTCATCAACACCACAATTCAAAGGTGTCAGTTCTTCTTCGATCTTCCTTATTCGTTTTCCAGCTTTCACGTCCATATGATGCGATTGAAAATACCATGGTTTGAACTTCAAGGTGACATCTTTACTTTTCACGTGGTTGACTATAATCAAGAGAGATAATGAAAAGTGTTGTCAAGTATGTGGAGAATCTAAGTTAATGGTGGTGAAATAATTTTGGGAGAAAAAGAGATAGCAAAATAATGACACATTGTGAAGAATGGAATCAAGGTCACTGGAATGTAAAGTAGAAATTGTTGAATGAGTGTTTGTTTTGTTGTGTCTATATTTTCAGCAAAAACAAACCTTTTCCAAAAGAATTAGTATTAGAAAAAAAGAATGTGGAGAAATTGGAACACTTATACATACCATTTTGGAAAACAGTCTGGCATAAAGTTGAGCATAAAGTTACCATATGATCCACCAATTCTACTTCTATGTATTTTCCCAAGAGAAATGAATACATGCATTCACACAAACCTTGAAAATGAATGCTCATAAACAGCATTATTCATGATCAGCATAAACATCAAAAAGTGGAAAAAACTGAAATGCCTATAAACTGATTAATGAATAGGCAGAAGTGGTATATCCATACAATGGGTATTATCTGACAATAATGAAAAATAATGTCCAGTACTTATATAACATAAAACTTATTATAAGATTTGGGTTACGATCTTTCTGACCAATAAATACAGTTAGGTTTTTCTCAACCTAGACCACTTTGATCCTATTGCATTTCCCTGATGTGTAAACTTCAGGGGAACTTGTGGTTTGTTTTTCCTTTTTTCTATAAAATTTTTAATTCGTGTAATCTTTGCGCTGTTACAGATTAAACTGAGTCACTGTTTGGCTAGGATGAAAAGAAAAACATTAGTATATTATTTTTACTTCTGCCAAAAGATGTAAGGTTTCCATGTCAGGAGTGTAAGAAGGATAGGACAATGGGTTTTTGAAGAGAGAAAGAATAAGATCATCTCAAGTATTATTATTTAGAATGATAATCCTAATTTCAATCTGTGTTCAACAAACACATTGAATTTCACAACATATCTGTAAGGCAGCTAAGTGATGCTGTGTCTTGTTTTGAAAGAATAGGTGCATTTATTACACTGGTTCAATATTAAAAAAATTTTTTTTTTTAACATAACCTAAATTGAGACAGAGCTTTCATTATCAAAAGGTGATAATGAGGGTGAAATTAAACAGTGGAGCCTTTTCAAAGGGTCATGAAGAAAAGAGAATTAGCTGAATCAAAGAAAGGATTCCAGAATAATCATGATAAATTTCAAACTTACATAGTGCTGACTTCTACTGAGGCACTGTGCCCTGTGCTTTATATACATTATCTCTTTGAATTTACACAGCAACTCTGTGAATTAGGTATGATACTATACCCATTTTTTATTGCATAAAACCAAAATACATAGACACTATGTAGCTCTCCCAAGGTCCAACAGAATCTGATTTAAACCTAGGCAATTCTGCAATCCTATGCCATCCCGAACAAATGCAGTGCGTGATGGAATGGAAGCTGATACTGGACAAACTAAGGAATTTTCCCCAGGCTGTACTGATAACTAAATGGCAGAGATGAGGTTAGAAAGTGTCTTTAGTTTTGACCTCTAACCCTAAGTTTTTAACAGAATTGGCCAAAAGTGATACAAACCAAAAAGCAAAGGGGATTTAGAAATTAAGGCCCTACAATACGAAACATAATTAAAGAAACAAGGGCCCATGAAAAGTGTTCATGGTGTAGGGGAGTAAGTTGAAATACAGATTCGTATGCTTTTTTTCCTTTATTCCTTTATGGACTTTCAGACTACTCAGGCTCACTCATGAAGTCACAGCTCTTCAGAGAAGGTAAGAAATGCTACCAAGTATAGCAAATACTGGAGCCACCTATATTTGCAGAAGTCGCAATCAGCATTCTGTGTTTATTTCCTGATAAAGTTCAGCTACATGAAATAAGATACTGTATAGCCAGGTGACTTGACGTTAACCCCAGACCCGGCTCTTTGTTTCTTCTTGCCAGCCAAAAAGCCAGTGCCGTCAAGTCGATCCCGACTCGTAGCTACCCTATATGTTTCTTCTTAGAACATACAAAACCTTACAGGGTCTCACAGATCTCAAGTTACTCTTGATACAAACTTTGGATGCTTAAATAATGATTATCTAGAATACCCCTTAATTTTATTACAACCAAAAGGAAAACTTTGTCACTATATCTTTTAAAAGAAAAATATACGTTTTATTTCATGCAAGTAAATATGTTCATTTGCTCTGTACTTGAAGTGACAAAACAGTCATTTTAGAAAAACCTCTCTTTGATATGTTTTCATCTTATCCAGCTTCATAAGTCAAAATTCTCAAAAGTATTAAGAATATAACTTCTTCTAAAGCAGTAAATGATAGCAATCATTTGCAAAAGCAATTTGGGTAAAAGACTAGAAGGTAAGTGGATAAAACCAGCTGAAAAATGATGTAAGGGCTTGTTCAGCTATGAAATAGCAAGTTCTAAGGAAGTAACTCTAAAGAATTGGTTGTATGGTATTTTGACTCAGTTGAAGTATGAAAAGGAGCCCTAGTAGCACAGTGATTAAGAGCTCAGGTACTAACCTAAAGGAGGCTGGTGGTTCAAACCCACTAGCCACTCTGTGGGAGAAATACCTGGCATTGCAGCCTAAGAAACCTGCTGGGGCAGTTCTACACTGTGCTATAGGGTTGTTAAGAGTTGGAATGACCTGATGGCAAAGGCTGTTTTTTTTTTTTTTTAGTAGAGGTAGGTACAAAGAAATATAAACTTTGTAAAATATAAACCATTAGTCATTCTTTTTTTCAGAACTTACACCAGGCAATGTATTTACCATGGATTCTTGTCCAATCAAACACTTCCTCAGGCTGATATTGGATGGAGATGAAATAAGGGCCAGTATTTGCAATGCTGCAGAGTTCAGGAAGGGAGGAATGATGGGCTAAATGTCAGGGGTAATAAAGGACAAATTACATACTAATAGAAATTATCTTTTTTACTTTTTGATGAGGCAACTTATGAGGTCGCAGGCCAAAGGCAAACTCCCTAAGACAACTTTTTTTCTTTTGGAGGAAATGGAAATCACAGGCAGAAGTATGGGCAGTAGAAGCAACAACACTCCTTTCCCAAAACTACTAAAGGGAAGAAAAACCCAACTTGCATCTCCACCTGCTTCTTCACCCTCTTCAGCATAAAGAAAAGGGATGGTCTCACACCTCTAGCCCGTTAACTCTAATGGTGACCAGGAATGGGTCGCCCTCCCTGTATTTTTGTGAGTCAGAGTATGTGTTTTGGTCTGGTTCCCAGCAAAGCAACTTCTTATTCTCTTTCACTGCCTAGAAAGGGATGGTGTGAGTGTGTGTGTGTGCAGGCAGCAGACTTTGATGTTTCCTTCTCCAGGGGTAGGATAGAGGCCAATGGCTTATACAAAAAACTGTTCTCAAACAGGCATTGTTTCTTCGGCAGGTAAGAAAATAAGGCACTCTTGTAACATCACAAAGGTCCCGGGATGGCAGAAATGGTTTGAGCTCAGTGACTAATCAGAAGATCGGTGGTTCGAACTCACCTAGCAGCACTTTGAAAGGCCTGACAATCTGCTTCCATAAACATTACAGCCAAGAATACCCTGTGGAGCTCAGTTTTACTTTGTAACACATGGGTTCGTTGTGAGTCAGAACTGACTTCATGACAATGGATTTTTTGTTGGTTTGTTTGTTTGTTTGTTTTTGATAGCACCCAAGGCTACTACAATTTTGGCACAAAGCCTATCACTATCTATTATTCAGTAAGGATAAAAGAGAACACGTACCCATGCCTTCAGCCCCAAGAACCTTGCCTCACCTAAACAAAAAACCTCCCTTCCTTGAGGAAGAAAACACCAACGTTTTTGGTAGATGGTGGTTATATATGAAGGGGCCCTAGTGGCACAGTGGTTAAAGTGCTTGGCTGCTAACCCAAAGATCAGTGAATCGAAGCCACAAGCTGCTCCACGGGAGAAAGGTGTGGCAGTATGATTCCATAAAGCTTTACAGTCATGGAAACCCTATGGGGCAGTTTTACTGGGTCTTATAGGGTCGCTCTGAGTTGGAATTGACTCTGGCAATGAGTTTCGTTTGGTTATACATGAGACTTTAGTATTCATGCTCATTTTGGCATTAGTAGTGTTTACTCAATGAATAAGTTGGAGAACCTGAATTTGAACTCAGATGTGTTTTCCTGACAGTGAAGCTCATGATATCACCATTTTACATGTTCCTGTTGAAGGCTGATCACCTGGACTTTGGTTCAAGTAATGATTATGAACTATGAGTTTGTGAGATTAATTGTGTGCTAGCTAGTGCTTATCAGGGAAGGAGTCCTGTTGCTGCAATGGTTAAGCACTTAACTGCTAATCAAAAGGTTGGCAGTTTGAACCCACTCAGCCACTCTGGGGGAAAAGGCCTGGCAAAATACTTTATAAAGATAATAGCCTAGGAAATACTTGGGGCAGTTCTACTCTGTCACAGGGGTCACTGTGACTCAAAATCCACTTGACAGCATCTAATAGCACTTGTCAGGCACACCTGACTAAATAGAATTCATCTGTTTTCTATATTTACGACTAAAAATGCCTATTAATATATCTTATTAACATAAATCTCAAAACCTTTTATGTATCACAACTTCACTGAGTGCATTCTAAGGGCTAAACTCAGTGCTAGTCTACAGTATCAGCAGGTACAGTTGTACATGTTGTACACTTTACAATCCCAAGAAGTGCCATTCACACACGTTACAGCAAAAAACGAAACAAACAAAAACCCACTGTCCCTAAGTAGAACCCTTCAAGGCATTAACTTTATGAAAAAGAATAAGTCAAAGCTTTTGCCATCAAGGGATTTTGAATTAGTTTTGAGCAAGAAGATTTCTTTGCTTATGAAGATACCTAAGGAAGGAAGGAATATCCGGATTCTGTTCAGCAGCTTTTGGATATTTCCATTTAATTCCTTATATCCAGAATTTTTATTTCTTTCAGATATTACTTTATCCAATCATGCCCCCTCACTGTTAGCATCCTTTTTCTTAATTCTAGAGGTATTTTAGAATGTCAGTTCAGATAAGGGACTTCCCCAAATCTGAAGAGGAAGTGAGGGGGAAAAAAAAATCATACAGCCCCGAACCTCCGCACGAGAATATCATATTGAAATTAACGTAGTAGGTTCCAATGGTCTCCAGATCTGTGTGTCTGATGCATT
The DNA here is from genome assembly GCF_030014295.1 of Loxodonta africana. Lineage (NCBI taxonomy): Eukaryota > Metazoa > Chordata > Mammalia > Proboscidea > Elephantidae > Loxodonta > Loxodonta africana. The sequence goes on from NC_087346.1 coordinate 87,400,106, forward strand.
TATAAGGATTATGGCTCCTCCATGTCGTTGTTTCCCATTGCAATTGAGTCTGTTCATAGCATCCATAAGTATAACAAAACAAAATGCTGCCCGTTCCTGCACCCTTTTCATGATCATTGGTCTATTTGAGTTCTTGTTTCAGCTATTGTGTCAATGGCCCCGCATAACCACGTTGAAATACAGCTACGCCAGGTTCACTTAAATATTTTTTCCTCTGTAGTCTCTCTCTACCCCCACACAAATAAAAAAATAAAAACAAAATAATACTGGCTGACAAAACTAGAAATCTGTTGGCAATGCCTTTTAAAAACACAGACATGATTTAAAAACTTTCCTAAAAATTTCCAGGTGAAACCAATGGTCTAAGTGGATGTACTAGCTCTCCCCTTGGCTTTCTGACTTCCACAGGCCTGCACAGATATAATCCCCTGGCCTAGGGCTTGTGGTTGTAGTTGTACCTCAATTTGAGACATGTGCCCTTGGCAAAAGGATTGATTCCACCAATTGGGCCCTAAGAGAATCTAACAGGGTCCTGAGGTAGTGGGACTGGAGGGTAGGGGGTGTTTTCTGGGCTGGCTCTTCTCCTCCCACCCACCTGTAGCTTCTTTACTCCAAGTCCACGTATATGCGACTCCCCATACAACAAGCCGAGAGGTATGGAAATGATTAGGTTGACAGAGCACCGACCCTGCAAGTTCTTTCCAATATGCACTTCTCTCAGATCCTCTGAAACTTGTGGAAATCCGAACGTAAAGAAATCTGTGGCTGCCACCCTAATCCATTTCCTTCTCAGAGTTTTCTGGCTCTACCAGGTGTTAAAACAGTAGGGCCTGAATCTATGTATGTGAGTGTGCGTTTCAAACCTTTTATACCTTAACTGTAAGATCCCGAACTTTTTATACCTAAATGTAAAGTCATTAACTACAAAGTTCAAATCTAATCCTTATCTTGTTTTTTCCCAGCCACAGGAGTAAGCCTATCTGAATACCCATTGCCCTGCCCTCCTGGTATTAGTGCTGGCTCCTGGGTTCCTTTCAGCTGCAACACTGATGACTAAAAAAAAAAGATGGAAGAAGGGAATTAAGCTGTGAGGTAAAATTTGTTTGTTTGTTTTTAATCCCTTTTCTGGAAGTTTCTGTCTTGCATCCACAGAGTATTATACTTCTTATAATCATGTCTGTATTGAAAAAATGTTTGTAATTTAAATGTCTTTTGCGTTATTACAATTTTACCACATTATTCTTTATACTGTACACAATCAGACTTTCAATAATTGCTTTTACTTTGTCTCAGTTCAAAGGACGTCTTTAGGATTGGGGGTCTTAAGAAAGTGTAAGCTACAGAAAGAAAGAAGGACACTATTATAAGTCCTCACTTTTCTGATTCTACCCTCCCTCCACCCCTACTTAAGAGACACACACACACAGGCACACGCAAACACACGTGCAGTGCATTCAAAAGTGCATAACACCCTAAGGCACTTTCCAGAATGTAAAATGTCTTACTACATGTATTTTAGTAGCTGGACTCCAGATTGGGCCAGATAGAGCTGGACATCATTGGAATGGGGCAAATGGAAGTAATAGCCTTTTCACATTAAAAGAAACATTCATTTTTAATGTCAGATGACTTAGTTAATTCTTCCTAAGAGGGGCATTTTTAATCATTTTTATCTTCTGTTTCATTAGCCTTCTTTAAAGTCAATTTTAGACATTTTAAATTTCAGCCTGTGGTTCATTGGCTTTGCCACAACTTGGATGGGGAACTCAAGTTGTTATATAAACTAAAACTTATAACCATATAAAATTGCTTGTTTCTTTCCTGTGTAGTTTTAAAGGCTTTTATGCACTAATCTTTATATTTTCAGGTGAATATAATTGTTAAATCATGTCACAGTGTACCTGGTACATTGGTTATCTTAAGTCCTTCATCCCATCCCCACCCCGTAGCCCTCTTCTCATAGACTTCTACAGTGGTCATCACACACTGGTTACAAGGAGAAATGCTAATTTAGGACTAATACCCTGCTTATTTCTGAATTGGTTACATCCACTTACCTGATATAACTAGTCTGTATTTATAAGCAGCTGCATTATTTTCATCTTGTTTCTCACTCCATTCCTCTCTGATGACATTTTTCTAGCATAAGGAACTTGAGATTTTTAAAAGATGTTTTCTTAAAGAAAAATTTTCTTATGAACTGTAAACTGTCTTGTTTGAATAAGATAAATTATGGACATTTTTTTGACTCCGGGTCTGGCACACAGTGGATTTCTCTATAGCCAAATAAGTAGAGTTGGGCAAACGGAGGCCTATTCCACTGTTGCTGGTCACTTGCTCTGTGTCTTTGAATAGACCTTCAGCTTCTGAATCTTAATCCCAATCTACAAAACGAAAGAAAGATTTATTTATTTTCAGGGTTGGCAACGATTAGCTTATTGGTCCAGTTTTGAGGATTTTTGTTTTCTTTATGTTGAGGTGCAATCTATATTGCAGGCTGTGTTCTTTGATCTTCATTAGTAAGTGCTTCAAGTCCTCTTCACTTTCAGCAAGGAAGGTTGTGTCATCTGCATAACGCAGTTTGTTAATGACTCTTCCTCCAATGCTAACACCCTGATCTTCTTCAAATAGTCCAGGTCTCGGATTATTAACTGAACATACAGGTTGAACAGGTATGGTGAAAGGACACAATCCTAATCCACACTTTTCCTGACTTTAAACCATGCAGCATCCTCTGGTTCTGCTCGAAAAACTGCCTCTTGATCTAGGTACAGGTTCCTAATGAGCACAATTAAGTTTTCTGGAATTTCCATTCTTCACAATGTTAATCATAATTTGTTATGATCCACAGAGTCAAATGCCTTTGAATAGTCAATAAAACGCAGGTAAACATTTTTCTGGTATTCTCTGCTTTTAGCCAGAATCTATCTGATATCAGTGATGATATCCCTAGTTCCATGTTCTTTTCTGTATCTGACCTGAATTTCTTGAAGTTTCCTTTTGATATGGTGCTATACCCGCTTTTGAATGATCTTCAGCAAAATTTTACCTGCATGTGATATTAATGATACTGTTCAATAATATCCACATATGGTGGGATCACTTTTCTTGGGAATAGGCATAAGTATAGATTTCTTCTAGTTAGTTGACTATGTAGCTGTCTTCCACTTTTCTTGGTGTGGACTGAGTGAGTGCTTTCAACGCTGCTTCCATTTGTTGAAACATCTCAAATGGCATTTCCTCAATTCCTCGAGCCTTGTTTTTCTCCGATGCCTTCAGTGCAGCTTGGAATTCTTCCTTCAGTACCATTGGTTCCTGCTCATATGGTACCTCCTGAAAAGGTTTAACGTTAACCAATTCTTTTTGGTGTAGTGACTCTGCGCATTCCTTTCATCTTCTGTTGGTGCTTCCTGAGTCAAGTAATATTTTTCCTATAAAATCCTTCAATATTACAACTCGAGGCTTGAATTTTTTCTTTAGTTCTTCCAGCTTGAGAAACACTCAGCATGTTCTCCCCTTTTGGTTTTGCATCCCTAATAATTAGGGAAATTAAAATTAAGACAATAAACTAATTTGGCACAGATTTGTGAAACAAGAATCTGATAAAACTATGTTTGAAGGAGTATAACATGGAATAATCAATCCAAATGAAATTGGTTTGACCCAGTAATTCTACATGTAGGAACTTGTGCTGCAGAAATACTTGAACATGAGTATATATGTGATGTATGGCAAGATGCTCCCTACAGTACCTAAAGGGGTGTCAGTCAGAGAACACACTTACCTCTAATGAAAGGGATAAAGTATCTAGTCCTTAAAAAGAATAGGCAGGTTGGTTACAGTCAAAATTGCTGAATGTTGTCTAGGTCACATTGCTTTGTAAAAAAGAGTTTCAGAAAAATTTTAAATAATACTGAGATAATCTTTTCTTCGAAAAAAATGAAATGTATGTAAACTTGTATAAACATATAGAAATTGAAGGGATCCAAAATGGCCAAAACAACCTTGAAAAGAAAAAACAAAGTTGAAAGAGTTACATTTTCTAATTTCAAAACTTACAAATCTACAGTTATTAATCAAGACAATGTGGTACAGGTATGCAGATAGATGTACAGATTATGAACTAGAACAGAGAATGCAGAAACACAGCCACACTTTTATCCTCAATTGTTTTTTCAACAAGAGTACCAAAATAATTCAATAGTGGAAAGAACAGTCTATTTAACAAGGGGGATTAGAAAAACTGAATATCCACTTGCAAAATAATGAAGCTGGACTGCCTATCTCAACCCATATATCAAAATTAAACATGTTGCTTCAAAGAGTAAAATCAAGAAACTGAAAACACGCCCCTTTAAAATGGGGGAAAATATTGGCAAATCATGTATCTGATAAAGGATTTGTGACAAGAATATATAACGAATTCTTACAACTCGATAATAAAGACAAATAGCCCAAAGAAGAAATGGACAAATAATCTGACGAGACATTTCTCCAAAGAAAGCGCACAAGTGGACAAAGAGCACGTGAAATTGAATCAATACCATGCACCATCAAAGATGTGTAAGTAAAATCACTAGGAAATACAACTTCACACTCACCTAGTTGACTATAATCAAAGACAAATAATGAGAAGTGTTGTCAAGAAAGTGAAAAATCTAAGTTAATGGTGGTGAATTAATCTGGGTAGAGATAGCAAGAGCGATGACACAATGTAAAGAATGTAATCAAGATCACTGAACTGTACATGTATAAGTTGTGAATGTGTGTATGATTTGCTGTGTCTATATTTTCTCTGGAAGCCCTGGTGGTGAAGTGGAAAAAAATATATTTTCCAAAGAATTAGAAAAAATAAAAGAATGTGGAGAAAATGGAACCTTCATGAATGAACACGTGTGGAGAGAGAGGATGTAAGAGTGAAGGATGATGGGTAAGGGTCACAGGATTTCTTTGTGGAGTGATTAAAATGTTCTAAAATTAATCATGGTGATGGTTGTACAACTCTGTGCATACACTAACAACCATAGAATGGTACACATTAAATTGAAGAATTGTTTGCTTTGTGAATTATGTGTCAATAAAGATTTTACCAGACACAAAAAGTCTTGAATCATGATATCCAAAAAAATGTTGATGCAAATGTGTACGTACTTTGTCTTTAGTTCTTGTGCCAAAGAGATTGCAATCACAAGTGGCCTCACACTCACCAATGTTCTTAACACTATTCTAAAATCTATTATATAACACAGGTGACCCTGAACTATTAGGTCATCAATTCTTAGCTGTGTAACAACACTGATGGTAAAAGGGACATTAAGTACACTCAGGCAACCACAAGGTCATCTACCCTTAGCTTTTTCCAGTTGGCATCCACATGCTCTGACTATTCATATAATGTATTTACTTTGTTGTGTACAAGTTATATTTTAACTTCTTGATAGATTTTTCCCAGGATATAAGTATGAGCAGTGCATTAAGGGAACCGATTTTTGAAAGAAAAGTATTCCTTTAACCAAGATGTCTATGAAATGGATTTCAATTCTTCTGCTGATACAACTGAGTTGTTGCTTTAGCTGTGGAACTTGTGGAAAAGTGCTGGTGTGGCCACCAGATTATAGCCTTTGGATGACTATGAAGGCAATACTGGATGAACTTATTCAGAGGGGTCATGAGGTGACTGTTCTAACATCTTCAGATTCCGTTCTTATTGATCCCAACAAACCATCTGCTATTAAATTTGAGGTTTATCCTACATCTCTTACTAAAGATGAGTTTGAGTTTCTTCTCATGAAGTTGGTCAGGAAATGGATATATGATATGCCGAAAGATACATTTTGGACATATTTTTCAGAAGTACAAGAAATTCTTAGGGAATTTTCTGGCTGCATTGAAAGCCATTGTAAGGATGTAGTTTTTAACAAGAAACTTATGATGAAACTACAAGAATCAAGGTTTGATGTCATTCTTGCAGATGCTTTTTTCCCTTGTGGTGAGCTGTTGGCGGAGCTCCTTAAAATACCCTTTGTGTATAGTGTCCGGTTCACTATGGGCTATACAATTGAAAAGTATAGCGGAGGACTTTCGACCCCCCCTTCTTACGTACCTATTGTTCTGTCAGAATTACCCGATCGAATGACATTCATGGAGAGGGTAAAAAATATGATATATATGCTTTATTTCGATTTTTGGTTCCAGACGTTTAATGAGAAGAAGTGGAATCAGTTTTACAGTGAAGTACTAGGTAAGTTATGTTTTTAGTTGGTAGAAGGAAGTCCTAGCTTTTCATGTGCCTTTGAAGGTGAGTTTGTGTAAAAAAATACAGAGGAAATTTTTTTTTGTAAGTAAAAAGTGAAATGAAAATATGAAATGATCTATCTCACGAATGTTATAGAGAGGCTTCTATTACAGAATCAGTTAGAAGAACCTGGTAGTTAATCACTAGGACGGGGACTCCCGAGAATCAGAAAACCCGAAATTAAGACAATTGGAATTTCTTTAATCAATTATATATCCATTTTATTGTAGTTTTTATCTTTTAAAAAAGTCATTTTATATTTCCGTGAATGTCTGAATGAACATAGACATGCGGATTGAAGAGTGATACATATTCCTAGCATAACTATGTTGGTAGCATTGGGAAAAATACTTGTGTAGCAGTTTTATTATTTATTAAATAGAATATTTTTCCACAGTACTTTCTCAGGATTTCTTTTTAGTTGAAAGATATACTGGCTTTATGCCAGATTCAAAAATTATACTTTGTATCTACAATATTTATTAATCTGCTAGCCAAATAGCCATAATCAAAATAATACAATTCTACATAACTTGTGCCTAGTGGACCCTGAGGTTTCTAATGATTCCACATTTCTTCACTAAGTGCTTACAAATCACCTGTCTTACAGGTATACATTGTTGTGAAGGGGTTGACAAATAAGTTATTAGTCTGAATTTTTTGTAAACTGTCTCTCTCTTTAAAAAAATTCACAGTGAGCACGTTTATCTCCATAATTTTTTGAAAATTTACAGCATTTAATTCCATATAGTTTTATTTAATAATGAAATATTATTCAGCTCCTCGCTTGAACTGAATGCTGTAGTTGGTACAAGGAATTGATCCATACTCACAAAAACCTCAAATTTTAGTTGGGAAACTGAATGTCAAAAATTGGCTTGCTAAATGGTAGAAACTAGACTGAGTACTTCTGGGAAAGGTGTTTCCATGGCTGTGGCAGGCTTAATTGATCGGGGAGCTCAAATTCCAGTTGTTTCCATTTGTGGATCTGTTATTTTTGCAACTTTAGATAAAGTAAATGCATATTTAATTCTACAGTGGCTTAGATTTAATAACTGTTTATGATGGTGGAAGTACTGATGTGACATTAGAGATGTAAGGCTCCTCTCACACTTTTAAACAACTTTAGCCAACTATTACAAGCTTCCCTCAGAAGATTACTTGGACATTCAGATGTCAATTTTTTCCAGTTTCCCCTACTTTTTGTTTTCTCTTTTCTTTGCAGGAAGACCAACTACATTACGTGAGACAATGGGGAAAGCTGATTTATGGCTCGTTCGAAACTATTGGGATTTTGAATTTCCACGCCCTTTCTTGCCACATTTTCACTTTGTTGGTGGGTTCCACTGCAAACCTGCCAATCCCTTGCCTAAGGTAAACTTATTTCAGTTGGTTTAGTATTTTCAATTGAAATCATTCTGCTTTCTTCATTCAGAATGTTTGACTAAGTAAGAAAGATGTGAGAAGTGTGTTAAAGTGACTTACAAATTAGAAATTCATATTTCCATGCCACCAGAAGTATCTTAATATCATTACCATGAGAGAAATAAGTGGGATACCTGTGAGACTTTGAGAATAGTCTAATAAATTAAAGCTTTCATTACTCAGCACATAAGAAAATATCACTCATTCATTCAGAGATTATTTTTAGAGTGACTACCATATTCCAGGTAAACTAGTGCTGGTTGGATACACAGAGAAACTAAACAGACATGGTCCCTGCACCCTCCCATACCCCACCTCATGCACACACATCTTATATTCTAGTTGGAAAAATAGAACAGAAGCAAGTAGTAATCATACAGTGTGAAAAGTATCATATTAAGGAAAGACCACAGTGCTAAGGGAACACCCAGCAGGGATCATAGAAAGTAACCCAGAGACATTTGTATTTAAGGTGAAGGGTGTGCAGGAATAGGTAGAGAAGGTGGGGGAAAGAGGAAGACAAAATGAAAGCAGCTATAGCAGTAATGACAGTCCCCAAGATCTCCTAGCTACCAGGAAGAGGAGATGTAAAGAGGCAGATGATGTGGAAGAACTTAGTTGGATCCAGAAGGAGTTTGAAACATCCATTAAGGGGATTGGGGAGCCAGTGGAAAGAATTAAGCAAGGGAGAGATATGAGCAGGCTTCTTTTACAAAAGAGCCCTCAAGATGCAGTAACTGGATTGGACTGTGAAGGAGCAAGATGAGAATGGTGGACCTTTTAGGAGATTGTTTCAGGAGATCAGGCACCAGATGATGGGAAACTAGAATGGCCATAGAGTGAACACTATTCCTATAATACTACCAACCTCATATGATTGTTGTAAGAAAATATTTGTTAATATATATAAAACACTCCAAATGCCTCTGGCACAAAGTAATCCAAAAGTGATTTTAAACCCTAAACAACCCAGAGCTGTCGAGTCGATTCTGACTCATAGCAACCCTATAGGATAAAGTAGAACTGCCCCATAGAGTTTCAAAGCAGCACCTGGCGGATTTGCACTGCCGAGCCTTTGGTTAGCAGCCGTAGCGCTTAAACGCTACGCCACCAGGGTTTCCAAAAGTGATATTAGCTACTGTAATTATTGCTATGTTTGTTACTATTGCTAATGGTATTAATCATTTCATATGTGTCAGACACTTTAAATATACTTCTCATTTAGTAGGAATTGGTTTTCCAGTAGATCAAAATTATATTCTCTAGCAAAGTCCTAAAGAACAGATATCCTGAGAAGTTTTTAAAAGTGAATGTATACGTTTTAGCAAAGAGATGAGCAGGTTAAAATGCTTAAATTTTGTTGTAAGGATTTAGGCTCTTCATCTGTTTTATAGCTAAAGGGAAGACCATTCCTAACCATTATAAATGGGTGAATAGAAATGGGTGTTCCCAACAATATTTGCATCCAAAGCCCAGTGTGCTTGCTTGCAGCCTTAGTTTACAGCATTGAAACCATTCACCATTTGAAGCCTCACAGTTTTACATCTCTGAGAATAAAAGGGATGGTTTAGCCTATCAGAGGAAGTGTTTTCTACCATATACCAAGCCTACAGGAATCCTTAGTAAAACTCCCTTTGAGTATAAAAACAAACAAACAAACAAACCAAACTCACTCTGCAGGATTTCCCAGGATGGGCTAGTGGATTCCAACTGCTGATCTTTTGTTTAACAGCCATACATTTAGCCATTGCAGCACCACAGCTCCCCTTTGAGTATGTGCGTGTCTGTAGCATAGCTGCGTGATAGAATGAACACAGAAAATGTATCCTGTGCATATAATGAACACAAAAAATTCTGTACACATAATAAAGACTAAAGAATTTCTGCTACTTGTATCTGAAAATTTCCATTAGTTTGAACTTACAAAATAATTCTGTCAGCATACAGGTTAATATCCCTTATAAAGGACAACAAGAATCTGTTTTAAATTACTACTACAACTTTTAGACATAAATAAAAAGCAAGGATTGTTTATGGCAGTAGTATATAATCTATTAAAAGATCTGTTTTGTCTCTCTTCTTATTGGCAGCAACATAAAACTGAAATCCTCTTCAAGGATTAAAACTCAATAGTTACTTTGAATGTAAAATTATATATATATGTCTTTCAAAGGGTGTAAATGCTGCGGTAAGATTAATGACCCTTTCTGCAATCTCACCTTATTCGTGAAAGATTTTCCCATTCACATTAAAGGAAAATGACAGTCTTAGTAGGAGGAGGAAAGAGGGGAGGGAAGAGAGGATGAATAATAGTGTAATAGTTAAAATAATATATTTACAGTAGTTGTTTACATTGCAGAAACAAGATTTGAATCCAAGTCAATGATGTGAAGACTGTTATGCATTATTATAAAAAGTGATTGTTCCCCCCATATTACTTGCTTTTCCATTAATTCTTAGACTCAGATTATTTGACTTTCTTTTTTTTAAAAAAAAAAGCATTTAGCAAAATGCTTCAAAAGACTTAAAAATAATTATAGCCTTCGACCTCATTATATGCTTATATGAACCTACACAGACAAAAAAAAAAAAGTGTTGCAGAATCAATCTTATGGCAGTGTTATTTATAAAAGTAAACATTGACAGTAATTTAAATTCCAACATTTATGAGAGGTTAAATAACTTATGTGTTTCTGCACTATTGCAATCATTTCATCAAAGAATGCTTGATTACACAAAATCAATCATTATATAAGATTAGTTGGAAACCAAGAGGCAAATTGTTAAAAAATTTACAATGCCAAATTTATTGTAGAAAAAAGGTATATACAGTGGATATTACAGTTTTCTAAATATATGTCATATATATACATCAGAAACCCTAGTGGCATAGTGGTTAAGAGCTATGGCTGCTAACCAAAAGATTGGCAGTTTGAATCCACTAGGTGCTGTTTGGAAACTCTATGGGCAGTTCTACTCTGTCCTATATGGTCGCTATGAGTGGAATTAACTTTATGGCAACAGTGTTTTTTTTTTAATATACATTTCTGCATATGGATAACATGAACACTAGAATGAATGGGTACAGAGTTTAAACTCTTCCAGGATGGAATTTATGGGTGAAACTTACTTTCTCTTTTACATTTTTCATACTTATCCAAAATTTTTTACAATGTGTTTGTGTCATTTTTATTAAGATGTCACAGAATTTGGAATGAATCAGGCCAAGTAAGTGATTAATCTTTAAAGAAAGGTTGTGTTATTATAATATTATCAGAATCCATCTTGCACAGCAAAAGGAGCACAAGTCAGAATAATTCTCAAACAATTCCAGATGAACATGTCTTTACCAGAAACTCTATGTAGTTCCAAGTGAACTTCTCAAGAGGGTGACCAGATCCCTCCCGGAGAAAGGCCAGGTGGACCTCTCCCACTGGGGAGAGAGTGCTCTCCCCAGGAGACAGTGAGATGTTAATGAAGGTCTCTTTTACCCACAGTTGTGCACAGCACATTCAACAGGTACATCAGTTTCATAATATGACTTCAGGTCAAGAAATATCCCAAGAAAGAAGCCAAGAAATAGGGACATTCTCATATGTAATTACAAATGTGTATTTATGGATTAAAAATGGAAATTTTATGACTATTTCACAGAAATTCTAAACTCAAAGTTTTTTTGAACGTTAGAGAATCTTAACATTTGGACATTAAATATTAGAGGAATATTTGGGAAACTATGAGAAAGTTTAAGGTGTGACATAAAGGATTATGTAAATGAGAGAAATATAAAATCACCCTGTACCAGAACTTATTTTTCATTAGGGTTCATAGTCATGAAGTAAAATATTCCCAACTGACAGATATCTCCAGAAAACCTGCCAGAATAAACATATATGATTTGGGTAGAACTATAACCAAATAGGTGCTGTTGAGTTGATTCCAACTCATGGTGACCTTATGTGTACCAGAGTATAGTTTTCATTAGCCGATTTTTCAAAAATAGATCACCTTGACTTTCTTTTGGGGCACCTCTAGTTGGACTTGAACTTCCAAACTTTAGCTGGCAGCCAAGCACAGCAATTATTTGTACTGATCTTGTACTGCAGTAGAAATAGAACTATATAGAATTAAAGCTGAGTTAAGATGCTCCTATTGGGTCTCCTTCCTAGAATATATACTAGTAATTAATAACTCTAAATGAAGAGTGAGTGTCCTTCTCACTACTGTGTAACTGCTTAATTTTGTTTCTTGCTTATATCACACCCCCATCCTCCCACACACATTTACACAATTGTACATACTGAAGGCCATAGATCTCATATCATGCATCTCCTTCCAAAGGAACTGACTGATTAGTGCTCTTAAAAAAACAGCCACTATTCCAATACTTTGTCTCTGTCAATGAAAATCCCTGGGTGGCACAAATGGCTCAACCTTGTGTACTAATCAAAAGATTCATGGTTCCAATCTACTCAATAGCACCACGGAAGAACGGCCTGGAGATCTGCGTCCTTAAATGTTACCGTGGAAATAGAGACCTGTGGAGATTTGTTCACGAGTCAGAATTGATTCTACAGCAGTGGGTTTGGTTTTGGTTGTCAGTTCTTGATTTTCTCTCTTAAGTTGTGGCCAAATCTTTAAATACTGTTCAATATTTTGTTGCTGTTTCATGATGAAGCAAATGCTGTCTTCACAGGAAATAGAAGAGTTTGTCCAGAGCTCTGGAAAACACGGTGTGGTGGTGTTTACTCTTGGGTCAATGGTCAGTAACCTCACAGAAGAAAGGGCCCATGTGATTGCATCGGCCCTTGCTCAGATTCCACAAAAGGTTAGATAACGTGCCGTAAGGGTGACCAACTACTTTGCTAGTCTGTTCAACTCTGTAAAGGGTCTGGTTATGGAAATTTCCTGTAACTACTATGATAGCGTCCCACGTGTCTGTCAGCATGTCCTCCTGTGGGGGCTTGCATGTTGCTGTGATGCTGGAAGCTATGCCACCGTTATTCAGACACCAGCAGGGTCACCCATGGCAGACAGGTTTCAGCTGAGCTTCCAGACTAAGACAGACTAGGAAGAAAGACCCAGCAATCTACTTCTGAAAGTCTGGAATAAGTGAACAGAAGTTAACTCCCTTCCATGTCATTCAAAAAATGATAAGAAAGAAACAGTTTAAAATGAAATTTAGGAAATGAGAGCCAGGGTAACACATAGATATGAGAACATAAATATGTATATCATTGGGAATTCACACTGTTTTTTACCCTAGATATGTGACTGCCTAACAATTCCCCAAATGCTTGAATTTGTCACTGCTTTTTTTTTTAATCTCAATGTTTTTAGGTACCATGGGAGAAACATCATAATTTCATATAATTACCTTATTTTTTATATAAAAATAAGTTCCTTCAACCTGAGTATTCGTATTTACTTCAATGTTTTCGTAGTTCTGATTTCTAGCATCTCTTTCTTGTTCTCAGTTCCTCTGTCATAGGAAGGGGTTTGACTAGATGATCTTTTAATGATTACCAAATTCTAACTTGCTATCACTTTTCAGTTGTATTCATGGAATAAAGTATTTTCTTCATCTTCATAAGGTGCTGTGGCGATTTGATGGCAAAAAGCCAGATACCTTAGGACCCAATACTCGGCTCTATAAGTGGATTCCCCAGAATGACCTTCTTGGTAAGACTAGAGAACAAATAATGAAAATATGGATAGCAGCTAATCAGAGGGATAATAGTTAAACAGAAAATCAATTCTTGAGCACTTATTATAGAAGAATTTAAAAACTAAAGCATAAGTTCTGTATATTTATTTTCTAGTTCCAGAGGGAAAAAAGATGAAATATAATAATTGGCATTTTATAATATACAGTCATAATCCTTTTCGCAGAAGTAAGGCATCTATATTTCAGGTGTAATCACCTCTCAAATGGACTTTTTTAAAAGCCTCCTGGATCATCATCCTAATAGTCTCACCTCATACCTATTCTTTCCATTGCTGAAGCAGTACTGCAAATGCTGCTGAGCAATAACAGCACCTCCTTTAGAACCAGTGAGCCCCACCCCCATTTTGTATACGAAAATATCCACAATCTTTTCCATGAAGTGATGAAACGTTTCATGATAAAGGATCACCATCCCTTCCTCTGAGTCCACCTCCACCATCATCGAACTTCCTCCTCCCTTAAACACACCACATGTCAGTCTCCATCATTTTTCTCACTGTTTCTCTAATATGGTCTAATGTGTCCCTTTTTTAGTTCATTTGTTACTTTTACCCAGGATTTTCTCCTTCAACTTGTCCACCTGACAATCTTTCATCTGTCCAGGCACACACCATTTCTTTCACGAAGCCCTCGTTTACTACTGCAGTAGGCCTAGTTGCTTCCTACTCAGAGATCTAAAAATAATTTATATATAGTTTCATGGACATGATAATCTGTTTTCTAGAAAACACTGCCCATTGAGTTCCCTGTATTTCCCATTTCTCATTTTATTTCTAAGAATATATAATGAAAAATTTTGTTGAATTTTACCCCTTCCTAGGTCATCCAAAGACCAAAGCTTTTATAACTCACGGTGGAGCCAGTGGCATCTATGAGGCTATCTACCATGGGATCCCTATGGTGGGCATTCCCTTGTTTGCAGATCAACCTGAAAACATTATTCGCATGAAGGTCAAGGGGGCAGCAGTGAGTCTGGACATGGACACGATGACAAGTACAGATTTGCTCAACGCTTTGAAGACAGTTATCTATGACCCATCGTGAGTAGTTAGAATAAGATTTTTTTTCTTTTTTTGTGCGGAGGGTGATGTTGGGGAAATGATTTGTCAGAGGTTTGAGGACAATGAGAGGTTTGAGAACAAGGATGAAGGTTTGAAAAAGCCAGTAAGGAGAATGAGAAGAATTACTGAAGTTGGACATGGAAGAATTATGAGATGAGACCGAAGTTGAAATAGAGACCATGAATGTTAAAACAACAGGACTCTGCAAGGCCGCGTAACTTTGTCTCAGCATGAGACTCGTTAGTTCTTTTAAACTATTCTAAAATGTTTTAAGTAAATCAGCAAAAGATAATCAACCTCAAATTTCTATTACGTTTAACCCTTCTGAAAATTTCTATCTTAACATTTAGATCCCAGTACCAGAAATGGTAAACGACTAAAACCAAACAAACCAAACCCATTGCCATGGAGTCAATTTTGACTCCTAGTGACCCTATAGGACAGAGGAGACCTGCTCCATAGAGTTTCCAAGGAGCGCCTGGTAGATTCGAACTGCTGGCCTTTTGGTTAGCAGCCATAGCACTTAACCACCAGGGATTCATTAAACAACTAAGGCTGAAAATTGATGCAATTGAAACCATGAAAAATGAGGATATCAAACCAAGCCCATTGCTGTCATAAATGTATGAAAAATCTTGGTTCTTCTGGGTGTGATTATTTTGATTATATTTGAAAGAGTTTTATAATTAAAAATGGATTGATTTCGAAGATAAATACTGGAATGTGGTGGTTGTTAGGTGTCATCGTGTCCATTTGATATTATTTTGAACCTTGTACAGCAGGTTCATTAACAATTCCTCACTGGATAATTCAAACTCTGCACAGATGATGATGTTTTTTTTTCTTTTAATTTTTTTGTCTTTAAGGCTTAGCACTTTCCATTCTCTATCCTAAAAATACATGGCCTCCCCCAACTCCTGTCTTTCTTTACATCCTGAAATCCTATGCATTCAACAAATTCTAGCCCATGTGCTAAAATGTCTATCATCATCTCGGAAGAAAATAATACATTTTTCTTCCAATCTTATGTGGCACATATTTTTACCATCTGCATGAAAATTTCACTTATTGATCTTTTCTGGTTTCTTCTCTGAGTTGATGTCTATTTGATTTTTCTTCAGCTATAAAGAGAATGCTATGAGGTTATCAGCCATTCATCATGATCAGCCTGTTAAGCCCCTGGATCGAGCCGTCTTCTGGATCGAGTTTGTCATGCGCCACAAAGGAGCCAAACACCTTCGCCCAGCTGCACTCAGCCTCACCTGGTACCAGTACCACTCTTTGGATGTGATTGGGTTTCTCCTGGCTTGTGTGGCAATTGCTGGTTTTCTGGTCATAAAATGTTGTTTGTTAGGTTATCAAAAGTTTTATAAGACAGGAAAGAAGAAAAAGAGAGAGTAGGCCTCTTTAAGACAAAAGATTAATAGGCATGATAAGTGAGAGCGTTATATTTAATTCAACCCTTACGATTCAAGTTGTGGAAAGATTCTCCTCCATATTTTGCAAGAGCTGAGCTTTTTTTTATTTCTGAGGATATGCTACTCTTGGTTTATTGTTCTTGTGTTAGCTAATTCTTCCCTAAGGAAGAATGATCTTGCGTGTTTTTAAATAAATTTCTCCTCAATATTCCTCTTAAAATAGACAGTTCCAGTCATCAGGTGGATTATACTCAAGGTATTATTCTCATTTGGTAAATTGTGAACAAGATCTATGTTTGTGATGAGTTATGTATATTTTTATAACCGGAAAACAACATGAAACTCACTGGAACCGCAACCTATTGATGTGAAAAGATCAGGAAGCTTGATGTTTTCACTCTGCATTTTCAGAAACATTTTCTATATAAATGATGTGCATTCATACAAATATATGTATGCCTCATGAAACATACAGTATTTCTTCCTGAAATTTTTCTTTCTTTCAGAAGTTCTGAGTGGTTTTAAGTGGCTTCCTCCCTAAAATTATGTAATACTGTGAAGGCCTTGGTTAGAAAGAATAAAAATATTTTCCACACTGCCCTTGAATATGCTTTTCTATTGTTTTCCCTCTATGGAATGACTCTTTGGAATTGGATAGTAAAAAACAAAAAAATCCCAGCTCATTGTCATCAAGTCATTTCTGACCCATAGTGACCCGATATGACAGAGTAGAACTGCCCCATAGGGTTTCTAAGGAGTGCCTGGTGGGTTTGAACTGCCAAACTTTTGGTTAACAGCCGTAGCTCTTCACCACTACACCACCAGTGTTTGCAATTGGATAGTAAGACATAAAATAAAAGGAGTAGTTCCCTTGATTAGGAATGATAGGTGGGGCCCAAGAAGTGTAGCCCAGTGCCTCTGAGTTATAATGTTAAAAGCTCCTGTAATAATCTCTCTTATTTTTGGCCTTAACTTAGCAATTCACAGACTTTAATACCTACCCCACTTTGGCTAGGAAAACCAGAATGCTATTTAAACCTTTTATATTGATTCTTCTCTCTATTGCATAGAAAAAGTAAATGGCAGAGAAAGAGCCAAATTTTGTTATGTGCAACCATTTTAAAAGCTATGCACCTGATGAGTTGGAATCGACTCGACGGCACAGGGTTTGTTTTTTTTTTTTTTAAATGCATTTTAAAGCATTTGATAAGGTGAAAAGATCTCCAAAAAAGTCTTTGAATATCAGCAATCAGAACCTTAGGATGAAGAAATAATGAACCCCAGAGAAGGAAGAAACCATTCCTTTGTAGTTTCTTCTGCCTGATAAGAGATAGTTTAAACATCTGAATGGAGGAATGGCATAGCTAACATTTTTGACACCTGGAAATATTTATAACACTCTTCTATATGACAACCTAGGAGTCCCTGGGTGGCATAAACTGTTAAGTGCTCCACTACTCACTTAAAGGTTGATGATTTGAACCCACCCAGAAGTCCCTCAGAAGAGAGACTTGGCAATCTGCCTCTGAAAGATCACAGCTGCGAAAACCCTATGAAGTGCAGTTCTACTCTGTACACATGGGGCTTCCATGATTTGGAATCTGCTTGACAGCATCTGGTTTGTATTGGTTTTCCTTTCTACAGGACAAAGATATTTTCAGTAATAATTGCAAATGAAATTAATCATGACAATAATGGTTGGAAATTAAACAATGAATATTTTCATTATTAAACTTTTTCATCTTTTATTAAACTTTGAATCATGTCACTAAAAAGTAAAAAATTAAATATTACAATACAAAAGAGAAAAAGTAATGCATTAATGCTTTTTTCTTACATTAATATTCGTTTGTTTTTGTTTTTAAGTGGGGGATAACCTTATACCTACACACTAGTCTGAGACAATAATGAAGCTGGACGTGTACTACCTATGCCAAATTCCTATTCAGTTCTGTTTTTAAAAAATAACTTCTGCAGGTGTGTTAATGACATTGTCCAAATTGATTTTCTTTGCAATTCTTAGACCATACGGTCAGATATACCAATCTATATCTACTCGTGGATGATCAAACAATCCTTTCATTCATTTTAATTTTAAAAGTTTTTTTTCCCACATATATATATACGTATATTTAGGAAATGCCATAAACATGAAGGTACATTTGGCAGAAATCATAAAAATCCCACTATATATTAAATTCCACAAATTGTAATATTTTCCATGTGGTTGTCTCCTCAGGATTTTTCAAGCAACTTTGAAATGTCTCGGCAGTCAAAAATATTTAATACAAATAAAAACTTGAAGTTTTCACATAGAATGACAGAATTAAGGTAACTTTCTTCACCTTTACCATCTGTGTGCTCCTTTTGTTTATTTCCCATCTAATGTTTAATCGCAGGCATATGTAAGTATCACAGTGGATGGAGACAAAAATCAATGATTATGAACTTAATCTTGAAAAGAACACAAGAAGCAGAGTCTTTCTATGTTGGAGAGTGGCAATATAATTAGCAATAAAATTAGGAGTTTTCTGAATTAATTTCCACGTAAAATGAAATATTTATTAAAAGATATGTAATACAAATATGCTAATCAGAACTTTCATATTTAATCTTATAATCCAACAATACTCACAGCCTTTATTCAACAATAAGAATAAAGCGGGAGGGACCTTGGCAGGGACATGTCATTCTGGTGTTTTTTATTGGTAAAGCTTACCATCCAACCAGCTAGCAAAGAGAAACGATTAAGGGTTCCAGAGTCAATAACATAGAGCAGAATTCAGAGCTGAGATACAATAACTCAAAAACTAGCACAACAGACACTATTCAAATTTTTCTTGTATATTGACATCCCAAAAGCTTTTGTGCTTTTGAGCACTGCCTTTTGATAAGATTCAGATGAGTGAGAGGCGTGGTTTTCTTCTGAAAACAAATATGTGAAAGTGGGGTCTATAGAAATCTAATAATAGAGTCCTGACAAAAGTCAGCTTATAGAAGGTCCATTAGGTCTGGAGTCCCACCCGTGGTCAATTCCCTGTTCCCCAAATGTATAGTCAGAACACTAGCAGGTTGGATTGCGGGTGGCAGCAGTAGCTAGGTCACTTGGCTCATGACAGTCCATTCTGTTGGGCAATCCCATCACCACTCTGTTCATGCACCCAGCAAACCAGCACTGCGGTGACCAATAATTTGGTGCCTTCCCTACGATGAGTAATAATTTTTACCAGTTCAAAGTGTATGAAAATGTATCTTGTTGATTTAATTGGCAAATCCTTCAGTATTAAACTGGTTGATCTTTTTTTTTTTTTTTTTTTTTGTATGTTTAACATCCACTCAGGTGTTTTACTCTATGTCCATGTAAGCACTCAAGTTTGATTTTGGTGTTTTTCTGCTGACTCTAATTTGGTGTACAGAGGTTACAAAAGGCAAATTTGTTATCTATAATACTCTAGAATCCCAGGTCATGGATGACAGTGGCTCAAAATGACTGGCAAAGACACAAGATCAATAAAGCTAAGGTCAACTCTGGAAAAAAATTAAAAATCTGAGGTCACGGAAGATAAGATTTAGACAGGAGTAAATCAGTTATAGTGAGGACATGCAGGTTGCAGGAGTCAGGATACAATGAAGTAAAAGTCATGGCAAACATGTTGAATAAACTCAAAAATACAGCAATGAAGTACAGAATGGGAGATTAAAACCAGGAAAACAATTAGAAGCAAAAGACCTTTAGAAGTACAGCAGGTTGTTAGGAGGGCCCTAATGTAAGATGTCAGCAAAGAACTTATATACTAAGCCATTATCTGGCAACTCCTAGAGCCTTCAGGTGATTCTTACTAGAGGGACTATCAGTCAAGTTTCACCTGGAAAAACAAATTTAAAATAAGTAATTAGATGCTTACAATACCATTTTCCAGTGTGCTAGAAGAACAAAAGTCTGGAAAGATCATCACCTATTTCAGGTTTGCCTGCTATTCAAAAATTCAGGATATTTCTACTAATGCTGCTTAGGTCAGGAAACCCCATCATGGTTCACAGCTATTCCACAGCCTTGGGGTGATTGTCGTGGAAAATGCCACGTACCATAGCGAAACATCATATCTCCTAAAGCCCATTCAACTTCCCACTACTGCTCAATGAAGAATAATTTGACTTTTTCCTCTGTTGTGTTTTCCCAATCCTAAAAGAGTGCATCTCATTGACAGACTGTGACTCATATCCAGGACCCTAAAGCAAGGACCGTAGAAAATTTAATTCCAAGTGAAACCTGGGAGAACATAAAAGACAATGGTCAATCCTGGTGCCAAAAATGATGACCAAATAATTTCCAATACAAACACAGAACCCCATCTCAGAATTTGTTGCTAGGCAAGATAGAAACAAGTTAAAAGAAGGTCTAGTAATGTCATATCACCTTCTCGTAATCAGATCTACCCAGAACCTTCTCCAGTTTCACATAAGTACACACTTTCAGAATCTAAGTTTCTTCAGGAATTGGAAAACTAATTTGGCCATTGCAAATAATTTGGTCAAAATCATGGGACCGGCACCTATAACTCATATTTTCCTACTCAATCAACAAGCAACTGTGTTTAACTCTTTTTCATCTTTATTTAAACAATTTGACTCAAAATTCTTTTACCCAACAACAGGCAGGTTATCTGCCATGTATAGCATACCATGTCAGGCACTCTAGTGAATAATAATATTAATAAAATACTGAGGAGGCAGAGCCAAGATGATGGAATACACAGGCACACCAGGAGAGCCCTCTTTATGATAAAGACCAAAAAAAACAAGTGAAATGAATATATTTATGACAAGCTAGGAGCCCTGAGCATCAAAGGCAAGCTTAGAAAATGAACAGAGTGGCAGAGGGAGGAAGAGATGGTTCAGAAGTGGAGGGGAGTTACCGGACCTGAATCGCGGGGAGCCCTGAGGCACCATTCCTGAGAGGTGGCAGCAGGCTGGTACTAGCATTCGGCCACAGTTTCCTTAGGGAGAAGTAGCCAGCCACACAGCCTATTCACACCTCTGCAACCAAAGAAAAATGGTGCTCTCGGCAAAAGCTGAGTACTTGCGTATACTCTACCACCACCCCCGCCCCCCGCCACAGCCAAGCCAGCTTCCAAGGCTGAATTATCTGGGTCTGAGATAGGCACTTTTGAGTACCTACAGCCATCCTTTCAGCCTTCAAGAAGGAAAAGTTGCAGTTGGGGGAAAAGATAATTTGCCAAATCCAATAACTGTGGTAGCTCAGGAGAGAAGCAGCTTCTGTCCAGACATATATGGTCTGTGGACTTTGAGCACCTTTCCCCTCTGCATGGACTTCTGTTGGCCTATTTCAGGAGAATAGGCCCTTGTTGGAAGACTCCAAATGTTTCACCTGTGTGGCGGAGAGGTGGCTGTTTCATGTTTGAAATTGCTTTGCCTATTGAACAGGGTCCTCACCTACCCACAACAGGGGTCTAAGGCCTGGTAGCTCCACTCAGGTCACCCAGACACCCATGAAAGGGGTCCAAGGATAACTGGTACCTCCCAGTCCTTACAAACAAAAACATTGGGTGCCCATGGTCCATCTGCAGAACCCACCCACCTGCACTCTCTAGGGAAGAGGGACGCGCTTTCCTCAGAGATACTCAGGGGTCAGTTCTCAGCCCTCTGCCTTCTTCAAAGCCTGACACCCTGCTGCAATCAGATACTGGTACATACACCAATCACCTCTGCCCTTCTAAGACTATAGGACAGAGACTGTACCACACACTTCATGATCAGCTACCTGGACACATGAGCTGAATTCATACAAGAAAACTGAATGGACTCCTAGACTGATATACATGATAACAGCTCTAGCCATCTGGGGACACATTGTCAGAGCTCCAAAGGTGAAAATAATCAAGCTAGCACACTCAAGCAAACGATTTGGAATATCAAAATAAAACAAAGCAAGAAGCTACAAACCCAGTAAGCAAGCATAAACTAATACAATAACTTATAGATGGCTCGGACAACAGTCAATATCAAGTCACATAAAGAAGCAGACCATGATCACCTCAACAAGTCCACAAAACAAAGAATCCAGGGATCTTCTAGATGAAATTGCATTCCTGGAGTTACCAGAGGCTGAATACAAAAGATTAATATACAGAACACTTCAAGACATCAGAAAGGAAGTGAGGCAATTGGTAGAACAAGCCAAGGAACAAACAGATAAAACAATTGAAGAAATTAAAAAGATTATTCAGGAATATAATAAAAAATTGAATAAGCTGGAAAATCCATAGACAGATAGCAATCAGAAATTCAGAAGATTAACAATAAAATTACAGAAGTAGACAACTCAGTAGAAAGTCAGAAGAGCAGAATTGAGCAAGTAGAAGCCAGAATTTCTGAACTTGAAGATAAAGCACTTGACACTAATATATTTGAAGAAAAATCAGATAAAAGAATTTTAAAAAGTGAAGAAACCATAAAATCATGGGACTCTATCAAGAGAAATAGCCTACGAGTGATAGGAACACCAGAACGGGAAGGGATAACAGACAATACAGAGAGAATTGTTGAAGATTTCTTGGCAGAAAACTTCCGTGACATAGTGAAAGATGAGAAGATATCTATCCAAGATGCTCATCGAACTCCACATAAGGTAGATGTTAAGAGAAAGTCACCAAGACATATTATAATCAAACTTGCCAAAACCAAAGATAAAGAGAGAATTTTAGGAGTAGCTATGGATAAATGAAAAGCCACCTACAAAGGAGAGTCAATAAGAATAAGCTCGGACGACTTGGCAGAAACCATGCAGGCAAGAAGGCAATGGGATGACTTATTTAAAAAATTGAAGGAAAAAAATTGCCAGCCAAGAATCATACAACCAGCAAAACTGTCTCTGAAATATGAAGGTGAAATTAAGATATTTCCAGATAAGTAGAAATTTAGGGAATTTGTAAAAAACAAACCAAATGTACAAGAAATACTAACGGGAGTACTTTGGTTAGAAAATCAATAATATCAGGTATCAACCCAAGACTAGAACACTGGGTGGAGCAATCAGAAGTCAACCCAGACAGGGAAATCCAAAAAAAAATAAAACAAGATTTAAAAAAAAAAAAGCTCAAAACAGGGTAATGGCAATGTTATTATAAAAAAAGAAGACAACGTAAAAACAATAAAGAGGGACTTAGAAATGTAATCATAGGTCCTCCATATGGAGAGAAAGATATGGTGATACAAAGAAATAAAAGTTATTAAATTTATAAAAATAGGGGTAAATAATAAGATAACCACAAAGGAGACAAACTATATCCTACTCATCAAAATAAAATGCAAGAAAAAAAATAGAGACTTAGCAAAAACAAGATCAACAACAACCAATATGAGGAAAGGACAATACAGAAAGATAAACTACTCATCATATAAAATTAAGTGGGAAAAAGAACCTGTCAACAACCCACAAAAACACATCAAAATGATATCACTAAATTCATGCCTATCCATAATTACTCTCATAGTAAATGGACTAAACGCACCAGTAAAGAGAAGGAGAGTGGAAGAATGGATTAAAAAACACTATCCGTCTATATGCTGCCTACAAGAGACATACCTTAGACTTAGAGACAAAAAACAAACTAAAACTCAAAGGATGGAAAAATATGTATCAAGCAAACAACAATCAAAAAAGAGCAGGAGTGGCAGTATTAATTCCTGAGAAAATAGACTTTAAAGTTAAATCCATCATAAAGGATAAGGAAAGACAAGATATAATGATTAAAGGGACAATACACCAAGGAGATATAACCATATTAAATATTTATGCACCCAATGACAGAGCTGCAAGATACTTAAAACAAACTATCAGCACTGAAAAGTGAGATAGACAGCTCCACAATAATAGTAGAAGACTTCAACTCACCACTTTATGTGAAGGACAGGACATCCAGAAAGAAGCTCAATAAAGACACGGAAGATCTAAATGTCACAATCAACCAACTTGGTCTCACAGACATATACAGAACACTCCACCCAACAGCAACCAAGTATACTTTTTTTTCTAGTGCACATGGAACATTTTCTAGAATAGACCACATATTAGATCATAAATCAAGCCTTAGCAGAATCCAAAACACTGAAGTATTACAAAGCATCTTCTCTGACCATAAGGCCATAAAAGTGGAAATCAATCACAGGAAAAGCAGGGAAAAGAAATCAAACACTTGGAAACTGAACAACACCCTGCTGAAAAAAGACTGGATTATAGAAGACATTAAGGATGGAATAAAGAAATTCATAGAACCCAGTGAGAATGAAAACACTCCCTATCAGAACCTTTGGGACACAGCGAAAGCAGTGCTCAGAGGTGAATTTACATCAAAAAATGCACACATCCAAAAGAAGAAAGGGCCAAAACCCACGGAATCCTTCACTATTGCAACTCGAGGCTTGAATTTTTTCTTCAGTTCTTTCAGCTTGAGAAACGCCGAGTGTGTTCTTCCATCTCCAGCTCTTTCCACATGGCCTTATAATACTTCATTTTGTCTCCTCGAGAGGCCCTTTGAAATCTGCTGTTCAGTTCTTTTACTTCATCAATTCTTCCTTTCGCTTTAGCTGCTCGACTCTCAAGAGCGAGTTTCAGAGTCTCCACTGACATCCATCTTGGTCTTTTCTTTCTTTCCTGTCTTTTCAGGGACCTCTTGCTTTCTTCGTGGATGATGTCCTTGATGTCATTCCACAACTCGTCTGGTCTTCGGTCACTAGTGTTCAATGCATCAAATCTGTTCTTCAGATGGTCTCTAAATTCAAGTGGGATATACTCAAGGTCATATTTTGGCTCTCGTGGACTTGCTCTGATTCTTTCAGCTTGAACTTACCTATGAGCAACTGATGGTCTCTTCCACAGTCGGCCCCTGGCCTTGTTCTGACTGATGATATTCAGCTTTTCCATCGTCTCTTTCCACAGATGTAGTCAATTTGATTTCTGTGTGTTACATCTGGTGAGGTCCATGTGTATAGTCACCATTTATGTTAGTGAAAGAAGGTATTTGCAAGGAAGAAGTCGTTGGTCTTGCAAAATTCTATCATTCGATCTCCGGCAATGTTTCTATCACCAAGGCCATAGTTTCCAGCTACTGATCCTTCTTCTTTGTTTCCGACTTTTGCATTCCAATCGCCAGTAATTATCAATGCATCTTGATTGCATGTTTGGTCAATTTTAGACTGCAGCAGCTGATAAAAATCTTCTATTTCTTCAACTTTGGCCCTAGTGGTTGGTGTGTAAATTTGAATAATAGTCGTAATAACTGGTCTTCCTTGTAGGCATATGGATATTATCCTATCACTGACAGCATTGTACTTCAGGACAGATCTTGAAACATTCTTTTTGACGATGAAAGCAACACCATTCCTCTTTGAGTTATCATTCCCAGCATAGTAGACTATGTGATTGATTCAAAATGGCCAATACCAGTCCATTTCAGCTCACTAATGCCTAGGATATTGATGTTTACCTGTTCCATTTCATTTTTGACAATTTCCAATTTTCCTAGGTTGATACTTCATACTTCCCAGGTTCCGGTTATTAATGGATGTTTGCAGCTGTTTCTTCTCATTTTGAGTCGTGCCACATCAGCAAATGAGGGTCCCGAAAGCTTGACACCATCCACGTCATTAAGGTCAACTCTACTTTGAGGAGGCAGCTCTTCCCCAGTCATCTTTTGAGTGCCTTCCAACCTGGGGGGGCTCACCTTCCAGCACTATATCAGACAATGTTCCTATTCATAAGGTTTTCATTGGCTAAGGCTTTTCAGAAGTAGACTGCTGGGTCCTTCTTCCTAGCCTGTCTTAGTCTGGAAGCTCAGCTGAAACCTGTCCTCCATGGGTGACCCTGCTGGTGTCTCAACACCGGTGACATAGCTTCCAGCTCAACACAACACAAAAGCCCCCACAGTACGACAAACCGAGAGACACGTGGCGGGCAGCACTGTTTACAATCGCAAAAAGATGGAAGCAACCAAGGGGCCCATCCACAGATAAGTGGATAAATAAATCATGGTATATTCTCACAATGGAATACTAAGCATCGATAAAGAACAGTGATGAATCAGTGTAACATTTCATAACATGGAGGAATCTGGAAGGCATTATACTGAGTGAAATTAGTCAGTTGCAAAAGGAGAAATCTTGTATAAGATCGCTATTGTAAGAACTGAAGAAATAGTTTAAACCAAGAAGAAAATATTTTTTGATGGTTTTGATGGGGGGAGGGAGGGAGGCCAGGAGAGGAGTACTCACTGATTAGATAGTAGATAAGAACTACTTTACTACTTCAGGTGACAGGAAAGATGACACACAGTACAGGCGAGGTCAGCACAACTGGACTAAAACAAAAGCAAAGCAATTTTCCTGAATAAACTGAATGCCTCCAAGGCCAGCATAGCAGGGGCAGGAGTTTGGGGACCTTGGTTTCAGGGGACATCTAAGTCAATTGGCATAATAAAATCTATTAAGAAACATTCTGCATCCCACCTTGGAGAGAGGCATCTGGGGTCTTAAAACCTAGCAAGCGGCCATCTAAAATGCATCAATTGGTCTCAACCCACCTGGAGCAAAGGAGAATGAAGAACACCAAGGACACAAGGGAATTACGAGCCCAAGGAACAGAAAGGGCCATATTAACCAGAGTCTACATCAGCCTAAGACCAGAAGAGTTAGATGGTGCCAGGCTACAACCGATTACCACCCTGACAGGGAACACAACAGAGAACCCCTGATGGAGCAGGAGAGCAGTGGGATGCAGACCCCAAATTCTCATAAAAAGACCAGACTTAATGGTCTGACTGAAACTAGAAGGGCCCCAGTGGTCATAGCCCACAGACCTTCTGTTGGCCCAAGACAGGAACCATTCCCAAAGCCAACTCTTCACACAGGGATTGGACTGGACAGTGGGTTGGAGAAGGATGCTGGTGAGGAGTGAGCTTTTGGGATCAGGTGGACACTTGAGACTTTGTTGGCATCTCCTCACTGGAGGGGAGATGAGAGGGTAGAGGGAGTTAGAAGCTGGCAAAATGGACACGAAAATAGAGAGTGGAGGGAGGGAGCAGACTGTCTCATTAGGGGAATGGAAATTGGGAGTATGTAGCAAGGTGTATATAAGTTTTTGTGTGAGAGACTGACTTGATTTGTAAAGTTTCACTTAAAGCACAATAAAAATTAAAAAAAATAAGGATAAGATACTGAAACTACTCTCAAAGATCTTAAGATTTAGTAGGGAACAATAAACATCTATAGTGTAGCATAGCAAAAATTGGAATGTGACAAGTGTCAAATGTCAACGATCAAGTTCACGTAATTTTTTTTTTACAGTGAAAATAGCTTTTTTACGTACTCAAATTGTGTAAATAACTCATATTCCAGGTAAGTAATTCAGATAATACAAAAAGTATAAATAAAAGTGATATAAATTTTCACCATCCTATGGTAAGCATCATTAAAACTTTAACAATTATAAGATCATATAACATCTTATCTTTGTGAATCTGGACACACAGATATTTATTTTTACATAAATGATACATCATAATTCTATCAAATATGCCTTTTTAAAAAGTATACTCTTTTTTGGCCTTCCTCCGATTTCCTCCCTCCCCCTGCCCAACCAGCATGCAACGGCACCCCACCTTCCAGTGACTGGTGTTGACAACCTCATGTGTATCCTTCCCTTTCTTTCCCCACATACAAGCACGTACACATAATGTAAGGGAGGTTGTCATGATTTGTTTTACTAAAGTCTATCATATGTCATGGGGAATTATTTTTTTGATAAGTTGTTGAATTCTCTTGGCTAGAATTTTGTCGAGGATTTTTGCATCTAAGTTCTTGAAGGATATAGGTCTGTAATTTTCTTTTTTGGTGATGTCTTTACCTGGTTTTGGTATCAGGGAAATGCTGGCTTCACAGAATGAGTTTGAGACTATTCCATGCTTTTCTATGCTCTGAAATGCCTTTAGTAGTAGTGGTGTTAGCTCTTCTCTGAAAGTTTGGTGGAACTCTCCAGTGAAGCTGTCAGGACCAGGTTTATTTGGCTGGGAGTTTTTAAATTACCTTTTCTATCTCTCCTTTCGTGATGGATTTATCTAATTGTTCTACCTCTGTGTTAGTTTATGTAGATAGTGTGTTTCTAGAAATTAATCCATTTCTTCTAGGTTTTCAAATTCATTAGAGTGCAATTTTTCATAGTAATCTGATATGATTTTAATTTCAATTGGGTCTATTGTGATACCACCCATCTCATTTCTTATTTGGGTTACTTGTTTCCTCTTCTGTTTTTCTTTTGTCAGTTTGGTCAATGGCTTATCAATTTGGTTGATCTTTTCAAAGAACCAGTCTTGGTCTTGTTAACACTTTCAGTTCTTTTCCTGTTTTCTATTTCATTTAATTCTGCTCTAATTTTTATTATTTGCTTTCTTCTGGTGCCTGAGGCCTTCTTTCAAAGCTCTCTTTCTAATTGTTCAAGTTGTAGAGATAATTGTTTCATTTTGGCTCTTTCTTCTTTTTGGATATGTGCACGTATTGCTATAAATTGAACTCTGAACACTGAATGCTTTAGCTGTGTCCCATAGGATCTGGTAGGAAGTGTTTTCATTCTCATTTGAGTCTATGAATTTCTTTATTCCATCCTTAATTTCTTCTACAGCCCATTGGTTTTTGAGCAAGATGTTGTCCAGTTTCATGTCTTTCATTTTTTCTTCCTTGCTTTTTCTGTTATCAGTTTCTACTTTTATGGCTTTAGGGTCAGAAAAGATGCTTCAATGTTTTGTATTCTGTTAAGTCTTGCTTTCTGTCCTAACATGTGGTCTATTCTGGTGAATGCTCCATGCACATTGGAAAAAAAAGAAAGTATACTTGGCTGCTGTTGGGTGGAGTGTTCTGTATATGTTTATGATGTCAAATTGGTTGATTGTGGCATTTAGATCTCTGTGTCTTTACTGAGCTTCTTTCTGGATGTTCTGTCCTTCACCGAAAGAGGTGTGTTAAAGTCTCCTACTGATATTGTGGAGTTGTCTATCTCTCTTTTCAGTACTGTTAGAGTTTGTTTTATGTATTTTGAGCACCGTCGTTGGGTGTGTAAATATTTATTATGGTTATATCCTCCTGGTATACTGTCCCTTTAATCATTACATAGTGTCCTTCCTTATCCTTTGTGGTGGATTTTACTTTAAAGCCTGTTTTGTTAGGAATTAATGTTACCATTCCTGTTCTATTTTAGTTGTAACTGGTATGTTTGATATTATTTTTTCCATCCTTTGAGGTTTAGTTTGTTTCTGTCTTTAAGTCTAAGGTATGTCTCTTGTAGGCAGCATACAGATCCATTCTATCACTCTGTCTCTTTATTAGTGTATTTAGTACATTTATATTCAGCATAATTATTGATAGGTATGAGTTTAGTGCTGTTATTTTGATGTCTTTTTTTTTCTGCTCTTGACAGTATTTGTTCCACATAATTTTCTGTGCTAAGTCATTTTCTTTATAGGTTTTCTTTCTTTTGTTCTTGCTTTTGTATTTGCTGAGTCTTTATGTTTTTTATTTTGTTGTGTAGGATTTGGAGTTTCCTTTTTTTTTGTGGTTACCTTAATAGTTACACCTATTTTTCTCCTTTCAACATTATCTTTTATTTCTTTATAACACTTAGTCTTCATTTCCATATGAGAGATCTATGACTACATTTTTTTACTCCCTCTTTTTTGTTTTAATGTTGTCCTCTTTACCCAATGACATCTCTGTTTTCTGGTTCTGAGTGGTTTATCTTGAAATTATTTTTGTGATTTTTCTTTCTGGGTTGGTGTCTGGTTACTTTGTCCCATGTTTTAGTCTTGGGTTGCTGTGTTACTGATTTTCTAACTAGAGGACTCCCTTTAGTATTTCTTGTAATTTTGGCTTGGTTTTTTGCAAATTTCCAAAACTTCTCTTTATCTGGAAACATCCTAATTTTGCCTTCATAGTTTTTTTTTTTTTTATATGAGAGACTCGGGTTTGGTTTTTTTTTTTTTTAATATGAGAGGCAGTTTTTCTGGATATATGATTCTTGGCTGGAAATTTTTTTTCCTTCAAGGTGTTATGCTATCTTATTGCCTTCTTGTCTGCATGGTTTCTTCTGAGTAGTCCGAGCTCAGTTTTATTGACTCTCCTTTGTAGGTGACATCCCGCTTACCCCTAGCCTATCTTAAATTTCTCTTTGTCTTTGGTTTTGGCAAATTTGATTGTAATATATCTTGGTGACTTTCTTTTGAGATCTACCTTACGTGGGGTTTGATGAGCATCTTGGATAGATATCTTCTCATCTCTCACAATTTCAGGAAAGATTTCTGCCAACAAGTCTTCAACAATTCTCTCTGTATTTTCTGTTATACCCCTCCTTTGTGGTACTCCAATTCCTCATAGGTTATTCCTCTTGTTAGAATTCCACATAATTCTTAGCGTTTCTTCATTTTTTTAAAATTCTTTCATCTGATTTTTCCTCCAATATGTTGGTGTCAAGTGCTGTACCTTCAGTTCCACTAATTCTAACTTCCATTTTCTCAGTTCTGCTCCTGACTTTCTATTGAGTTGTCTAATTCTGAAGTTTCTTCTGGATTTCTGTTTGCTGTCTCTCTATGGATTTTTGTAGCCTATTAAATTTCTCCTTATGCTCTTCTCAAATCTTCTTAAGTTCCTCTAATGTTTTTCCTGTGTCTTTCTTGGCTTATTCTTCATTTGACCTGATCTTCTCCCTGATCTCCTCCCTGATCTCTTTAAGAGTTCTGTATAGTAATCTTTAATAATTTACCTCTGGTAACTCTGGACAATTCTCTTCCTCCAGAAGACTTCTTGATTCTTTGCTTTGAGAGATTGGTGAAGCCATCATGGTCTGCCTCTATTAATGTGATTTGATATTGACTGTTGTTTCTGAGCCATCAATAATTTATTGCATTTATTTATCTTATGTTTGCTTACTTTGTTCTGGAAATGCTGGTGGCGTAGTGGTTGATATCTAAGCCGCTAACCAAAGGTCAGCAGTTTGAATTCACCAGGTGCTCTTTGGAAACTCTATTGAGCAGTTATACTCTGCCCTATAGGGTCACTATGAGTTGGAATCGACTCAATGACAATGGATTTTTCTTTACTTTTTTTGTTGTTGTTGTTACTCTGTTCTAGCTTCTTGTTTAGTTTTTTTTTTGATATACCCACATAGGCTGCTCGAGTGAGGCAGTCTGATTATTAGTGACTTTGAGGCAAATTATTTCTGCCACCATGAGGTTAAAGCTGCTAATATGTAAAAAAGCTCAGGAGTCCATTTAATTTTCTTATATGAATTCTGCTTAGGTATCCGGGTAGTTGATCACCAAGTGTGTGGTGAAGGCTCTCTCCTACAGTCATAGATAAGGAGGGGTGATTGGCGTAGGCACAAGTATCTGGCTAAAGTGGGGATCACACAATGAGCAAGGCAGGGCCTTGAAAATAACCCTTGAGAGCATGTAATGAAAACATGTCCGTGTTCCCCAGAGCACATAGGAGGGTGGGTTTTGCAGCTAGACTATGGGCACTCAATCCTGTTGGGTGTAAGGACTGGGAGGCAACACTCATCCTTTGACTCTTGTCATGGGTGGCTAGGTGGCATGGGTGGAGCCACCAGTCCTCAGGCTTCTGATGTGGGTATGTGAGGACCCTGTTTGATAGGCAGAGTGGTGTCAAATATCAAAAACATACATCTCCATCATACAACTGAAGCATTTTAAGTTAGATTTTGTATATACCCTATTGTACTGTGCTAAAGAGGCTCTATGATGTTGAAATGGGCCCACAAGGGTATATGCAGAGGTGAAAGACATTCAAAGTCTGTGGACCCCTTATGACTGTGCCTAAGCAAAGGAGCTGATTCTGCCCTGAGTTCGTGGTTTAGGGAAGCCAGCAGATTATTTTTTTCCCCTATCTGTTAATCTGTTCCTTCTCCAAGGCTGAGGGAATGGCTCAAGACATTCAACATGTCCTACTTGCAGTCCAGGAAATGGAGCTAACACTAATGCCAACTCGGGACCCTGTGCAGAGTGGGGAGGAGTTAGATAAATGGGAGAGAGTTTTTTCCAAATGGGTGGTTTTTGCTCTGCACAGTAGACTAGACACAAGTACTTACCTTTTCACAATTGCACACCCCTTTTCACTGATTCTCTTTTTTTCACCGATTCTAGAGGTGTGTGTGGACTCTCCTTCACTCGGTCTCTTCCGATGTGGAAAATGCATTCCAAATGCCACTGCTTGCTTCACTGCACTTGCACCAATGGATCCGGTCGGCTAGGAGCTGGTTCCTGTCTGTTCAGGCCTGGCAACTCCTCACTGCTTCTGAACAATTTTTGCCTCCCCCTGCCGCTAATTTCGATTCCTCAACTTTGTCTTTGACTGTCAAGGCTCCCAGATATTCTTGTATAATCAAAACACTTGTTTTTTTTGGGGGGGTCTTTATTGTAAGAGGAGCCATAGGAAGCATCTGACTACTCTGCCATTTTGGCTCCGCCCTCTATTTTTATTTCTTAAATAACGATTTAAGAATTTTCAATCTTACATTTTAAGATTTTTTCATTATATTTGGATGTTAGTCATCTTTACCAAAAAAAAAATAAATTAAATTTTTCTCAACCTGGACCACTTTGACCTTATATAGTGTCCCTGAAGTTCAGGTTTTAGGAAGACCTTGAAAATACTTCTGGTTTGATTTTCTATATATATATATTTTTTTTACTCCTTATGTTGTAGATGATTGAGATTTTTCATAGAGGGCCTACTTTGAAAAGAAAATGATAATTTTATTATTTTACCTATGCCAAAGTGTTCAATGTTTCCTTATTAGGGGTGTAAGACAGATGAGACAGCAGATTTTTTTTTTAATTGTAGTGAAAATATACACAACAAAACATAACACAATTCAAAAATTGTACATGTATAATTCAGTGACAGTGTTTGCATTCTTCAGGTTGTGCAACCATTCTCACTACCTGCAGCGTGATGGATCACTGTTGTGTGGCCTTTCTAGCCAGGGTCCTATAACTCACAGCCAAGTGACTGGGTGAGAATGAGTAATAGGGTAATTGTGGCCCACCAAAGGAATTGGCCATTTTTGTCATTCCGTTGGGCTCGAAATGATCCACTCCAGAGGCAAGAAAGAGGAGATATCACCACCATCAAGGAAGAACAGCCAGGAACCAGTACATCCTTTGGACTCAGGATCTCTGCACTGAGAAGCTCCTTGAATCGGGAGACAGACAGAGAGAGAGAGAGAGAGAGAGAGTAACACTGAAGACAGCAAGACTCAGTAGCGGAGACCCGGCAGCAGGAGACGGCCTACTGGGCTTTCTGGCCCATGAGGAGACAGCTGAGTGCCTTTGCGCAGAGGTCTATGGTGTCAGTGGTGACACCTCACAACAGTTTGTGGAGGTGTGAGGAAGGAAGGGGCTGTGTTGTGATGTGGGTACAGTTACAGTTCCTCTGCCCTCACTGGGTGGGTTAAGGGATAGAGGTGGGCCTAATGGATGAGAGCACAGTGTTGCAATTTGCATCAGGTGGAGGGAGGAAGGAAGGGGCTATGAGGGATGCAAACATAGTCACAGCTCTTCTACCCTTCATTGGGTGGGTTAAGGGATGCAGTTGTGCCTGGCAGATGCACACTGAGAGGTGCTGCCTCATGCCAGGAGGGGGAAGGAAGAGGGAGAGGTGGATGAGCTCTGTCACTGTTCTGCTGCTGCTGCCCTCTACTAAGCACTTGGGTGGGGGAGTAGGTGGCAGATGGGCATATGCTCCAGGGCATGCCTGGTTTAACTCTTTGGGTGGGCACAGGGAAGTAGTGAATGGGGTTGTTGAGGTAGGGGGAAGAGTATAGGCTAGTGGTATGATCCCCCAATCAGGCAAGGTGGTTGAGGTAGGGGACCCTCTACAGCCTCAGATCAGGATGGAGTGTGCGGGTGTGTGTTCCTCCGGCTAGGATATGCGGGTGCAAGGGCACTTTGTGTCCACTGCATCAAGTAAGTGGGATGCATAGTATTTTAATGGCAAAGTGGTGGTGGGGGGAGGGGATAGCTGCCCAGGGATCTGTTGCGTGAGAGAGCTTCTGCTGACAGTCCGTGAGTCCACTGTCTCATGCACGCAGTCACTCCTGAGTTCAAGGGTACCCCTGAGTACCCCAGTTCTTGATCTGGCACCCTCTCTTTTTCTGCTACTTTGCACGTGCATTTACAGAAGTTCTCTGTCCCTCTTGGTAAAGCTGTGAAGTTGCCTTTTGGTTTTCTTCATCTAAGGCCAATACTGGCTTTCTGCTAAGTCAGCTGCAGCAGGCAAGGATGACTGGCAGAGCCTCTGCATTTTGTGTTACTCCTCTTTCTTTGGTTTCCTTATTCCTTCCCATTGGTGTTCCGTCCAGTCCTTAGGCTTTCTTTTTTGATATTCAGGATTTGTGTATTGTTTTCTAATTTACTTTTAAAATAGACTTAAAAACTAACCCTCTGACCACTTAATTGGTTTTTAGGAGCCATTTTTTCACAGAGACAAAGGGTGCAGGCAACACAAGCAGCGAACGAACACAGCGAAAAATGTGTGCACATAACACAAGTAGTTAATTAACAAGGCACCAGGCAATCAATGCTTACTTAAATAACGCGTGTTGTCTAGAGACTGAAGATCTCTGAAATGGCGTGAGGCTATAGCAAGGTATGCTTAACATCACTTCCTTCACCTATTGCTTGGTGTGCAGCAAATTCAAGTTTGCTTTTGGAAACTTCTTTTTTTCCTTTTCAAATATTTTACATCCGTGGTTGGTTGAATCAGTAGATGCTGAACACACAAGACTGGGAGGGCAGACTTTAGAATTAATAAGGTATCTTAAGACGAATCAGAAGGCGACTAGGGCAACTGAGATACAGTGGTTTTTGTCCATAATTGCAAAAACATCCTGTTGTAAGCGTTAGTGTCTATCCTAGATTTACAAATAAAAATACAGATTTCATTACATTACATGTTATTATTCAATTTACTTTTTACTAAGAAGTCACTTCATCATTTTTGGAAAAAATACAGAACATAGAGTAATAAATGTAAATGTTGCTGAATTTTACTGGAAACATTAAACATTCACATTTCCTTGAGGATTCCTCATTAAGCAGAGGGCTTTCCTAAGGAGTCCAATCACTGAAATGTCAACTTAGGTTTTGTATCTTGGATATTCAAGAGCTAAATATACAGGTAGTCTTAAAAAACTTAGCCTTTATTAATTTTTTACCAAGCATCAGGCCTTATTGTGAATACTTGTGTTGCTCATTTAATAGTCACAGTAACTCATTTCCCTGCTCCCAATTTTTTAGATGAAAAATCTAACAGAGGAACATTATGTAAAAGATTGCCAAATAATTATTTCCTTCACACAGGAGTCAAAATAATATTGATACAAAATAATATTGGATTTTTTATCAGACACTTATGATAGATTTTGTCACTGTGAAAGGTACAGTTTCTTCTATGGACTCTAAAATTCTGTGATTCTAAAAGTATATTGCAAACATAATTCAGGTGAAAAAGAAAATTCAGTCATTTGGAGTTTAGAAAATCACTGATTTTATTGGCTAAAGTAAAAGTTCAAGGGGATGAATTTGAACCCAGGTGTATAAGCATTCTCTTTTGACTTTGCTTTATTCTATGATGGCTTTATCCTCAGGCATACTGTAAATGGCCCGCCATCTCCAGGCTTTCATTATCCCTATAGCTCCAGGATCAAAAGGAGAGAAACCTTTTCTCTACCCAGTGTCTCTATCATTTCCTCAAAAGGGCTGAATAGCCATGATGGTTTTATTGTGTCATGCCTGGTTTAATCTGTGTGTCCAGGGAAATGGGATTGTCTGACTAGTCAGCTGGGAGGCACGAGGGACATGGGCTTTCATGGTCAGCTCCACTGGAATTTATCAGTAGGGACAGTTCCCAAATGAAAGAGACGGACAATACATGCATGATATTATATAAAACCAACACCTGAATGTCTCTGAGTTAACACAATTTTTTTGTCATAGATGTAGCTTCCTTCCTGAAGTAAATTTTGCTCCTGGTTATGTTTTCATCTGGCCATAGGATGTCGTGGTCACTCTTCTGAAGTGCTTACGGATCTTACTTTGTCATGTCATTAAAAATGATGAGTCCTCAGGCATGTCAGGTATATGAAGTAGGAAGTCATTGTTTTTGTTAGGTTGTTGTGTCATTTTCAACTCATAGTGACCCTATGTACAACAAATTGAAACACTACCTGGTCCAGCATCATCCCCACAATAGATGCTATGTTTGAGCCCATTGTTGCAACCACTGTGTCAATCCATCTTGCGACTGATAGATTTGCAATGATTTAAAAAAAAAAAAAAAAGAATAACTGCTGAGACTGGTATGTACAACAAAACACCTCATGGAATTTGATTTCTTGGCTTTGAGATTTAGGTTCATGTTTTCATTTTAAGAGCACCTCAGTTTATTGTCCTAATGACACATTTTTCTTAAAAACAAACAATACTTTTAGCCTAATTAATAAAGAAACTGTGTCTTGGGCATTATGCTCTTTTAAGATCTATCTATAAGGGATCAAATTGACAACAGCAACTTGAAAGGTGAGATAAGAAACTCAGGGGTTAATGAGTTTATATGAAGAAGCCCTGGTGGTGCAGTGGGTTAAGTGTTTGGCTGTTGACCAAAAAGTTGGTGGTTTGTGCCCACCAGTTGCTCTGCATAAGAAAGCTGTGGCAGCCTGCTTCCTTGAAGATTGTTGTTGTTGTTGTTGGGTGCCATTGAGATTGTTCAGACTCATAGTGACCCAATGTGCAACAAAACATTTTCCAGTTCTGCACCATTCTCACAATCATTGTTAAGCTTGAGCCCATTGTTGTAGCCGCTGTATCCATCTGCCTTCTTGAGGGTCTTCCTCTCTTTAGCTGACCCTCTTCTTTACCAAACATGATGTCCTTCTCCAGGGACTGGTCCCTCTTGGTAATATGTCCAAAATATGTGAGGTGAAATATCGCCATCCTTGCATCTAAGGAGCATTCTGGTAGTACTTCTTCCAAGACAGGTTTCTTTGTTCTTCTGGCAATCCATGGTATATCCAATATTCTTCACCAACACCATAATTCAAAGACATCATTCTGCTTCAGTCTTTATTCATTATTCAGCTTCTGCATGCATATGAGGTGACTGAAATGCTACAGCTTGAGTCAGGAGCAACTTTGTCCTCAAAATCTCAGAAAACAGATCAGATTTGATCAATATAATACAATCTTTGACTTCCTGACTGCTGCTTCCATGGGTGTTGGCTATGGATCCAAGAAAAATGAAATCCTTGACAACTTCAGTATTTTCTCCATTTATGGCGATTTTTTTTTTTTTTTACTTTAATTAGTCAGTAACAATTACAGAAATTATGGGATGGTTCTACCCTGTCCTATACTGTAGCTATGATTTGGAATTGACTCTCCAGCAATGGACAGGGGTTTACATTAGTGCGGGAGGAACAAATTGGAAAAGGAAAGTGAGAATCGTTGGACAGCTTGAAGAATATAGTCAGTGTCACTGAATTGTAGGTGTAGAAACTGTTGAAATGGTGTACTGTTGTGTGTATTCTACACAACAACAAAAAAATTAAAAGAAAAGGTAACATATGTTCTCTGAACATATAATAAAAAATTAATGAGTGCATAAAGTAAATACGGTAACCTCACTTTCCAATTATTTCCACTGGGAACATGTCACCAGTTTGATGTTCATTATTACAGACTCTTTTCTCTATGTTTACGTAGTCTAGTTTGTACACAATGTTTTCAAATTATTGATTTAGGTAAATGTGGTTTTTATATATATTTCTGCAATTAATTTTTTTTCCTACTTTATCATGTGTCAGGAACTTATTTCTGAATCAATGCCTTTTGGCCTGGGTTTTCATCTTTTTAATGCATTCATCTTTTCGTATGTACAGTTGTACCAAAATGTCTTTATACAATCATCTATACTTGGACAGTTAGA
This sequence comes from Loxodonta africana, assembly GCF_030014295.1. Lineage (NCBI taxonomy): Eukaryota > Metazoa > Chordata > Mammalia > Proboscidea > Elephantidae > Loxodonta > Loxodonta africana. Next base: position 87,438,095 of record NC_087346.1, read on the forward strand.
GAGCTCCTAAAGTTTACTACAGCAACTGGTGTACTGAATATCCTCATGCATACATTTTACAGTTATGCTCTTTTTTAATAAGATAGGGAAGAATCTAGAATGGTTCTAAAAGTGATATGTCTTGATCATTTTACATTTTGAAAGGTATTGTCAAATTACTTTCCAAATACTTGTACAATTTACTCTTTCACCAACAGTCTATTAGACTTGCCAATTTTCTCTATGGAAAAGTTAAATTCCTGCCAAAGTGGCAGGAAAACGACTCTATTTCCTTTTTGTTTTGATTTAGATTTCCCTAATCATTTGTATATTTGTTATATAGAATGTTTTCATAAATTCATTTAACTATTTACATTCCTTTTCCTGGTAATTGCCTTTTCTATTCTCTGCTCATATATGTCTATGACTTTACCTTTTATTAGACATTACAAATATGAGTCGAATATATATGAGCAGAACTCAGGTGGCGTGGTGGTTAAGAGCTAGCCTGCTAACCAAAAAGTCAGCAGTTTGAATCCACCAGCAGCTCCTTGAGAACCCTGTGGGGAAGTTCTGGTCTGTCGTATGGAGACACTCCGAGTTGGCATCAACTTGATGGCAAAGGGTTCAGTTTTTGGTTTTACATATATCATTACCAATTTTTTCCTCTGATTGGTGTTGTCAGTGTTCTTGACTAAAATATAGTTTATCTTTTAACTTTTTTTATGGCATCTTCCACATAAAAATTTTTGTACTGTTAAATGTGTAAATTATTTACGGATTCTTAGTTTTGTGCCATTTTTATTCCCAAGATTCTAAAACATGTTCTTCTATATTTTTTTTTAACAATTAAAGGTTTATTTTTTGGATTTAACTCTGTAATTCAATCCGAAATTTGTTTTTGTGACAATATGACATGGGGACCTCATTGTATAAAATTGTCCCTATGCCATGTATGAATTAGTAATCATGTGTAAATGATTTTAAATGTCCACTTTGTCATACACTGAATTTCTACATCCATCAGATCAATTTACCTGGATCTGTTTTGGATTCTGGCCTCTTCACTGATCTACATATCTGTTTCCACATCAGTGCCACAGTGTTTTAATAACTGTGACCCACTCTAGTGTATATTCTTGGTTCCAATTTTTTCTTATTGCTGTGCATTTACTGTTGCAGAATAGCCTAGTATAATATTTGTGTCTATCTCCAAAATATTTTCAGATTTTGAAATAAATGTACTGAATTCCTTGAGTTATTTAAAGAGTATAATTTAATGTTGAGATTACGCACCGAGGTACATGGAAGGTCTTTCTATTTTACCATGTCTTTTTTTATATTCTTCATTAAATATTAGTATTTTTATTTCTATAGGATTTAAAATTTTCTTCTTAAGATTATGTTTATTTTACGAAGTCTGTTGGTATTTTGATGAAATCTATATTTTATGATTGATTTTTCCTGACATGAAATCTATTGATTTCTAATATTGCTATATTTGACCTTCTTACAGAGCTTTTTAATAGTATATTATAATTTTTCAGTTGCTACCTTAAAACTTTCTTAATGGACAACCATATTATACACAAGTGATGACAAATTCATTTCCTATGTTCTAAACTGTATTCTTTTCACATGTTTTTCTTGACTTACTGAATGGGCCAGGACTTACAGAACAATGCTGAATAGTAAGATTGACGACTAAACATTGTTGCCAGTTTCTTGACTTTCATGATAACAAGTCATTAGGAAAAAGAAACAAACCTTAGCAAAAATGGAAGTAATTCATACATGTGACTGAACAGATCAATTAGTATATATATGCTTTTAGTTGAAAACACACATCTCCTTCTGACCTCAGCCTTATTTAATCATTTTAGTTTTTGTTTCTTCTGATGTTGATCACATTACACACTTTACTTAAACAAATCAAGGTAACCTGCCTTATGTATGTGTATGTGTTTGTACATGAAGAGAGAAATGAAAGGATACACATGAGGTAATCAATACCAGACATTGGATGGTGGGGTGCTGCTGCATGCTGGTTGGCCAGGAAATTGGAGGTGGGCCAAAAGAGTCGGTGATTTAAAAAAAAAAGCATTTTTGGTAGAATTATGATATTTCATTTATGTAAAATTAAATATCTGTGTGTATGATGCAACAATGGGCTCAAGCACAGTAACAATTGAGAGAACGGCACAGGACTGAGCAGTGATTCGTCCTGTTGTGAATAGGGTCACTATGAGTAGAAACCAACTCGACGGCACCTAACAACAACAACAAATACAAACATGTTCACAAAGATAAGATCTTATATGACATTATAATCATTACAGAGTTAAGGAGGTTTACCACAGATAGGTGGAAATTTAGGTGACATTATTTATAGTTTTTTGTATTCTCTAAATTATTACCTAGAATATGAGTTATTTATATAATTGAAATAGGCGCAAAAGTAATTTTCAATGTAAAAAAAAAATACATGAACTTGATACTTGACATTTGACACTGTCACATTCTGATTTTTGCTATGCTAAAAAAACTGTATATACTTTTTGTTCCCTACTAGATTTTAAGATCTTTGAGAGTAGATTCAGTATCTTATTAACATTCACTATAATGCCTGACATGGTATGCTATACATAGCAGAGAAACTTCCTCTTATTGGATAAATGAATATTGAGTAAGACTGGCTAAATAAAGGTGAAAAGATTCAAAGATCATTGCTTATTGATAGAGTAGGAAAATAGGAATCTTAGATGTTATCTCATGATCTTGACCAAATTATTTGTCATGGGCAAATTAGTTTTCCAATTCTTGAACAAACTTAGATTCTGAAAGTAGGAACTCATGTAAAACTAGAGAAGGGTCTGGGTAGATCTGCTAAGAAAAGCTGATACACCCTTACTAGAGGCTCTTTTTAACTTGTTTCTATCTATCTTGTCTGGAAATAAATTCTGAGATTGGGTTCTGCTCCTGTGTTGGAAATCATTTTGTCTTTGTTTTTGGCACCAATATTTACCACTGCCTTGTATGTTCTCCTATGTGTCACTTGGAATTACATTTTCTACACTCCTCGTTTTAGGGTAATTCACGTGAGTTATGTTCTGTCAATGAGATGCCCTCTTTTAGGATTCGGGCAGCACAATAGAAAAAGAAGTCCAATTATCCTTCATCTAGCAGTAGTGGGAAGATGAATGGGCTTTAGCCGATATGAGGTTTCCTAATGGCATGTGGTCTTTTCCATGACAACCACCCCAAGGCTGTGGAGAAGTTGCGAAGCTTGATGGTGGAATCCTGTGATGTCCTGACATAAACAGCAATTTAAGCAACTTCCTGATTTTTTGAACAACGGGCAAATCTGAAAGAGGTGATGATCCTTCTGGACTTTTACTCTTCTAGCACACTGGAAAATGGTATTGTAAGCAACTAATTATTCGGTCTAAATTTGTTTTCCTGACTGATCTTGAGTGACAGTGCGTCCAATAGGAATCACCTAAAGGCTCTAGGAATCATCAGATAATGGATTAAAATATAAAAGTTATTTACCATTAGATTACATTCGAGCCCTCTTAATTACATATTGTACATCTAAAGTTCCTTTTCTTCTAATCGTTGTCCTGGTTTTAATCTCCCATTCTCTACTTCATTCCAATACTTGTGCTCTTGTTCAATGCACTTGCATTGATTTTTATTTCATTCTATCCTGATCTTTGCACCCTGCATGTCCTCATTATTATTGAATCACCCATCTCTGAAAGCTTATCTTTTGTGACCTAAATTTTTTGATCAATTTTTTCCAGAGCATACCTTACCTTTATTTATCTCGTTTATTTGCCAGTCATTATGAGCCACTGTCATCCATGACCTGGGATTTTTGACTTTTACAACTAACGAAACTACATTTTTATCCTACCTACACCAAATAAAAATCAGCCAAAATTACCAAAATGAAACTCGTGTTGGACACCGAACAAAACACCTGAATGGATAATAAAGAGAAAAAGATGGTTAACCAGGTTAATAATGAGGGATCTTCCAACTAAAGCAATGTGATCCATTTTCATAGATTTTGAATTGGTAAAATTAATACGCAGTATACAAAAAACCCATTGTTGTCCCATTGATTACAACTCATAGCTATCCTATAGGACAGAGAAGAACTGCTCCATCAGGCTTCCAGTGAGCAACTGGTGGATTTGAAATGCCAATCTTTTGGTCAGTGGCAGATCTCTTAACTACTATGCAACCAGGACTCCACCAACCATATGGGTGGCATCAAATCTTTGCTTACTTCACTTATGGTTTGCTGGGAGATGGTATTACACCACCGGAATGGACTCTCGTGAACCAAGACTGATCTAGCTACTACTGTCACCCAAAATCCAACCTGCCATTATTCTGATTATACATTTGGGGACCATGAGTAAGACTTCAGGCCCAACAGACCTATCAGAAGCTAACTTTTGTCAGTACTGTATTCCTGGATCTCTATATACCTGTCAGGGATTGACTCATATCCCCAAAAAATATGTGTTTCAATTTGGCTAGGCCATGATTCCCAGTATTCTGTGATTGGCCACCATTTTACCATCTGATGTGATTTTCCTATGTGTTGTAAATCCTACCTCTATGATGTTGATGAGGTGGGATTAGCAGCAGTTATGTTAATGAGGCAGTACTCACTCTACAAGATCGGATTGTGTCTTGAGTCAATCTCTTTTGAGATATAAAAGAAAGAAGTGAGTAGAGAGCTCGGAGAACCTTATACCACGAAGAAAGCAGCTCCAGGAGCAGAACACGTATTTGGAGCCAGGGTTTCTGCATGGAAAACCTCTTAGACCAAGAGAAATGGATGACAAGGGCCTTCTTCCAGAGGCAACAGAGAGAGAAAGACTTCCCCTGGAGCCTGTATCCTGAATTTGGAATTCTAGCCCTCTAGACTTTAAGGGAGTAAATTTCCGTTTTTCAAAGCCATCCACTTGTGGTATTTGTGTTATAGTGGTAGTAGATAACTAAGACAGAGTTTGATACCAGGAGTGGGGTGATACTCTGATGAGATACTAAAATGTAGAAATAGTTTTGAAATTGTGAATGGAGAGAGGCTGGAAGGGTTTTAAAATGCCTAATACTAAAAGCCTAGATGGCTTTGAAGAGACCATTGGTGGAATAATGGACATCAGACAATTCTGGTGAGAACTCAGAAGGAAATAAGGAGAGCTATTTCACTGATGAAGGTACAGATGGCAAGAAACAGCATTAGAGAACCAGCAAGAGCAGAAACAGGAGACCAGTAAGAGACAGCACTGGAGGTGACCCACAGAGCTAGAGAGCTGTGTGGCAGAGCTCAGGAGGCTTCCTGGTAGGGTGGGGTGCCTCTGAGCATTTATTGGTGGCATTAGGCTTGCTACCCATGTAGCAAGAGAGTAGAATGCCTTCTGATGAAAGTATACTGGTGGAGAGGGGTGTCTCCAGGCACTTTTTGGTGGAGCTATAGAGCTTTGGAACACTTGCCCCAGAAGGGCAGATGCAGCTGTGAGGCCTGAGGGCCAGGAGGCCAAGAAACTGGGAATCAGAAGCTGAAGAGACAAAATACACAGGAAGCTGAGATGCCTCAGTCTCAAAGGATATGGTCACAATGTCTAGGGTTTCCGAAGGGTGGGGCCACAGCCTCTGGTATTCCTAAGGGTGGTGTCACCACTCAGATGGACTAGTAGAATGATGTGCCTAAAGCCGAGAGAGCAGAGTTGCCATTCCAGTGGGCATAGAAGGCAGAGCTAAAGCCCAGAACAGGGGCCTCCACTGAGAATCCAGAGAATGTGGACAATACCTACAGTCTGGAGGGCAAGGCTGTTGTGTAAATGGTCTCAGAGAACAGAGGGTTATTTTCAAAGGCTTGAGGGCTAATGTAATGTGTTTTGCTGACTTGTTTGGTGCCTGTTATCCCTTCTTTCCCTCCAATATCTCCCATTTCTATTAGAAATGTCTAACTTGTGACTGTCTCACGATTGTACTTTGGTACCCATAGATTTTATTCTAGATTTAACAGATGAAGAGGAATTTTTGGATTTTGGAGTTGGAATTGTTTTAAGACTTTTAGTATGATATGATGGGTTGAATATGTTTTCCATGTGGCAAGGACATGAATTTGGGGGGCCAAAGGGTGTAAATGTCGTGGATTGAATTGTCTCCTAAAAACATGTGTATCATTTTTGATAGGGCATGATTTCCAGTGTTGTGTATTTGTCCACCATATTGTCATCTGATGTGGTTTTCCTGTGTGTTGTAAATCTTATCTCTAGATGTTGATGAGATGGAATTAGTAGCAGTTATGTTAATGAGGCAGGACTCAATCTACAAGATTGGAGTGTGTCTTGAGCCAATATCTTTTGAGATATAAAAGAGAGAAATGAGTAGAGAGTTGTGGGGACTTCATACCACTAACAAGGCAACACTGGGAGCAGAGCAAGTCTTTTGGGTCGAGGGTTCCAGCATGGAGAAGCTCCTAGGCCAAGGGAACATTGATGACAAAGACCTTCCTACAGAGCTAACAGAGAGAGAAAGAATTCTCCTGTACCTGGTGCCCCAAATATGCACTTCTAGCCTTTTAGACTGTGAGGGAATAATGTTCTCTTTGTTAAAGCCATCCACTCATAGTATTTTGGTTATACTGATACTAGATAACTAAGAAAATACTCTACTTTCACACATTTTGTTTCCTAAAGAAAGCCATGTCTCTCACACATCTGAATCTTACCCTGATGCAGTGCCCAAAGGGAAACAACTTTTAGGATGTCAGTACAAGAGGAAAATTTAAATATTGCCTGTTGTGACAGTTTTTGAGTTCTTGTCTGTCAGCTCAAAACTCAGTTTTATGTTATCGAAGCTACCAGCAACGGGTTCATATATTGTTATATATACATTAACAACAGCAGAGTAGTTTAACATAATTCTAATTACTCAATGAGTTGAATTGATCTAAATTATGCATTGCTTGTCTAAAAAATGACTTTTTTCAAAAATTCTCCTCAGGTATGCAACATATATAAATATAGGCATAAGTATAGTTACAGATAAAATGAGCCCGGGTGGTGCAACAGGAATTCACTTGGCTGCTAACCAAAAGGTTGTCTGTTTGAACCCACCAGCAGCTCCCCAGAAGAAAGACCTGGTGACCGGCTCCCATAACGATTACAGCGTGGACAACCTTGGATAGCATTCTATAACATAGGGCCTCTATGAATCAAAATCAACTCCAAGAGTACAAAGAAAAATAACAATAGGTATTGATAGAGATAAATATAGGAAAATTCATATTAGATGATTGCTACTTAAGTTCTATAGTCAGGATTCAACGACCAAGAAGGCAGAAAAATAAGGTAAACATTCCCATTAAAAAATATAGCTTCCCGTTGGCTTGTTTTCTTCTGGTTAATCTGTATATTGTACACTAATGTCTACACCAAAATTAAAGAAAAACTGGCCATGCAAAAGACACTGAAAGAAGTCATTTCATGAGGCAAAATTATTGAAAAAAAGTATAATTTAAGTGCAATTAAGAAAATACCCCAGCTCAAGTTAAGTTTAAAATAAACTTAAACTTCTTTTTAACCATGTTTACTACACTGAAAGTGAGACAGCAGTTAGGTACCACTGCTAATTACCAGGTACTTTAGAAATGAAAGCAGACTTCTGGTTGTAGGCAAGGTGGAGAAGTAGGAACTGGAGGTACCCGTCTTCCTGAAACAGTCAAAGTACTGGACCAAATGTATAAATCAATGTCTTTGGAGAAATTGAAAATTGGGCAACAAAAGGAGTGTAAACCCTGAGAAGCAGGAAACAAACAAGTTGAATCTTACGACAGCCCCAGTTTACTGCCTTGAGAGAATTCATGGGCCATACTAAGAAAAACCTAGGCAGAGTTTGGGGGACTCTCTGAGTTAAGAAGATGGAGTCGGCAGTCCAGGGAGACAAAGGCGAATAGAGAAAACTTCGAAGTCTACAGGAAGGACTCCTGGAGACTGTAGCTGAGTAATGACATGTATTTGCAGGGACAAATCACCCAATAAGCAAGGTTAGCACGGGCTTACTTGTGCTTACTTACTAATCTGTAGGATTTCTCATGTGAAAGTGTTCTTGACAGAATAGTAAATAGCCTAAGTAAGCCCGTGTTTACCCTGCTTCCTGGGCAATCTGTCCCCTTCAAGGTTGCATATTCAAAAGGGTCTTTGATTCAGTAGGAACGTGCTGTAGGGTTGGTAGAGACAGATGCCGGACATACCAAAAGCAGAATCTTTGAAGGTGAAAAAGTGGGAAAGTTTTCACTACAGGTGATCTGGTAAGCAAGTTAAGCAACATGCTTACTTTGCCTCTTGGATAATCTGCCACTGTGAATCTACATACGAGGAAACTACTGCAAGTTGGGGAAATTCCACTGGAAGAATAGAGAATAGCGTCAGGTACACATACAGGGCTAGGGAAAGTGCCTATTCTCCTTAGCTAGATTGGCAAATCTCATTATTCACAGGCATTGGAGAGATTCCTCAGAAGGCTTTTACCTCAATAATGGGGAATAATTAGCTCTAGGCTGAGCACAAAACCTAAATGTATCAAACTGTTATTGAGTAACTTAACTGTGACCTAGAAAAAAACCTCAAGAATATTTGAAGAAATATGAAAGTATACAGTACCCAACAAAGAAAAATTCATAACACCTGGCGTCCAATCAAAAGTAATTAAGCAGCGTGCTAACACACAGAAGCATGAAATAATGGAAAGAAAACTCCATCTAGAACTGACGCAGGTGTTGGAATTGCAGATAAAGACATTAAAACAGTCATTATAACTGTATTCGATATGCTCAAAAAGTGGAGACACAAAGAATATTTTTTAAAAATCCCAAATTGAACTTCTCGAGCTGAAAAGTACAATGCCTGAGATAAAAATATGCAGTTGAGTTTAATCATAAATCGGATATTGCAGAAAGAAGGATTAATGCATTGAAGACAGCAAAAGATGCTATTCAAATACAATACCGAAAAAAAAAAAAAAAAATGAACTGAGTATCCGTAACCTATAGACAACTTCATGCCACCTCAGAGAAATGTAACTGGAGTCTCAGAAGGAGAGGAGGAGCAGAAAAAATACTTAAGAAATAATGGCTGAAAATTTTCATATTTAATTAAAACTATAAATCCACAAAACCAAGAAGCTCAATGAATGTAACATGGGAGTAAGAAAAATATGAGGGGGGGGGAATGACACCAAAGTGATTAATTATTTTATCGCCCACAACCAATGATAAAAAATAGTAGAAGCAGCCCAAGGGGGAAAGAAAAGACACATATACAGAAGAACAAAGACAAGGATGACAGCAGATTTCCTAGGAAAAAAGGAGCACAACTCAAGTGCTAAGGAAAAGTGATGGATTTAGTTTCCCTGAAGTCCAGATTTTTTCTTACTATATTGTTGTGAAATGTGTCTTTTAAAAAAAAAAACTTTTATTGTGGTTTAAGTGAAAGTTCACGAATCAAGTCTGTCTCTCACACAAAAACCCATATAGGCATTGCTACACGCTCTCAATTACTCTCCCCCTAATGAGACAGCCCTCTCTCTCCCCCCACTCTCTCTGTTCCTGTCCATTTCACCAGCTTCTAACCCCCTCCACCCTCTCATCTCCCCTCCAGGCAGGAGATGCCAACATAGTCTCAAGTGTCCACCTGATCCAAGAAGCTCACTCCTCACCAGCATCCTTCTCCAACCCATTGTCCAGTCCAATCCATGTCTGAAGAGTTGGCAGCAGGAATGGTTCCTGTCCTGGCCCAAGAGAAAGTTTGGGGGCCATGACCACCAGGGTTCTTCTAGTTTCAGTCAGACCGTTAAGTCTGGTCTTATGAGAATTTGGGGTCTGCATCCCACTGCTCTCCTGCTCCCTCAGGGGTTCTCTGTTTTGTTCCCTGTCAGGGCAGTCATGGGTTGTAGCCAGGCACCATCTAGTTCTTCTGGCCTCAGGATGCTGTAGTCTCTGGTTCATGTGGCCCTTTCTGCCTCTTGGTCTCCTAATCGTCTTGTGTCCTTGGAGTTCTTCATTCTCCTTTGATCCAGGTGGGCTGAGACCAATTGATGCATCTTAGATGGCTGCTTGCTAGCGTTTAAGACCCCAGACGCCACTCTTCAAAGTGGGATGCAGAATGTTTTCTTAATAGATTTTATTATGCCAACTGACTTAGATGTCCCCTGAAACCATGGTCACCAGACCCCTGCCCCTGCTATGCTGGCCTTCAAAGCATTCAGTTTATTCAGGAAAATTCTTTGCTTTTGGTTTAGTCCCATTGTGCTAACCTCCCCTGTATTGTGTGCTGTCTTTCCCTTCACCTAAAGTAGTTCTTATCTACTATCTAATTAGTGAATACCTCTCTCCTAACCTCCCTCCCTCCTCTCGTAACCACAAAAGAATGTTTTCTTCTCAATTTAAACTATTTCTCAAGGTCTTATAATAGTGGTCTTATACAATATTTGTCCTTTTGCCACTGACTAATTTCACTCAGCATAATGCCTTCCAGGGTCCTCCATGTTATGAAATGTTTCACAGATTCCTCACTGTTCTTTATCAATGTGTAGTATTCCACTGTGTGAATATACCATAATTTATTTATCCATTCATCCATTGATTGGCACCTTAGTTGCTTCCATGTTTTTGCTATTGTAAACAGTGCTGCAATAAACATGGCTGTGCATTTATCCGTTCGTGTAAAGGCTCTTATTTCTCTAGGATATATTCCAAGAAGTGGGATCGCTGGATCGTATGGTAGTTCTATTTCTAGCTTTTTAGAAGCGCCAAATTGATTTCCAAAGTGGTTGTAGTTGTACCATTTTACATTCCCACCAGCAGTGTAGAAGTGTTCCAATCTCTCCATAGCCTCTCCAACATTTATTATTTTGTGTTTTTTGGATTAATGCCAGCCTTGTTGGAGTGAGATGAAATCTCATTGCAGTTTTGATCTGCATTTCTCTAATGGCTAATGATCAAGAACATTTCCTCATATATCTGTTAGCTACCTGAATGTCTTCTTTAGTGAAGTGTCTATTCATATCTTTTGCCCATTTTTGAATTTGTTATTTGTCTTTTTGCAGTTGAGTTTTTACAGTATCGTGTAGATTTTAGAGATCAGGCACTGATCAGAAATGTCACAGCTAAAATCTTTTTCCCAGTCTGTAGGTAGTCTTTTTACTCTTTTGCTGAAGTCTTAGGATGAGCGTAGGTGTTTGATTTTTAGGAGTTCCCAGTTATCTAGTTTTTCTTCAACATTTTTTATAATGTTTTCTATACTGTTTATTCCATGTATTAGTGCTCCTAACGTTGTCCCTATTTTTTCTCCCATGATCTTTATTGTTTTAGATTTCATATATAGATCTTTGATCCATTTTGAGTTAGTTTTGGTGCATGGAGTGAGGTATGGGTCTTATTTCATTTTTTTGCAGATGGATATCCAGCTATGCCATCACTATTTGTTAACAAAAGACTGTCTTTTCCCCATTTAACTGTTTTGGGGCCATTGTCAAATATCAATTGCTCAAATGTGGATGGATTTAAGTCTGGATTCTCAATTCTGTTCCATTGGCCCATGTATCTGTTGTTTTACCAGAACGAGGCTATTTTGACTGCTGTAGCAGTATAATAGGTTCTAAAATCAGATAAAGTAAGGCCTCCTACTTTGTTCTTCTTTTTCAGTAATGCCTTATTTATCCTGGGCCTCTTTCCCCTTCTATATGAAGTTGGTGATTTGTTTCTCCATCTCATTAAAGAATGTCGTTGAGATTCAGATCGGAATTGCATTAAATGTATAGATCGCTTTTGGTAGAATAGATATTTTTATAATGTTAAGTCTTCCTATCCACGAGCAAGGTATGTTCTTCCACTTATGTAAGTCTCTTTTGGTTTCTTGCAGAAGTGTCCTGTAGTTTTCTTTGTATAAGTCTTTTACACCTCTGGTAAGATTTATCCCTAAGCATTTTATCTTCCTGGGGGCTACTGTAAATGATTTGGTGATTTCCTCTTTGAAGTTCTTTTCGTTGGTGTAGAGGAATCCAACTGATTTTTGAATGTTTATTTTGTATCCCAATACTCTGCTGAACTCTTCTATTTGTTTCAGTAGTTTTCTGGAGGATTCCCTAGGGTTTTCTGTGTATAAGATCACATCATCTGCAAATAGAGATACTTTTACTTCTTCCTTGCCAATCTGAATGTCCTTTATTTCTTTATCTAGCCTAATTGCTCTGGCTAGGACTTCCAGCACAATGTTGAATAAGAGTGGTGCTAAAGGGCATCCTTGACTGGTTCCCAACCTCAATGGGAATGTTTTCAGGCTCTCTCCATTTAGGCTGATGTTGGCTGTTGGCTTTGTATAAATGCCGTTTATTATGTTGACGAATTTTCCTTCTGTTCCTATTTTGCTGAGAGTTTTTTTCTTGAACAAATGTTGAACTTTGTCACCTGCCTTTTCTGCATCAATTGATAAAATCATGTGATCCTTGTCTTTTGTTTTATTTATCTGGTGGATTACATTAATTGTTTTTCTAATGTTGAACCATCCCTGCATACCTTGTATAAATCCCACTTGGTCATGGTGAATTATTTTTTTGATATGTTGTTGAATTCTATTGGCTAGAATTTTGTTGAGGATTTTTGCCTCTACATTCATGAGGGATATAGGTCTATAATTTTCGCTTCTTATGGTGTCTTTACCTGGTTTTGGTATCAGGGATATGGTGGCTTCATAGAATGAGTTAGGTAGCATTCCATCCTTTTCTATGCTTTGAAATACCTTTAGTAGTAGTGGTGTTAACTCTTCTCTGAAAGTTTGGTAGAACTCTCCAGTGAAGCTGTCTGGACCAGGGCTTTTTTGGGGGGGAGTTTTTTGATTACCTTTACAATCTCTTCTTTTGTTATGGGTCTATTTAGTTGTTCTACCTCTGTTTGTGTTAGTTTAGGCAGGTAGTGTGTTTTTAGGAATTCATTCATTTCTTCAAGGTTTTCAAATTTGAGTAGAGTTTTTCGTAGAAATCTGATATGATTCTTTTAATTTCAGTTGGGTCTGTTGTAATATCACACCTCTCATTTCTTATTCAGGTTATTTGCTTCCTCTCCTGTTTTTCCTTTGTCAATTTTGCCAGTGGTTTATCAATTTTGTTGATTTTTTTCAAAAAACCGGCTGTTGTTCTTGTTAATTCTTTCAAGTGTTTTTCTGTTTTCTATTTCATTTAGTTCAGCTCTAATTTTTATTATTTCTTTTCTTCTGGTGCCTGTGGGTTTCTTTTGTTATTCTCTTTTATTTGTTCAAGTTGTAGGGATAATTCTTTGATTTTGGCCCTTTCTGCTTTTTGGATGTGTGCATTTATTGATATAAATTGGCCTCTGAGCATCGCTTTTGCTGTGTCCCAAAGGTTCTGATGGGAAGTGTTTTCACTCTCATTGGATTCTCTGAATTTCTTTATTCCATCCTTAATGTCTTCTCTAATCCAGTCTTTTTTGAACAGGGTATTGTTCAGTTTCCAAGTGTTTGATTTCTTTTCCCTGCTTTTCCTGTGATTGATTTCCACTTTTATGGCCTTATGGTCAGAGAAGATGCTTTGTAATATTTCAATGTTTTGGATTCTGCTAAGGCTTGCTTTATGACCTAATACGTGGTCTATTGTAGAGAATGTTCCATGTGCACTAGAAAAGAAAGTACACTTGGTTGCTGTTGGGTGGAGTGTTCTGTATATGTCTACGAGGTCAAGTTGGTTAATTGCAGCATTTAGCTCTTCTGTGTCTTTATTGAGTTTCTTTCTGGATGTCCTGTCTTGTCCTTCACCAAAAGTGGTGTGTTGAAGTCTCCTTCTATAATTGTGGAGCTATCTCACTGTTAATGCTGATAGTGTTTTTTTTTTTTTTTATGTATCTAGCGGCCCTGTAATTGGTTGTATAAATATTTAATATTATTATATTTTCTGGGTATACTGTCCCTTTAATCATTATATAGTGTCCTCCTAATCCGTTGTGGTGGATTTAATTTTTAAAGTCTATTAGTCAGCAATTAATATTGCCACTCCTGCTCTTTTTTGATTGTTGTTTGCTTGATATATCTTTTTCCATCCTTTGAGTTTTAGTTTGTTTCTGTCTCTAAGTCTAAGGTGTGTCTCTTTTAGGCAGCATATAGACTGATCTTGTTTTTTAATCCATTCTGCCACTCTCTGTCTCTTTATTGGTGTATTTAGTCTTTTTACATTCAGCGTAATTATGTATAGGTATGAATTTAGTGCTATGATTTTGATGTCTTTTTTTTGTGTTGACAGTTTCTTTTTCCCACTTGATTGTATGAGCTGAGTAGATTTTCTTTCTATATTGTCCTTTCATCTTATTTGTTGTCATTGATTTTATTTCTGCTGAGTCTGTATTTTTCCCTTGTATTTTATTTTGATGAGTAGAATACTTTGTCTCCTTTGTGCTTACCTTATTATTTACCCCTATTTTTCTAAATTTAAAACTAACTTTTATTTCTTTGTATCACTATATCTTCCTCTCCTTTTGGAAGGTGTATGATTACATTTCTTAGTTCCTCTTTATTATTTTGATGTTGTCTTCTTTTATATACTAACATCGCTGTTACCCTGCTTGAGGCTTTTTTTTTTTAATCTTTCCTTGTGTTTTTTGTATTTCCCTGTCTGGGTTGATTTCTGGTTGCTCTGCCCAGTGTTCTAGCCTTGGGTTGATACCTGATATTATTGATTTTCTAACCAAAGAACTCCCTTAAGTATTTCTTGTAGTTTTGGTATGGTTTTTATGAATTCCCTCAACTTTTGTTTATCCGGAAATGTCTTAATTTCACCCTCATATTTAAGAGACACTTTTGCTGGATATATGATTCTTGGCAGGCAATTTTTTTCCTTCAATTTTTTTAAATATGTCATACCATTGCCTTCTTGCCTGCATGGTTTCTGCCGAGTAGTCCAGGCTTATTCTATTGGCTCCCCTTTGTAGGTGACTTTTCATTTATCCCTCACTGCTCTTATAATTCTCTCTTTATCTTTGGTTTTTGCAAGTTTGACTATAATATGTCTTGGTGACTTTCTTTTAAGATCTTCCTTATGTGGAGTTCCATGAGCATCTTGGATAGATATATTCTCATCTTTCACAATATCAGGGAAATTCTCTGCAACAAATCTTCAACAATTCTCTCTCTGTTTTCTTTTATCCCTCCCTGTTCTGGTACTCCAATCAGTTGTAAGTTATTTCTCTTGATAGAGTCCCATATAATTCTTAAGTTTTCTTCATTTTTTAAAATTCTTTTATCTGATTTTTCTTCAAATATATTAGTGCCAAGCGATTTATCTTCGAGTTCAGAAATTCTAGCTTCTGCTTGCTCAATTCTGCTCCTCTGAGTTTCTATTGAGTTGTAATTTTATTGTTAATGCCCTGAATTTCTAATTGCTGTCTTTCTATGGACTTTTCCAGCTTATAAAACTTTTCATTATGTTCCTGAATAATCTTTCTAATTTCTTCAATGCTTTATCTGTGTGTTCCTTGGCTTGTTCTGTGTATTGCCTCATTTCCATCCTGATGTCTTGAAGGGTTCTGTATATTAAACTTTTGTATTCTGCATCTGGTAATTCCAGGGATACTCTTTCATCTAGAAGATATCTGGATTCTTTGTTTTGAGAGCCCATTGAGGTGATAGTGGTCTGTTTCTTTATGTGACTTGATCCTGACTGTTGTCTCTGAGTCATCTATAAGTTATTGTATTAGTTTATGCTTGCTTACTGTGTCGTAGCTGCTTGCTTTATTTTGTTTTGGTATACCCTTATGGGTTGCTTGAGTGAGCTAGCTTAATTATTTTTGCCATTGGAGTTCTGGCGTCCTGTCTCCAGCTGGCTAGACCTGTTATCAGGTATATCAGCCTAGGAGTTCACTCATTTCCCTTGTATGAATTCAGCTCAGGTTTCTAGGTAGCTGATAATTAAGTGTGTGGTACAGGCTCTGTCGTACAGTCTTAGAGGGGCAGGGGTGATTGGCATACAGACCAGCAACTGATTGCAGCAGGGGGTCCTGCTCTGAACAAGGCAGGGGGCTGAGAACCAACCCCCAAGTGTCTCTGAGGAAAATATGTCCCAGTTCCCTAGAGCATGCTGGGGGGTGAGTTCTGTGGAGGGACCATGGGCACCCAAAGTTTTTGGTTGTAAGGACTGGGAGGTACCAGTTATCTATGGAGCCCTGTTGTGGGTAGCTGGGTGACCTGAGTGGAGCTACCAGTCCTTAGGTCTCTGATGTGGGTAGCTGGGGATCTTGTTTAATAGGCAAAGCAATGCCAAACGTCAAGCACCCACCCTTTCAACACACAGCTGAAATGGTTGGAGTCTGCAACAAGGGCCTATTCTCCCAAAATAGCCCCACACAGGTCCATGCAGAAGGGAAAGGTGCTCAAGGTCCAGAGACGGTTTATGCCTGGACAGGAAACACTTCTGTCCTGAGCTTCCCTAGCTATTGGACCTAGCAAATTATCTTTTCCCCCCATTTGCAAATTTTTTCCTTCCCCAAGGCTGGGAGGATGGCTCTAAATGCTCACCAGGGTCTATCTCAGACCCAGGGATTCAGCCACTCAAGGTGGCTTGGGGGTGGGGAGGGTGCAGTAAAGTATATGCAAGTACTTAGTTCTTCGATAGCACCATTCTCCTCAGGTTCCAGAGGTGTGAATAGGCTGTGTGGCTCGCTGCTTCTCCCCAAGAAAACTGCAGCTGAACACTAGTACCAGCCCACTGTAGCAGCCACCACTCCAGGAATGGTGCCTGAGGGCTCCCTGCGATTCAGGTCCAGTAACTCCTCTCCACTTCTGAATGGTTTCTTCCTCCCCCTGTCCCTCAGTTCATTGTCTAAGCTTGCCTTTGATTCTCAGGGTTCCCAGCTTGTCACCAATATACTGGTTTTACTTGTTTTTAAGGGTCTTTGTTGTAAAGAGAGCTTGCTGGAAGCATCTGTCTGTTCTGCCACCTTGGCTCCACCTCTGAAATGTGTCTTAATTTAAAGGAAGGTTTGAAGTTCTATTTATTTCCAAAGCTTCCACTAAAGGTTTTCCTTGGTTTGTAACTGAGCCAGTTACTGCCCTTGTATTCTACGGCTTCATGTCCCCCAAAATACACTTTGTATTTAGGTCTCTGTGTGGTCAGTGTGCTCAAGTCCAATTTTTCTTAAGATGAAGTCACAGTGTCCTAGAAATAACATTATTTATGTAGATTTCAATATTTTATTCTCCTTATTTCTCCCCATTTTCAATGTCAGAAATATTGTCTTAATCATTTGTACATTCTGGTACAACAGTGAGTTCCCCAAAAGATGGTTTTCAAAAGGATCTATAGGTGGCTTATGGCTATTCCATGATCTATGCTTTTACAAACAAGTGGGAAAATATTGAGCAATTCCGAGGCAACCAGATGAAATCATGATAGCCACTTACCCCAAATGAGGTGAGTTTACTGGACTGACAAATGCAGGCCTGACTTCCTCTGTTGTTCCCTGGTAATGGAAACCTCCATCACCATCATTCTAAGGGAAGTAAATATTCAGTGGAATCATCTACTTCTAGTATACTGAAGTGGACATTTGGGACAAACAAAAAGAGGTTCCATAGAATTCAGTTTTAATTAGAATGTATTAAGATGGTGAGCTTTCAATTGGAATTTTTCCCTGCAGATGTGGATGATGGTTATAAAAAACGTTTCTTCTGCCACAGGCACCACCTAGATTAGGGAAATTGTGGACATGATTCTAAATGATGGAGGTGTTGAAAAATGTAATCAAGATATTATCTCTGCTAACGTTCCACGCATGAAGAAAGCAAAAACTCATTAAAAAGATGAGAAAGAAAGAAAAGACCAAAATGGGTGTCAGAAAAGGCTCTGAAACTTGCTCTTGAACATCAAGCAGCTAAAGCAAAAGGAAGAAATAATGAGGTAAAAACTCAACAGAAGATTTCAAAGGGTTGCTCCGGAAGACAAGGTAAAGTATTATAATGACATGTGCAAAGAGCTGGAGATAGAAAACCAGAAGGGAAGAACACGTTCAGCATCTCTCAAGCTGAAAGAGCTGAAGAAAAAATTCAAGCCTTATCAGCTGCTGTATGCAGAAGAGATGAGAGGGCAGAGGAGTCAGAAGCGGGCAGAATGGACACAAAAATAGAGAGTGAATGGGAGGATTCGGCTGTCTCTTTAGAGGGACAGCAACAAGGACCATATAGCAAGATGTATACAAGTTTTTGTATGACAGACTGACTTGTTTTGTAAACTTTCACTTAAAATACAATAAAAATTAAAAAAAAAAAAAAGAATGTTGCTGATGTAACTTGTATGAACTTCCTACTTATAAATGCCTTACCCTCAAGGACCACCCTTGGTACCTACAGCACTGTCTTCTTTCCTTGTGCAACAAAATAGAAGTACCTTTCCACTCTTGAAAAAAAATTCAACCTTGAGTTGCCATAGTGAAGGATTCTATGGGCAAAACATTAATGAAGGAAGTATCAAAAAAAGATGGATGAAACACAGAGATTCATTATACCAAAAAGAATTGGTGGACGTTCAATCATTTCAAGAGGTGTTAATGCCAGCCTTGTTGGGGTGAGATGGTATCTCTTTGTAGTTTTGACTTGTATTTCTCTAATGGCTCATTGTCTTAGTCATCTAGTGCTGCTATAACAGAAATACCACAAGTGGATGGTTTTAACAAAGAGAAGTTTATTCTCTGACAGTGCAGTAGACTAGAAGTCCAAATTCAGGTTGCCAACTCTAGGGGAAGGCTTTCTCTCTCTTTTGGCTCTGGAGGAAGGTCCCTGTCACCAATCTCGCCTTGGTCTGAGAGCATCTCAGTGCAGGAACCTCAGGCCCAAAGGACGTGCTCTGCTCCTGGCACTGCTTTCTTGGTGGTATGAGGTTCCCTTATCTCTCCGCTCACTTCTCTCTTTATGTCTCAAAATTGATTGGCTTAAGCCATATCTAATCTTGTAGACCTCATCAATATAACTGTTGCTAATCCATCTTATTACATCATAGTGATGGGATTTACAACACATAGGAAAATCACATCAGAAGACAAAATGACAATCAAAGAAGAGAATCATGACCCAGCCAAGTTGACCAATATTTTGGGGGGACACAATTCAATCCATGACACTAATGGTCATGTGCATTTCCTCATGTATGTGATAGCCACCTGAATGTCTTCTTTGAAGTGTCTGTTCACATCCTTTGCCCATTTTTAATTGGGTTATTTGTGTTTTTGTTGTTGAGTTTGTGCAGTCATGTAGATTTTAGAGATCAAATGCTGGTCAGAATTGTCAAAGCCAAAATCTTTTTCCGAGTCTGTAGGTTGCCTTTTTAGTCTTTTGGTGAAGTCTTTGTATGAGCATAGGTGTTTGATTTTTAGGCACTCCCAGTTATCTAGTCTCTCTTCTGGTGTTTGTGCACTGTTAGTAATGTTTAATGTACTGTTTATGCCATGTATTAAGGCTCCTAGCATTGTCCCTATTTATTCTTCCATGATCTTTATAATTTTAGCTTTTATGTTTAGGTTTTTGATCCATTTTGAGTTAGTTTTTGTGCATGGTGTGAGGTATGCACACCATGGTATGCACACCAGGCCACAGGTGACAGGAAGGAGGAGAGATTAAGAAGGGAGGAGAAAGCAGAGGCACAGGGGACGTACTGAGGAGGGCAAAAATGTGGGTTTGTACTCTCGTTCCCAGCAGTCATGGTTGCCGGGGTCGGACAGTTGCAGCTGGTGTTCACCAGAGGGGTAAGAGTTGTAGGAACATTCTCCTGGAGGAGTCTGAGCTCTTCGTTGAGGTGCAGCCAGTAAATGTGGTCTTACTTAGCCCTGGATATGTCTGCACTGTACCTTTTCCCCTACAGGGAGTTCTGTAGAGGTGCCTTTCTGTGTGCAGGATTCTTGGTTTTATTCCGAGACAACCATACTGAGACATGCCTCTTGGCCAGGAAAGTCCACTCTGTATCTCTATTTCTTCCCTGGTATCTGTTTCTTCTCCTCAGTGACTTCTGAACTTATACTTTATCCCTTCATTTAAGGTTCAGGGTTCCAGGATTGACATCTGTATCTGTTTTACTCGGTGATTTGGGTCTCTATTGCAGTGGGATGTCTTAGCACGTCTGAGTAGTATGCCATCTTGGCTCTACCTCAAAAACTGTGGTTTTTGAGTGGGACTCAGAACAAGAGAAGGCTCTGCAACAGGTTCAGGGTGCCATGCAAGCCACCCTGCCCCTTAGTTCACATGATCTGGCTGATCCAGTGGGAATTGATGAGTTAGTGGCAGATAGAGATACATTTTGTAGTTTTTCAGGCCTCTATTGGTGAATCACAGTGCAGACCCTTAGGATTTTGGAGCAAGTCCCCACCATCCTCTGCAGATAACTGTTCTCCTTTTTAGAAATAGCTTTTAGCTTTTTTCAGTGCCTTAGTACAACCTGAATGCCTAACCATGGGCTACGAAGTCACCACACTGTCTATTATCAATTGGGTGTTGTCTGACCCAGGAACTGCCTATCATGAACTGGGTATTGTCTCACCCATGAAGTGATAATGTCGGATGTGCACAGGAGCACTCCATCATGAAATGGAAGTGGTATACACGAGATTGGGCTCTAGCAGGACCTGAAGGCACAAGAAAGTTGCATTAAGAAGTGGCTTAAATTCTCATGGTCCCCATTCCCGTCACGTTACCTTCCTTCCCCTCCCCCCAGTCTGCAAGAAAGGACTGATGGGGAGTTCATTATGATCAGTTGACTGAGGAAGAGAATACTTGTGCCTGGTTTACAGATAGTTCTACATGATATGCAAGGACCACTGAAATATGTCTAGTGGCAGCACTGGAGCCCCTATCTGGGACCTCCCTGAAGGACGGTGGTGAAGGGAAATCCTTCCAATGGCGAGAACTTCGAATACTGCACCTGGTTGTTCACTTTGCTTGGAAGGAGACATGGCCAGACCTGAGATTGTATACTGGTTTCATGGGCAATGGCCAAAGATTAGAATGGTCAGAGACTTGGGAAGAACATGATTGGAAAATTAGTGGCAAACAGCTATGGAAAAGAAATATTTGGATAGACCTCTCTGAAAGAGCCAAAGAAGTGAAAATATTTGTATCTTATGTGAATGATCACCAAAGGGTTACCTCGCAGAGGATGACTTTAACAATCAATTGGATTGGATCATGCCTTCTGGGGAAACCAGTTGTTCACTTTCCCCAGCCACTCCTATCATTGCCCATAAGCTAATGAACAATGTGGTTATGGTGGCTGGGATGGAGGTTGTGCATGGGCTCAGCAACATGTGTATCCACTCACCAAGATACTTGGCTACAACCAGTGCTGAGTCCCCAATCTACCAGCAGCAGAAACCAACACTGAGTCCCTGATAAGGCACTATTTTTGAGGCAATCAGCCCACAATCTGGTGGCATGTTCGTTATATTAGACCTCTTCCATCTTGAAAAGGGCAGTGTTTCTTTCCTACTGGGATAGACAGTTACTCCGGATACAGAATTGCCTTTTGTTTATGCAATGATTGTGCCAAACTGTGTGTAGACTCACAGAATGTCTTAACCACCATCATGGTATCCCATGCAGCATTGCTTTGGATCAAGGGACTCATTTCACAGCAAATGAAGTGTGGCTCTTTGAATTCACTAGTCTTACCATGTTCACTATTATTCTGTAGCAGCTGGCTTCATAGAAGGATATAAAGACCTCTTAAAGACACAATTATGGTGCCAAGTAGTTGGTAATACTTTGCAGGTTTGTGCCATTGCTCTCTGAGGGGCTGTATATGCTCTAAACCAGTGTTCAGTATGCAGTGTTCTTTCTCCCATAACCAAGACTTACAAGTCCAGGAATGCAGGGGTGGAAATGGAAGTGTCACCACTCATTGTTATCCCAAGTGACCCACTCACAAGATATTTGCTTCTTGTCCCAGTGACCTTATGTGCTACAGATCCAGTGGTCTTCATCCCAAAGGTAGGAATGCTCCTAGTAGGAAACACAAAACTGATTCCATTTAGCTAGAAGAATGCCACCTGGCTACTTTGGGCTTCTTATGCCTCTGGATCAACAAGCAAATAAGGGCGATACTATTTCGGGTGGTGTGAATGATCCTGATTTCCAAGTGGAGAAGGAATAAGTATTACACAATGGTGGTAAAAAGGAATATGTCTGGAATACAGGAGATCACTTAGGCTGTCTCTTAGTGCTAATATGCACTGCGATTGAAGGCAATGGAAAGATACAGCCACCCAATTCTGACATGACTAATAATGGTCCAGACTGTCCAGGAATGAAGGTGTGGCTCACCCCTCCAGGCATGTGGAAGTTATTGAACAATACCAGTAATATCACACGCAAGTAAAAATTTGATGAAAATAATTCAAAAACAGCTGCAGCAGTATATCCACAGGTAAGTGCCAAAATTCAAACCAGATTCAGAAGAGTATGTGTAGAACAAGGAATATCATTGTTGATGTCAGATGGATCCTGGGTGAAAGCAGAGAATATCAGAAAGATGTTTACCTGTGTTTTATTGACTATGCAAAGGC
Organism: Loxodonta africana; assembly: GCF_030014295.1. NCBI lineage: Eukaryota > Metazoa > Chordata > Mammalia > Proboscidea > Elephantidae > Loxodonta > Loxodonta africana. The sequence goes on from NC_087346.1 coordinate 87,460,704, forward strand.
ATTCGACTGTGTGGATTATAACAAATTATGGAAAACATTGAGAAGAATGAGAATTCCAGAACAATTAATCATACTCATGCTGAACCTGTACATAGATCAAGAGGTAGTCATTCAAACAGAACAAGGGGATACTACACAGCTTAGGTTAGGAAAGCTGTGTGTCAGTGTTTTATCTTTTCACCATACTTACTCAATCTGTATGCTGAGCAAATAATTTGAGGAACTGGACTATATGAAGAAGAACATGGCATCAGGATAGGAGGAAGACTCTTTAAAAACCTTTGATATGCAGATGACACAACCTTTCTTGCTGAAAATGAAGAGGACTTGAAGAACTTAGTTATTTAAATCAAAAACTATAGCCTCAAGCATGCGTTACACCTCTACATAAAGAAAATAATCCTCACAACTGTACCAGTAAGCGTCATTATGATAAATGTAAAATATGAAGTTGTCAAGGACTTCAGTCTACTTGGATTCACAATCAATACCCAAAGAAGGAAAAAAAAAATTTTTTTTTTTTAGCAGTCAACAAATCAAAGGACGCATTGCATTAGGCAAATTTGCTGCAAGAGACCTCTTTAAAGTGTTAAAATGCAGAGTTGTCACCTTGAAGACTAATGCACACTTGAACCAAGCCATGGTGTTGTCAATTGCCTCATACGCATGTGAAAGCTAGATGATGAATACGGAAGACTGAAGTAGAATTGAATTATTGTGTTGCTGGAGAATATTGGAATATACTATGAACTGCCAAGTGAACGAACAAATCTGTCTTGGAAGAAATATACCTAGAGTGCTCCTTAAAAGCAAGGATGGCGAGACTTTGTCTTACATACTTAAGACAATTATCAGGAGGGATCAGTTCCTGGAGAAGGCCATCATGTTTGGTAAAGTAGGCCAGTGAAAAAGAGGTACACCCTTGATTATATTGACATGGTGGCTACAACAATGGGCTTAAGCATAACAACAATTGTGAGGTTGGCTCAGGACCAGACAGTGTTTTGTTCTTTTGTGTACAGGTTCGCTAAAGTAAGTTGGAATAGGCTTGATGGCACCTAACAACAACCCCACAACGTGCACAGCATTTTGTTTACTCTAGGTATATAGTGGTGAAAGAAATGTGCATCATGCCTGTTCTTGTGTGCTTACAACTTAATGGAATAGCATTAACCTCATTAGGAGTGTTCGGAAGAAAAATTTACCTGATACCTGTAGATGTTTGCATACCTGACGAAAAACCCAAACTCATTATAGCCAAGTGGATTCCTACTCATAGTGACCCCATAGAGCAGACTATAACTGCCTCTATAGAGTTTCCGAAAAATGGCTGGTGGATTCAAACTGCTGACATTTTGGTTAGCAACCTGACCTCTTAACCACTGCGCCCTCCAGTCTCCAAGGATAGCATACCCATTGCCCTTTGCTGTGGAGTCAATTCCGATTTATACTGGCCCTATAGGACAGAGTAGAAGTGTCCCATAGAGTTTCCAGGGATCACCTGGAGTATTTGAACTCCTGATATTTTTGTTAGCAGCCATAGCACTTAACATCTATGCCACCAGGGTTTCTAAAAGTTAGCATAGTGCCTGCTGATACATGTAAAAATATCTCTGAACTTAAAGTAAGCTTAATTAAGTTCTGGTTTTTCCTAATTATTATTTCCTTTCTTTAAGAAAATGAAATGTTCTTAGAGTATATATACGTCAAAAAAAAGAAAAAAACCAAACCCGTTGCCGTGGAGTCAATTCTGCCTCATAGCGACCCTATAGGACAGAGTAGAACTGCCCCATACAGTTTCCAAGGAGTACCTGGTGGATTTGAACTGACAGCCTTTGGGCTAGCAGCCCTAGCACCTAACCGTTAGGCAACTGTGGTTTCCATATATACGTATACACACATATATATGAATTTGATTCCCCTGCACCTTAAAAAAAAAATTTTTTTTGTGCATGTTAGGTGAAGGTTCATAGAGCAAATTTGCTTCCCATTTGATAGTTTGTACATAAGTGTTCCATGACATTGATTTCATTCCCCACAATGTGTCAGCCCCCTCCCCATTTCCATCCATGTTTCCCCATTTCTTTTTGTTCTGTTGTTCAACCCTTCCTGCCTTTTCATCTTTGCTTTTGATCTCCCATAGATCCTTCTAAGGAGCTCTTCCCTCTTGGGTATTATTGTTTACTTTATAGGCTTAACTATGATTTGGCTGATAGGTGGTCTCTGGGAACGGTTTCAGTTCTAGTTCAAAAGGGTGTCCATCTCAGAGACATAGTCTCTGGGATTCCTGCAGTCTCGGTTGGACCAGTAATCTGGTCTTTTTTGTAAATGTGATTTTTTTTACAATTTTTTTCCACTTCTTTCCGGAACCCTGTGTTATAGTCCCTGTCAGAACAGTAGGTGGTGGTAGCAAGGCACCACCTCCCTCTTCTGGTCTCAGGGTCCTGTAGGTTGTGGTTCATGTGGTCCATTAGTCTTTTAGATTAATTGCTCTCTTGAGTCTCAGGTTTTCTTCACTGTCCTTCTCTCAGGACATTAAGAGACCAATGGTTGTATCTGAGATGGCCACTCACAAGCTTTTAAGACCTCAAAAGCTTCTCACCAAAGCAGGATGCAGAACTTTGTCTTCATGAGTTATGTTTTGCCAATTGACATAAATGTCCCCTGAGCCTATATTTCTTCACCTTTCAGCCTAGGGGACTTCATCCCACAACATGTTTGGTTATGTCTAACAAGGTGCCCCAACTGTGGCCCTTGTGTGTTCTACAGTTATGTATGTAGAAATAAAAAAAAAAAATTTTTTTTTTTTTTATGTAGAAATAAAATCCACCACCAAACCTATATCTGCAGGTAGATGTGTTCCCTTATAAGCTCCCACACCTCTTGACGTATCTATCTACCTAAATATCAATTTGTAAATTAGTATTCGTTAATACTATTGCTGCAGGATTCTCTATGCTATAGTAATTATCAGTTACTGTTGTTGCTCTTTGTACCTGCGTTCCTCTCAGTGTCCCCCTATGCCTTAGTCATATTTTTCTGACTTCCTCCATACCGTGTATTGCCTTTTCCTTCACCAATGCTAATACGTTTCATCTATCTGTGTGGTAATTTTCCCTCCCTGTCTGACCCTTTCCGGGTAACCATCAAAGAATTTTTTTGTTTTTCTTCTGTGTAAACGTTTTCTTGTTTCTTTACAATAGTGGTCTCATACAATATTTGTCCTTTTGTGATTGACTTATTTCACTTAGCATAAACCAAAAAAAATTAAAATAAAAAAAACCCCATTGCTGTCAAGTCGATTCCGACTCATAGCAACCCTATAATCCCCTCCAAATACAACCATGTTGTGAGATGTTTTATAGATTTGTCATTATTCTTTATTGGTTTGTAGTATTCCATTGTTGTGTACTTACCACAGCTTGTTAATTCATTCACATGTTGATGGGTGCTTATTTGTTTCCATCTTTTTACTATTGTGAATAATGTTGCGGTGAACATGGGTATACATCTATCTCTTCGTGTAATGGCTCTTATTTCTCCTGGGTATATTCCTAGGAGTGGAATTGCTGGATCATATGGTATTTCTTATTTCTAGCTTCTTGAGGAAGCACCATAATATTTTCCATAGTGGTTATACCATTTTATATTCCCACCACCAGTGTATAAGATTTCCAATATCCCCACAATCTCTTCAACATTTGTCAATTTCTGTTTTTTGATTAGTGTCAGTAGCATTGGGGTGACATGTTATCTCATTGTAGTGTTGATTTGCATCTCTTTAGAGGGTTGGTATGATATGAGTTGGAACCGACTCCAAGGGAACAGGTTAGGTTATTTTTTGTTTTAATGGCTAACGGTTGGGAGCATTTCTTTATGTGCTTGTCAGCAGCCTGAATGCATTCTTTGGTGAAGTGTCTGTTCCTATTCTTTACCCATTTTTTAATTGGATTGTTTGTCTTTTTGTCTTTGAGTTGTTGAAGTTTTCTATAAATTTTAGAGATTTGATTCTGGTCAGATATGTCATGGCAAACATTTATTTCTCCAGTCTCTGTGTACTCTTTTTACTCTTTTGGAGAAGTCTCTTGACAAGTGTGTTTAATTTTTAGGACGTCTCATTTATCTAGTTCATCTTCTGCTTTTTGTGCATTTTTAGTTATGTTTTGTATTTTCTTTATGCCATATATTAGGGTCCCTAGCGTCATCCCTACTGTTTCTTTCATGATCTTTATAGTTTTAGGTTTTATAGTTAGGGTTTTGATCCACTTTGACTTAGTTTTTGTGTATAGTGTGAGGTATGGGTATTGTTTTATTTTTTTACAAATGGACATCCAATTTTGCCAGCATCGTTTGTTAGAGATTGTCTTTTCCCTGTTAATGGACTTTGACCCTTTGTCAAAGATCAGTTGTCCATAGGTAGATGGATTTACATCTGGGTTCTAAATTCTATTTCGTTTGTCTGTTGTTATACAAGTACCAGGCTTTCATGACTACCATGACTGTATAGTAGCTTCTGAGATCACGTAGTGTGAGGCTTCTTACTTTGTTCTTCTTCAATAATGCTTTAGTTCTCTGGAGTGTCCTTCCTTTCCGTATAAAGTCAGTGATTAGTTTTTCCATCTCCTTAAAAAATGCTGTTGGAATTTGGATTGGGATTGCATTAGAGCTGTACTTCATTTAGGGTAGTATTGTCATTTTCACAATGTTGTGTCTTCCTGTCCATGAGCATGGTATGTTTTTCCATTTTTGTTTATCCCTTGGTTTCTTGGAGTAGTATTTTGTAGTGTTCATTGTATAGGTCTTTTATATCCTGGTTAGATTTATTCCTAAGTATTTTATCTTTGAGGGGCTATAGTTAATTTTGGAAACCCTGGTGGCGTAGTTGTTAATAGCTACAACTGCTAACCAAAAGGTCAGCAGTTCGAATCCTCCAGATACTCCTGGGAAACCCTATGGGGCAGTTCTACTCTGTCCTTTAGGGTCGCTATGAGTCAGAATTGACTAAACAGCAGTGGGTTATTATAGTTAATGGTACTGTTTTTCTAACACCTTTTATGAATTTCTCTTTGTTGGTATAGAAGTACTCATGCAACTTTTGTATATTGATCTTACTCTGTTAGAAGGAATTCCTCTTGGTCAATGTACAGGTTCCTCATGAGCAGAATTAAATGTTCTGGATTTCCCATTCTTTCCAATGTGACCATTAATTTGTTATGATCCACACAGCCAAATGCATTTGCATAGTCAATAAAACACATGTAAACAACTTTCTGGTATTCTCTGCTTTTAGCCAGGATCCAACTGGCATCAGCAATGATATCTCTTGTTCCAAGTCCTCTTCTGAATCTGGTTTGAATTTCTGATAGTTTCCTGTCCATGTACTGCTGCAGCTGTTTTTGAATGGTCTTCAGCAAAATTTTACCTGTGTGTTGTGTTAATGATATTGGTCTAAAATTTCAGCAGTCTGTTGGATCACCTTTCTTTTAAATGGGTAAAAATATGGATCTCTTCTAGCCTGTTGTCCAGGTAGCTGTCTTTCAAATTTTTTGACAGTGCTGCATCTGTTTGTTGAAACATCTCAAATGGTAGTCCATCAATTTCGGAAGCCTTGTTTTTTGCCAACGTCTTCAGCACAGCTTGGGCCTCTTCCTTGAGTACCATTGGTTCTTGATCATATGCTACCTCTTGAAATGGGTAAATGTTCACCAAATCTTTTTGGTATGGTAACTTTGTGTATTCCTTCCACCTTCTTTTGCTGTTTCCTGTGTCATTTAATATTTTCCCTGTGGAGTCCTTAAGTATACAACTCAAAGCTTTGATTTTTTCTTCAGTTCCTTCAACTTGAGAAATGTCTAGGTGTTTTCTCAAATTTCATGCCTATTTCCAGGTCTTTGCACGTTTCATAGTAATACTTTACTTTATCTTCTCGAGTCACTACTTGAAATCTTTTGCTCAGCTCTTTTACGTCATCATGTCTTCATTTTGCTTCAGGTACTGTATATTCAGGAGCAAATTTCAGAGTCCCTTTTGACATTCCTTAGGCCTTTTCTTTCTTTCTTGTCTTTTTAATGACCTCTTACTTTCTTCATGTATAATGTCCTTGATGTCATTCCACAACTTCTCTGGTCCTCAGTCACTAGTATTCAATACATCAAATCTATTCTTGAGATGGTCCCTAAATTCAGGTGGGATAAGCTCGTAGTCATAATTTGAATCTCATAGAGTTCTAATTTTCTTCAATTTGAACTTGCATATGAGCAATTGATGGTCTCTTCCACAGTCGGTCCTTGGCTGACTGGTGATATTGAGCTTTTCTACTGTCTCTTTCCACAGTGTAGTTGGTTTGATTCCTGTGTATTCCATCTGGCATGGTTCATATGTATAGTCACTGTTTTTGTTGTAAAACGGTATTTGCAATGAAGAAGTTGTTGGACTTTCAAAACTCTGTCATGTGATCTTTGGCTTTGTTTCTATCGCCCAAGCCATATTTTCCAACTACTGATCCTTCTTCTTTTTTTCCAACTTTTGCATTCCAATCACCATAATTATCAATGCATCTTGCTTACATGTTTGATCAATTTCAAATGGAACAAGTTGGTAAATATCTTCAATTTGTTCTTATTTGCCTTCATGTTTGGTACATGAATTTGAACAAGGGTCATATTAACTGGTCTTCCTTGTAGGTGTATGGATATTATACTATCACTGACGGTGTTGTACTTCAGGATATATCTTGAAATGTCCTTTTTGACGATGAGTGCAGCACTATTGCTCTTCAATTTGTCATTCCTGGCATACTTGGCCGTATGATTGTTTCATTCAAAACGGCCAATCCAACCAGTCCATTTCAGCTCACGAAGTCCTAGGATATTGGTCTTTATGCATTTCACTTCATTTTTGAGGTCTTCCAATATTCCTAGGTTCACACTTCCTATATTCCATGTTCCAGTTATTAATGGATATTTGCAGCTCTTTTTTCACATTTTGTGAAATGCCACATCAGCAAATGAAGGTCCTGAAGGTTTGAATTCATCCTTGTCATTAAGGCCAACTCTACTTTGAGGGGACAGCTCTTCCCTAGTTGTATTTTGAGTTCCTTCCAGCCTGAGGGGTTCATCTGCCAGCATTATATCAGGTAATGTTCTCCTGCTATTCATAAGGTTTTCACTGGCCAGTTTTTTCAGAAGTAGGCTGCCAGGTCCTTCTTCCAAGTCTATTTTAGTCTAGAAGCTCTGCTGAAACCTATTCACTTAGAATGACCCTGCCGGTATTTGTAATATGGGTGGCAAAGCATCCAGAATCACAGCAACTAGCAAGCCACCACAGTATGACAAATTGACAGACACATGGTGACCTTACCAATTTGGATGCCCATTATTTCTTTTCCTTGCCTTATTGCTCTAGCTAGGACTTGCAGCACAATGTTTAAAAAGAGTGGTAATAAAAGGCATCCTTGTCTGATATCTATTCTCAAGGGGAATGTTTTCAGCCACTTATAGTATATTTTAAGGTATTGGCGGTAGTCAAAGTATTAATTTCCAAGAAATAAAAACTCAAGTTTAAGAAGTTACATTGAAAGGTAATATAAGAAACTTAGGAGTTAGTGAGTTTATATTAAGAAGCCCTGGTGGTTCAGTGGGTTAAGTGTTTGGCTGCTAACCCAAAGCTGGGTTGTTCAAACTCGCCAGTTGCTCTGTGTGAGAAAGGTGTGGCAGCCTGCTTCAGTAAAGATTGCTATTGTTTTAGGTGCTCTTGAGTTGTTTCTGACTCACAGCAACCCAATATACTACAGAACAAAACACTTCTTGGTTCTGCACCATCCTCACAATGGTTGTTAAGCTTGAGCCCATCATTTTAGTCACTGTGTCCATCTATCTCCCAGAGGGTCTTCCTCTCTTTGGTGACCTTCCACTTAATGAGTATGATTTCTTTCTCCAGGGACTGGTCCCTTCTGTTAATATCCAAAGTATGTCAGACAAAATCTTGCCATTCTTGCATTTAAGGAGCATTCTGGCTGTGCTTCTTCCAAGACAGATTTGTTTGTTCTTCTGACAGTCCACAGTACATTCAATATTCTTCACCAACACATCATAATTCAGAGGCATCATTCTTCTTCAGTCTTCCTTATTCATTGTCCTGCTTTTGCAAGCATAGGAGACTATTGAAATACCATGGTTCTGGGGTTTTGGTAAGGTGCACCTTGGTCTTCAAAGTGACATCTTTGCTTTTTAACACTTAAAAGAGGTCTTTTGCAGCAGGGTTGCTCAATGCAATACGCTATTTGATGTCTTGACTGCTGCTTCCATGGGTGTTGCTTGTGGATCTCAGTGAAATGAAATCCTTGACAACATCAATGTTTTCTCCATTTACCATGATGTTGCTTATTGTTCAGTAAAGATTACACTCTTGAAAACTATGGATTGGTTCTACCCTGTCTTGTAGGGTAGCTATGATTCAGGATCAACCTGACAGCATTGGAGGGGATCTATGTTAATGGAGGAGTGTCCTAGGTATCTGGTGCTGCTATAACAGAAATGCCACAAGTGGATTACTTAAACAAAGAGAAATTTATTTTTTCACAGTCTTGCAGGCTAAAAGTCCAACTTCAGGATGTCAGCTCCAGGGGAAGGCTTTATCTCTCTGTCATCTCTGGACAAAGGCCCTTCTAATCAATCTTCCCCTGGACTAGGAGATTTCCCACACAGGAACTCCAGGTACAAGCAATGCTCTCTGCTCCTATCAGTGCCTTTTTGGTAGCATGAAGTACCCAAGTCTCTCTGGTTGCTCTCCTCTTTTATATCCTGAAAGATACTGGCTGAAGGCACAATCCTATCCTGCAGATTGAGTCCTGCCTCATCAACAAAACTGCTGCCCATCCCTCCTCATTAACATCATAGAGGCAGGATTTACAACACATAGGGAAATCATATCAGATGACATAATGTTGCACAATCACACAATACTGGAAATCATGGCCCAGCCAAATTGATACATACACATTTGGGGACAAAATTCAATCCATGACAGGAAGGAACAAAGTGGAAAAGGAGAGTGAGAATAGTTGCACAACTTGAAGAAAGTGATCAGTGTCACCGACTTGTAGTTGTAGGAACTGTTGAAATGGTGCACAGTTGTGTCTATTTTAAACAACAACAAAAAAATATATTTTGGAAAAAGTGAATATGTACATGCAGATATTTAATTTTACATAAACAAAGTATCATAATTATATAAAATGCACTTTAAAAAAAATTACCTACTCTTTTGGTTTACCTCCAATTTCTTCCCCCCCATCCAACCAGCATGCAGCAGCACCTTCCAGTGACTGGTGTTGATTACCTCATGTGCATCCTTTCATTTCTTTCTCCATAGACAAAGACATATGCATATGTAAGGGAGGTTATCATGATTTGTTTGACTAAAGTGTATGATGTGATCAACATCAGAATCAAAACTAAAATGATTGAATAAGCCTGATGTCAGAAGGAGATATGTGTTTTCAACCAAAAATACACACATACTAATTGATCTGTTTAAGCACATGTATGAATTACTTAAAATTTGCTGAGGTTTGTTCTTTTTCCTAGTGACTTATTATCATGAAAGTCAGGAACATGACAACAGTGTTTAATTGTCAGACTTACTATTCGGTATCATATTGAAAGTACTGGCCAATTCAAAAGTCAAGAAAAATATGAGAAAAGAATAAAATCAAGAACACAGGAGAAGAATTTGTCATCACTTGCAGATAATATTTGCCTATTGAGAAAATTTAAAAGTAGCAACTGAAAAATTATAACACTCTATCAAAAGTTTTGTAAGAAGTTCAAATACAATAATATTGGAAGTCAATGGGTTTCCTACATGTCAGCAAAAATTAATCACAAAATATTATAGATTTTTTCACAATAGCAACAGACATCCTAAAATAACCAATCTTAATGAGAAATATTTAAATCCTATAGAAAAAAAATTAACATATACAAAAAGGTGCTCAACCAAGTTAATAATGAGGGATTTGGCAATTGAATCTAGCGATACATTTTCATATACTTTGAACTGGAAAAACTAATACCACCATACAAAAAACCCACTGCTGTCCTGTGAATTCCAACTCATAGTATCCTCTAAGACAGAGTAGAACTGCTCCATAGAGCTTCCAGAGAGCAGCTGGTGGATTCAAACTGCCAACCTTTTCATTGGCAGCTGAACTCTTAACCACTATGCCACCAGGGCTCCACCCACCATAGGGATGGCACCAAACCATTGGTCACTCTACCTCTGGTTTGCTAGGTGTACAAACAGAGTGGTGATGGGATGGTATGAACAGAATGTACTCTCATGGACCAAGACTGATCTAGCTACTATTGCCACCCAAACGCCAACCTATTATTATTCTGATTATACATTTGGGGACCACAGGTGGGACTGAAGACCCATGAACCTACTATCAGTTGACCTTTGTCAGGAATCTATTACTTGATCTCTATATACCCCACTTTCACACACTTTGTTTTCAAAGGGAAGCTATGCTTCTCACTCATCTGAAACTCACCATAATGCTGTGACCAAAGGCACAAAAGTTTCTAAGATGACTGTACATGAGAAAAATTTAAATATTGTCTGCTGTGCCAGTTTTGGGGTTATTCTGTCTCAGCTCCAAATTCATCTTTATGTTGTTTAATTTGGACCCTCGAAACATTTCTCTTTGCCAGCTTATTGAATGTTAAGCTTTATCAAGAGAAAGCACTGGAATGACATATTCTGCCAAGTTCCCTCCCTTCTTTATTATTGTTATTGAATGATTACTGATATTATTGTTGGGTTTTAAGAATAAATATGAAACTTCTGATTAGTAAGTTTGTATGACATATCCTTTAATATTGCATTTTAGATAGAAATTAATTCAGAAACTCTTGATCATACTGTCATTCTCCAACATAGACTCAGTTTCCTGTATTCTCTTGAAGATTAAGTGCATAATCATTGATTTTTGTCTCTAACCACTGTGATGCTTGCATATTCCTGTCTTTAAACAATAGATTTGAAATAAACAATACTAGCCCAGAGATGGTAAAAGTGATGAAAGTTACCTTCATTCTGTGATTCTGGGTGACTACTTGAAGTTTGTATTTGCATTAAAATTGTTTTGACTGCTGAGAAATTTGAAAGCTGTTGGAACAATCCTGAGGAAACAACTGCATGGAAAATATTGTAATTTGTGATATTTAATATACTGTGGGATTTTTATGACTTTCTGCCAAATGTACCTTCATGTTTATGGCTTTTCCTAACTATATGTATGCTGCCTTATGCGAAAAAAACTGTCAAAATTAAGATGGATAAAAGGACACTTTACTCATCCTTGAGTAGATATAGGGTGCTATAGATGGTATGTGGTCTAAGAAGTGCAAAGACAATCAATGTGGGCAGAGTCATTAACAAATGTGCACAAGTTACTTCTTGAAAGCAGAAATAGATAGGAATTTAGCATAGGTAGTATACGTTGAGCTACATTATTGTCTCAGACTAATGTGTAGGGATAAGGTATCCTCCCACTTAAAAACAAAAAAGAAACCAGCATTAATGTAATGAAAAATCATTAGCCCATTACTTTTTTCACTTTTGTAATCTGATACTTATTTTTTTTCTTTGTAATGGCATGATTCAAGTTTAATAAAAGAGATAAGTTTAATAAAAGAAAATATTCATTGGCCATTATTATCATAATCAATTTCATTTTCTGTCCACTATTTTATCATAATTAATTTCATTTACTATTGTTACAAAAAATATCTTTGTTATATAGAAACCAAAACCCAAACCAAACTAGTTGCTGCAGAGTAGAATACAACTCATTGAGGCCCCAAATATGCAGAGTACTCCACAGAGTTTTCAAGGCTGTGGTCTTTCAGAAACATATTGCCAAATCCTTCCTCCGGGGGACATCTGGATGGGTTCAAGCCACAAACCTTTTAGTTAGTGCTCAAGTGCTTAACTGTTTGTGCCATCCAGGGAACCCTAGCTTGTCATAGAAGAATTTTATAAAAATTTCCAGGTATCAAAAATGCTCAATATGCCTTTTTTCCACCCAAATGTTTAAAATTCTCTTATCTGGCAGAAGAAATCACAAAGAAAAAAATTTTTTTTTTCTTCTCTGTGGTTTGTTTGTTCTGCCTCCAAAGGCTCTGATTATCGATATTCAAAGACAAGTTTGGAGACCTTTTTTGCCATTTCAAATACTTTCTACTACAAAGGTTGTAAAAATTGTTGCATGTAACAAAATGTGGCTCTTTATTCTATCTGCAATTTACTTTTTCAATGCATTTGAGGGAAGAATCTATATAAAAGATTTGTATAGAGTTCTGGTTTTTCTCTCCTAAGTGTCCTGGTTATTAAAGTATGTGAATTGACAAATTAAGGCCAAAAATAAAAGACCTTATTACAGGATCTTTTAACATTATAATACAGAGGCATTGGACTAAACATTTTGGCCCCACCTATGATTCCTAATAAACTGAAGTACTCTCTCCTCTTATTTTGTGCCTTACTATCCAACTACACAGGGTCATTCAATAAAGGGAGAACAATTACTCAAATATATTTAAGACTGGTGGGGAAAATATCTTCAGACTTTCTAACTAAAGACATTATAAAATTGCACAATTTTGGGTAGGAAGCCAGTTGAAACCACTCAGGGCTTCTGAAACAAAGAAAATTTCATGAAGAAATGTTTTATGATTCGTGAAGGATACATGTATTTCATATGAATGCACAGTATATATGTAGAAAATATTTCTGAAAATTCAAGGTGAAAACATCAGGCTTCCTGATATTTTCAAATCAATAAGTTGAGGCTCAAGTGAGTTTTAGTTTGTGTCCCAGGTATGAAATTATATATAGGACATCGCCAAAGTAGAATTTTTTCTGGATTTACAAAATGAAAATAATACATTGAATATAATCCAACTGATGAATGGAACTGTCCATTTCAAGAGGAACATTGAGGAGGAATTCATCAAAGAACACACAGGATTATTTCTCCTTAGGGAAGAATGTTTTAGCTAACATCTTAACAATTGCTCAACGGTAAAATTTCTGAGGAATGCCAAAAAGGCTCAGCTTTTGCAAAATGTGGGGAAGAATCTTTCCACGAGTTGAACCGCAATGGTTGAATTAAATGTAATGCTCTCACTTATCATCCCTATTAGTCTTAGGACTTAAAGAGGCCTACTCCTTCTTTTTCTTCTTTTCTGTCTTAAAAAAACTTTTCATAACCAAACAAGCAACATTTTATGACAAGAAAAGTAACAATTGCCACACAAGCCAGTTGAAACCCAGTCACATCTAAAGAGTGGTACTGGCACAACATGAGGCTGAGGGCAGCTGGACGAAGACTCTTGGCTCCTTTGTGGCATATGACAAACTCCATCCAGAAGACAGCTTGGTCCAGGGGCTTAACAGGCTGATCATGATGAATGGTTGATAACCTCATAGCTATTTTCTTTATAGCTGAAGAAAAGTCAAATAGGCATCAAATTAGAGAATAAATCAGAAAAGATAAATAAGTGAAATATTCATGCCGGTGGTAAAAATGTGTGCCACATTATACTGGAAGAAATATATATTATTTTCCTCTGAGATGATTTTAGGCATTTTAGTTTACGGGCTAGAATTTGCTAAGTATATAAGATTTCAATGTGTAAAGAAATATAGAAGTTTGGGGAGGATATGTATTTTTGGGAAAGAGATTTGAAAGAGCTAAGTTTAAAGCAAAAAATGAAAAAGAAAAGAAAAGCTAAAGACCATCATTTGAGAGTGGAGGGTTTTAATCGCCCAGTAAAAAAATGTTAAAGGACCAGGTGTACAAGATTAAAAATAACACCATTATCCAGAAATAGGAGGCAGACCTATCATGAGGTCCAGCCACGTGTCCAGGAAGGGCTGATCAGGAGTTAGTGTTGGCCAGGAATTGGTATTGACCTTATGCCAATGTTTGAATAGTTAAATAAGTGAAAGTGGGTTGTCTTGGTTTGAATCTTGATTCTGACACTCACTTGCTCCCTGTTTTGTTCAAGTTATTTACTCTCTCTGTGCCTCAGTTGTCTCTTTGTTTAAATGGAATAGGTGGGAACAGTGCCTCTTTTATCTGATTATTGTGAAGAATAATGGATTGAGTCTTAGAATACTTAGAACTGTTTCTATCATGTAGTAGAATCTCAGTAAATGTTTGCTATTACTATTTTTGTTTTTCTTGTTAGTATTGTTATTTTACATGTTGGATAGTGCTCAACATTTCACTTCGATGCACAGCAGTTGTATTTGGTTGTTTCTCTGTTGAAAATCATTATGATCAAGGGAGAAGTGTGAATAAACGCATATGGTTTCTGAATCCCAAAGTTCTATGACATGACACTGTAGAAACAGCAATAGAGGTAACTTGCAAAAGCCACCCACCTGTATGCTTTAGGGAACAGGGATGTGCTTTCCTCAGAGATGCTGGGGAGATGGTTCTCAGCCCCCTGCCTTGTTCAGAGCTTGACCCCCAGCTTCAACCAGATACTGGTGCCTACACCAAACACCCTTGCCCCTCTAAGACTGTAGGACAGAGCCTGTACCACACACTTGATGACCAGCTACCTGGACACCTGAGCTGAATCCACACAAGAAAAGTGAATGGACTCATAAGCTCACATACCTGATAACAGCTCTGGCCATCTGGTGACAGGATGTCACAGCTCTAAAGATGAAAATAAGCTAGTTCACTCAGGCAACCCATTTGGGCATATCAAAACAAAACAAAGTAAGAAACTATGATACAGAAAGCAAATATAAAATAAACTAATACAATAACTTATGGATGGCTCAGAGACAATGGTCAATATCAAATCACATAAAGAAACAGACCATGATTGCTTCAACAAGCTCTCAAAAAAGAGGATCAAAGGATCTCCTGGATGAAGGTGCCTTCCTGGAATTACTGGATGCAGAATTCAAAAGTTTAATATACAGAACTCTTCAAGACATTGGGAAGGAGATCACGCAATACACAGAACAAGCCAAGGAACATACAGATAGAACAGTTGAAACAATTAAAAATGTTATTCGAGAACATAATGAAAAAGTTAATGAGGTACAAGAATCCATGGAGAGATAGCAGTGAGAAATTCAGAAGATTAACTATAAAATTACAGAATTAGACAAGTCAATAGAAAGTCACAGGAGCAGAATCAAGCAAGTGGAAGGCAGAATTTCTGAACTTGAAGATAAAACACTTGCCGCTAATGTATTTGAAGAAAAACCAGAAAAAAGAATTTAAAAAAATGAAGAAACCTTAAGATTCATGTGGGACTCTATCAATAGAAATAACCTAAGAGTGATTGGAGTACCAGAACAGGAAGGGATAACAGAAAATACAGAGAGAATTGTTGAAGATATGCTGGCAGAAAACTTCCCTGGTATCATGAAAGATGAGAACATATCTATCCAGGATGCTCGTCGAACTCCACATGAGGTAGATGTTAAAAGAAAGTCACCAAGACATATTATAATCAAACTTTCCAAAACCAAGCATAAAGAGAGAATTTTAAGACTAGCTGGGGTAAACGAAAAGTCATCTGCAAAAGAGATTCAGTAAAAATAAGCTTGGACTACTTGGTGGAAACCGTATAGGCAAGAAGACAATGGGATGACTTATACAAAAAAGTGAAGGAAAAAATTGAGAGCCAAGAATCTTATATCCAGCAAAACTGGCTCTCAAATATGAAGGTGAAATTAGGACATTTCCAGATAAACAGAATATTAGGGAATTCGTGATAATGAAATCAAAACTATAAAACATACTAAAGGGAGTTCTTTGGTTAGAAAATCAATAAAATCAGGTATGCAAGATTCAAACACTGGACAGTACAATCAGATATTAACCCAGACAGGGAAATTACAATTTAAATCAAGAAAATAAAGTGTTCAAAACAGGGAAACAACAATGTCACTATGGGAAAGAAGACAACATTAAAATAATAAAGAAGGACTACGAAATGTAGTCATAGATCTCTAATATGGAGATGAAGACAAGGCCATATAAAGAAATAACAATTCAGTTGAAACTTAGAAAAATGGGGTAAATATTAATGTAACCACATAGGAGAGGAGCTATCCTACTCATAAAAATAAAATATAAGAAAAATATAGAGACTCAGCGGAAAGAAAAAAAAAATGAGTAAGAGAAAAAGACAATACACAAAGATAAACTACTCAGCACAAAAAATTAAGTGGGAAAAACAAACTGTCAACAACACCCAAAAGAAGACATCAAAATGACAGCATAAAACTCATACCTATCCATAATTATGCTGAATGTTAATGGACTAAATGCACTGATAAAGAGACAGAGAGTGGGAGAATGGATTAAAAAAATGATCCGTCTATATGCTGCCTACAAGAGACATACCTTAGACTTAGAGGCACAAACAAACTAAAACTCAAAGGATGTAAAAAATATATTAAACAAACAACAGTCAAAAAAGAGGAGGAGTTGCAATATTAATTTCTGACAAAATAGACTTTAAGTTTAAATCCACCACAAAGGCTAAGGAAGGACACTATATAATGATTAAAGGGACAATATACCAGGAGAATATAACCATATTAAATATTTATGAACCCAATGACAGGGTTGCAAGATACCTAAAACAAACTCTAACAACATCAAAAAGTGAGATAGACACCTCCACAATTATAGTAGGAAGCTTCAACACATCATTTTCGGTAAAGGACAGGACATCCAGATAGAAGCTCAATAAAGACACGGAAGATCTAAATGCCACGATCAAACGTCTCGACCTTGTAGACATGTACAGAACACTCCACCCAACAGCAGCCAAAGTATACTTTCTTTTCTAGTGCACATGGAGCATTCTGTAGAATAGACCACATATTAGGTCATAAAGCAAGCCTTAGCAGAGTCCAAAACTTTGAAATATTGCAAAGCATCTTCTCTGACCATAAGGCCATAAAAGTATAAAGCAAAAACAGAAAAAGTAGGGAAAAGAAATCAAACACTTGGAGACTGAACAATACTCTGCTCAAAAAAGACTGGATTATACAAGACATTAAGGATGGGATAAAGAAATTCATAGAATCCAATGAGAATGAAAATACTTCCTATCAGAACCTTTGGGACACAGTGAAAGCAATGCTCAGAGGTGAATTTATATCAATAAATGTACACATACAAAAAGAAGAAAGGGCCAAAAGCAAAGAATTATCCCTACAACTTGAACAAATAGAAAAAGAGCAACAAAAGAAACCCTCAGGCACCAAAAGAGAACAAATCATAAAAATTAGAGAAGAACTTAATGAAATAGAAAAGAGAAATAAAATTGAAGGAGGTAACAAGACCAAAAGGTGGTTCCTTGAAAAAGATTAACAAAATTGGTAAACCATTTGCCAAACTGACAAAAGAAAAAACAGGAGAGGGAGCTAATAAACTGAATAAGAAATGAGATGGGTGATGTTAAAACAGACCTAACTGAAATTAAAAGAATCAGATCAGATTACTACAAAAAAACTGTATTCTAATGAATTGTAAACCTAGAAGAAATGGACGAATTCCTAGAAACACACTACCTACCTAAAGTAACACAAACAGAGGTAGAACAACTAAATAGATGCATAACAAAAGAAGAAATGGAAAAGTTAATCAAAAAACTCTCAACAAAAAAAGCCCTGGCCCTGATGGCATCCCTGCAGAATTCTACCAAACATTCAGAGAAAAATAAACACTACTACTACTAAAGGTATTTCAGACCATAAAAAAGAACAGAATACTCCCAAACTCAGCGTATAAAGCCAGCATATCCTTGATAGCAAAACCCGGTAAAGACAACAAAAAAAGAAAAAAAGAAAATTATAGATCTATATCCATTATGAATTTAGATGCACAAATCCTAAATGGAGAGAGTTAGAAAGCATTCCTCTTGAGAAAGAGAACCAGACAAGGATGCCCTTTATCACCGCTCTTAAACAACATTGTCCTGGAGGTCAAAGCCAGAGCAATTAGGCTAGATAAAGAAATAAAGGGCATCCAGAATGGTAAGGAAGGAGTAAAAGCATCTTTATTTACAGATAACATGATGTTATACACAGAAAACCCTAAAGAATCCTCCAGAAAACTACTGAACCTAAGAAAAGAGTTGAGCAGTGTATCAAGATGCACGATAAACATACAAAAAATAAGTTGGATTCCTCTACACCAACAAAAAGAACATCAAAGAGGAAATCACCAAATCAATATCATTTACAGTAGCCCCCAAAAAGATAAAATACTTAGGAATAAATCTTAGCAGAGTTGTAAAAGACGAATACAAAGAAAACTACAAGACACTACTAAAAGAAACCTGCGTAAGTGGAAAAACATACCTTGCTCATGGATAGGAAGACTTAACATTGTAAAAATGTCTATTCTACTAAAAACCTTCTATAAATACAATAAATCCCAATCCAAATTCCAACGACATTTTTTACTGAGTTGGGCAAACAAATCACCAACTTCATATGGAAGGGAAAGAGGCCCTGGATAAGTAAATCATTACTGAAAAAGAAGAAGAAAGAGGGAAGCCTCACTCTACCTGATTTTAGTACCTATAATACCACCACAGTAGTCAAAACAGCCTGGTACTGGTACAACAACAGATACATAGACCAAGGGAACAAAACCGAGAATCCAGACATAAATCCATTTACCTACGAGCAGCTGATCTTTGACAAAGGCCCCAAAACAGTTAAATGGGGAAAAAGACAGTCTTTTTAACAAATAGTGCTGGCATAGCTGGATATCCATCTGCAAAAAAATAAAACAAGACCCATACCTCACACCATGCACAAAAACTAACTCAAAATGGATCAAAGACCTAAATATAAATCGAAAACAATAAAGATCATGAAAGAAAAAAAGCGACAACATTAGGAGCCCTAAAGCATGGCATAAACAGTATACAAAACATTACTAACAATGCAGAAGAGAAACCAGATAACTGGGAATTCCTAAAAATCAAACACCTATGCTCACCCAAACACATCACCAAAAGAGTAAAAAGATTACCCACAGAATGGGAAAAAGTTTTTAGCTATGAAATTTCCAATTAGCATCTGATCTCTAAAATCTACATGATACTGCAAAAACTCAACTATGAAAAGACAACCCAATTAAAAAATGGGCAATGGATATGACAGACCATTCAGCAAAGAAGACATTTGGGTAGCTAACACATACATGAGGAAATATCATTAGCCATTAGAGAAATGTACATCAAAACTGCAGTGAGGGAGGGGACCAAAATGGCTGACTAGGGAGACGCTACCTCGGATCCCTCTTCAACAAAGACTCGGAAAAACAATTGAATCGATCACATACATGACAATCTACGAACCCTGACCATCAAACACAGATCTAAAGAGTTGATCTGAGTGACAGGGGAGTGAAAAGCTGTGCTCTGAACCAGCAACTGCTTCTGGAACCCACGACCCACCCCACAGCCTTAAGCCCCCGCAGTTCCCTGGTGCTGAGTGGTGGAGCTGATTGCAGCTTGCTGAGGCGGGTAGGCAGGGGACACAGCTCTAACCCCTAGCCCCCTGGGGTAACCTCCGTAGAGACTCAGCCAGCGCAAGCAGGCTGCACACTGACGGGGCTAACGCAAGAACGAACAAACACGGGGAAGCAGCGACTGTTTTCGGAGCCTGGAACCAGTGTCCCGGTCAGAAAATCTTGGCACCAGACTTTGGACTGGGTGCAGGGGAACTGAGCATTGTATCCTGAAAAGATGCAAACACGGGGCGCCGCCCTAGCCCCCTGAAGAGAGCTCGGGGGAAGCCCGGTCAGTCCACGCAGGCCGTGCAGTGACACGGCTGACAGGAGGAGAAGTCACTGGGAGGCAGCGACTGGTTTTGGAGCTGGGAGTGCGGTGTCCCAACCAGGGAACCTTGGCTCTGGGCCTTGGACTGGGAGCAGAGGAACTGACCACGGCTTCTGAGACAGCACAAGCACAGGATGCGGACCTGACCCGAGGGGTCGATCTCTACCCAGCCAGTGCACACAGTCGACATGCCCCTCGGGAATCTCAGATAAAACAGTCATCCCAAGCAAGATAAGTAACTTTGTCTATATTCCTGGGTGCTACTCTCTCCTATCTATCTGATCCCTCCCCTCCCCTTCCCAGGCGGCTTCATTAACATTGGAGTTTCCTGGGACAGAGAGTGAAGTGCTCTGTGGTTTTTTTTTCTTTGTTTGTTTGTTTTGTCTTTTCCTAACCCATTCTCCTGGCCTGAGAGAAGCAGCTACAAAAAACCCAGGGATCAGAATCCTTCCCTGACTTCCCGAAATTGGACTAAAAGTACAGAACCAGCTCCAGCCAAGCATTTGTGATCCACAGTCTTGGGCTTTCATCCCTACAGGGAACAAGGTGGCTACTACTATGCAAAGGCAATTCTGATAGGGATCTGACTGTAATTGTTTTAGCAGATTACTGGAAAGACAAGTTTCCCAGGTCTGATATCTCTACCTATTAAACAGAGCCCTCAGTGGCCCACAAGGGGGAACTGAGGGCAGAAGCTCCACCCAAGCCACCTAACCTTCTGCTGTAGGGGTCAGAGGGTAGTGACATCTACAATCTGTAGAGGTACATGCATTGGGTGCCTAAGGTACAGCTGCAGAGCCCACCCACCAAAGTGCTTTAGGAATAGAGACACACCTACCTCACCAGCACTTGGGGGAAGCCTGTCAGCATCCTGCCCCCCCCCCCAGAATGTGACCCCCTGCTGCTACTAGAATCTGGTCCACACAGCTATCACCAATACTCCTCTAAGCGAATAGGTGACAGTCTACCCCACACACTTGGTGACCCAAAATCAGATTCTACTCAAGAATAGTTAATGGACTCTTAGGCTTATATTTCTGGTAATGGCCCAAACCAGCTGGTAAGAGGACATAAGTGATTCAAAGCCTACAACAATCCAGTCTAATCTAGTAGCCCATCTACGTATAATGAAAGAAAACAAAACAAGATAAGACTCAGTGAGCAAATATAAAATAAATCATTACAATATCTTATAGATGGCTTGGAGACAACGGTTGATATCAAACCACATAAAGAAGTAGACCATGATTGCTTCTACACCTTCCGAAATCAATGAATCAAAATCTTTGCCAAATGAAGATACAATCCTGGAATTGCCAGATGCAGAACATTAAAAACTAATTTACAGAATGCTTCAAGACATCAGGGATGACCTCAAAAATGAAATAAGACAATCTACAGAAAAAGCCAAGGAACACACTGATAAAGCAGTTGAAGAAATCAAAAAGATTATTCAAGAACATGGTGGAAAAATTAATAAGCTGCAAGAATCCATAGAGAGACAGCACTCAGAAATCCAAAAGATTAACAGTAAAATTATAGAATTAGACAACTCAATACGAAGTCAGAGGAGCAGAATCAAGCAACTGGAATGCAGAGTGGGGGAGGTGGAGGATAAAACAATTGACACCAATATAGCTGAAGAAAAATCACATAAAAGAATTAAAAAAAAAATGAAGAAAACCTACGAATCATGTGGGACTCTATCAAGAATAACTTGCATGTGATTGGAGTTCCAGAACAAGGAGACATAACAGAAAACACAGAGAGAACTGTTGAAGATCTGTTGGCCGAAAACTTCCCTGACATCATGAAAAACAAAAGGATATCTATCCAAGATGCTCATCGAACCCCGTATAAGATCGATCCAAAAAGAAAATCACCAAGACATATTATCATCAAACTTGCCAAAACCAAAGATAAAGAGAAAAATTTTAAAGCAGCCAGGGAAAAAAGAAAGGTCTCCTACAAAGGAGAATCAATAAGAATAAGTTCAGACTATTCAGCAGAAACCCTGCAGTCAAGAAGGCAATGGGATGACATATATAGAGCACTGAAGGAGAAAAACTGTCAGCCAAGGATCATTTCTCCAGCAAAACTCTCTCAAATATGAAGGTGAAATTAAAACATTTAGAGATAAAGACAAGCTTAGAGAATTTGCAGAAACGAAACCAAAGCTACAAGAAATACTAAAGGAAATTCTTTGGTCAGAAAATTAATAACATCAGATAACAACACAACACAAGGTCACAGAAGAGAATATCCTGATATGAATTCAAATAAGGAAATCACAAAAACAAAATAAGATTAATTTTAAAAAGAAAAAATTGCTCAAAACAGGGAATCATTAAAGTAATTATGTAAAAGATCACAATAATCCAAAAGTGGGACTAAATACAGGAGGCATAGAAATGCCATATGGAGAGGAAAACAAGGCAATATAGGACAATTCAAGTTAAGTTTTTACTTAGAAAAATAGGGGCAAATATTAAGGTAACCACAAAGAGGTCTAACAATTCCATAACTCAAAATAAAAACCAAGAAAAACACAACAACTCAGCAAACATAAATTCAACTACTATGAAAATGAGGAACACACAATTTACAAAGAAAAACATCTCAGCACAAAAAAGTAAGAGGAAAAATGAAATTGTCAACAACACACATAAAAAGACATCAAAATGATAGCACTAAACACATTCTTATCTATAATTACACTGAATGTAAATGGACTAAATGCACCAATAAAGAGACAGAGAGCCTCAGACTGGATAAAGAAACATGATCTGTCTATATGCTGCCTACAAGAGACACACCTTAGACTTAGAGACACAAACAAACTAAATCTCAAAGGTTGGAAAAAAATATATCCAGCAAACAACAATCAAAAAAAGAGCAGGAGTAGCAATATTAATTTCTGACAAAATGGACTTCAAAGTTGAATCCACCACAAAGGATAAAGAAGGACACTACATAATGATTAAAGGGACAAATGACCAGGGAGATATAACCATATTAAATATTTATGCACCCAATGACAGGGGTGCAAGATACATAAAACAAACTTTGACAGAACTGAAAAGTGAGATAGACACCTCCACAATTATAGTAGAAGACTTCAACACATCGCTTTCGGAGAAGGATAGGACTTCCAGTAAGAAGCTCAATAGAGACATGGAAGATCTAATTGCTACAATCAACCAACTTAACCTCATAGGCTTTTACAAAACACTCCACCCAACGGCAGCCAATTATACTTTTTTTTATAGTGGATATGGAACATTCTCTAGAATAGATCACATATTAGGTCATAAAACAAACCTTTGCAGAATCCAAAACATCGAAATATTACAAAGCATCTTCTCAGACCACAAGGCCATAAAAGTGGAAATCAATAACGGAAAAACTAGGGAAAAGAAATCAAACACTAGGAAAATGAACAACACCCTGCTGAAAAAACACTGGGTTATAGAAGACATTAAGAAGGAAATAAAGAAATTCATAGAATGTAACAAGAATGAAAACACTTCCTATCAAAACCTCTGGGACACAGCAAAAGCAGTGTTCAGAGGTCAATTTATATTGATAAATGCACACATACATAAAGAAGAAAGAGCCAAAACCACAGAACTGTCCCTACAACTTGAACAAATAGAAAGTGAGCAACAAAAGAATTCATCAGGCACCAGAAGAAAACAAATAATAAAAATTAGAGCTGAACTAAATGAAACAGAAAAAAGAAAAACAATTCAAAAAATTAACAAAGTCAAAAGTTGTTTCTTGAAAAAATTAACAAAATTGGTAAACCATTGGCCAGACTGACTAAAGAAATACAAGAAAGGAAACAAATAACCCGAATGAGAAATGAGATGGGCCACATCACAACAGACCCAACTGAAATTAAAAGAATCATATCAGATTATTATGAAAAATTGTACTCTAACATATTTGCAAACCTAGAAGAAATGGATGAATTCCTAGAAAAACACTATCTACCTAAACTAATGCAATCAGAAGTAGAACAACTGAATAGACCCATAACAAAAAAAGAGATTGATAAGGTAATCAAAAAACTCCCAACAAAAAAAAGCCCTGGCCCGGTGACTTCACTATCCCTCATGAACATAGATGCAAAAATCCTCAACAAAATTCCAGCCAATAGAATTCAACAACACATAAAAAAAATAATCCACCACGACCAAGTGCAATTTATACCAGGTATGGAAGGTTGGTTTAATATCAGAAAAACCATTAACGTAATCCACCATATAAATAAAACAAAAGACAAAAACCACATGATCTTATCAATTGATGCAGAAAAGGCATTTGACATAGTCCAACACTCATTCATGATAAAAACTCTCGGCAAAATAGGAAGTGAAGGAAAATTCCTCAACATAATAAAGGGCATCTATACAAAGCCAACAGCCAACATCATTCTAAATGGAGAGAGCCTGAAGGCATTTCCCTTGAGAATGGGAACCTGACAAGCGTGCCCTTTATCACCGCTCTTATTCAACATTGTGCTAGAGGTCCTAGCCAGAGCAATTAGGCTAGAAAAAGAAATAAAGGGCATCCGGATTGGCAGGGAAGAAGTAATATTATCTCTATTTGCAGATGACATGATCTTATACACAGAAAACCCTAAGGAGTCCTCCAGAAAACTACAGAAACTAATAGACGAGTTCAGCAGAGTCTCAGGTTACAAGATAAACATATAAAATTCACTTGGATTCCTCTACATCAACAAAAAGAACATTGAAGAGGAAATCACCAAATCAATACCATTCACAGTAGCCCCCAAGAAGATAAAATGCTTAGGCATAAATCCTACCAAAGATGTAAAACACTTATACAAAGAAAACTACGAAGTACTAGTGCAAGAAACTAAAAGGGACCTACATAAGTGGAAAAACAGACCTTGCTCATGGATAAGAAGACTTCACATAGTAAAAATGTCTATTCTACCAAAAGCCATTTATACATATAATGCACTTTTGACCCAGATTCCAATGACATTTTTTAAAGTGATGGAGAAACAAATCACCAATTTCATATGGAAGGGAAAGAAACCCTGGGTAAGTAAAACGTTACTGAAAAAGAAGAAGAAAGTGGAAGGCCTCACTGTACCTGATTTCAGAACATATTATACAGCCACAGTAGCCAAAACAGCCTGGTACTGGTACAACAACAGGCACATAGACCAATGGGACAGAATTGAGAACCCAGACATAAATCCATCCACATATGAGCAGCTGATATTTGACAAAGGCCCAGTGTCAGTTAATTGGAGAAAAGATAGTCTTTTTAACAAATGGTGCTGGCATAACTGGATATCCATTTGCAAAAAAATTAAACAGGACCCATACCCCACACCATGCACAAAAACTAACTCCAAGTGGATCAAAGACCTAAATCTAAAGACTAAAACGATAAAGATCATGGAAGAAAAAATAGGGACAACGTTAGGAGCCCTAATACAAGGCATAAACAGAATACAAAACTTTACTGAAAAAGACGAACAGAAACCAGATAACTGGGAGCTCCTAAAAATCAAATACCTATGTTCATCTAAAGACTTCACCAAAAGACTAAAAAGACCATCTACAGGTTGGAAAAAAATTTTTAACTGCGACATCTCGGACCAGCACCTGATCTTAAAATCTATATGCTTCTGTTAAAACTCAACCACAAAAAGACAAACACCCCAATCAAAAAGTGGGCCAAGGATATGAACACGTACTTCACTAAAGAAGATATTCAGGTGGCTAACAGACACATGAGAAAATGCTCTCGATCATTAGCCATTACAGAAATGCAAATAAAACTACGATGAGATTCCATCTCACTGCAGAAAGGCTGGCATTAATCCAAAAAAACACAAAATAATAAATGTCGGAGAGGCTGCAGAGAGATTGGAACTCTTATACACTGCTGGTGGGAATGTAAAATGGTACAAGCACTTTGGAAATCTATCTGGCATTTTCTTAAAAAGTTAGAAATAGAAATACCATACAACCCAGAAATCCAACTCCTTAGAATATACCCTAGAGAAATAAGAGCCTTTACAATGAACAGAAATTTGCACACCCATGTTTATTGCAGCACTGTTTACAATAGCAAAACACTGGAAGCAATGAAGGTGTCCATCAATAGATGAATGGTTAAATAAATCATGGTACATTCACACAATGGAATACTACGCATTGATAAAGAACAGTGACGAATCTTAAACATTTCATAACATGGAGGAACCTGGAAGGCATTATGCTGAGTGAAATTAGTCAGATGCAAAAGGACAAATATTCCATAAGACCACTAGTATAAGTTCTTGAGAAATAGTATAAACTGAGAAGAACACATTCTTTTGTGGTTACGAGAGGAGGGAGGGAGGGAGGGCGGGAGAAGTTTATTTACTGATTAGTTAGTAGATGAGAACTACTTTAGGTGAAGGGAAGGACAATACTCAATACACGGAAGGGCAGCTCAACTGGACTGGACCAAAAACAAAGAAGTTTCCAGGATAAACTGAATGCTTTGAAGGTCAGCGGAGCAAGGGCGGGGGTTTGGGGACTATGGCTTAAGGGGACTTCTAAGTCAATTGGCAAAATAAACCCTATTATGAAAACATTCTGCATCCCACTTTGAGGTGTGGCTTCTGGGGTCTTAAATGCTAACAAGTGGCCATCTAAGATGCATCAATTGGTCTGAACCCATCTGGATCAAAGGAGAATGAAAAACACTAAGGTCGCAAGATAACTATAAGCCCAAGACACAGAAAGGGCCACATGAACCAGAGACTTACATCATCCTGAGACCAGAAGAACTAGATGCTGACCGGCCACAACCGATGACTGCCCTGACAGGGAACACAACAGAGAACTCCTGAGGGAGCAGGAGAATAGTGGGACGCAGAACCCAAATTCTCATAAGAAGACCAGACTTAATGGTCTGACGAAGACTAGAAGAATCCCAGTGGTCATAGTCCCCAAACCTTCAGTTGGCCCAGGACAGGAACCATTCTCGAAGACAACTCCTCAGACATGGAAGGGACTGGACAATGGGCTGGAGAGAGATCCTGATGAAGAGCGAGCTACTTGTATCAGGTGGACGCTTGAGACTGTATTGACATCTCCTGTCTGGAGGGGAGATGGGAGGGTAGAGAGGGTTAGAAACTGACAAAACGGTCATGAAAGGAAAGACTGAAGGAAGGGAGTGGGCTGACTCATTAGGGGGAGAGTGAATGGGAGTGTGTAGTAAGGTGTATATAAGCTTATATGTGACAGACTGACTTGATTTGTAAACTTTCACTTAAAGCACAATAAAAATTATTTAAAAAAAAAAAAAACTGCAATGAGATTCCATCTCCCTCCAACAAGGCTGGAATTAATCCAAAAAACACAAAATAGCAAATGTTGGAGAAGTTGTGCACAGACTGGAACATTTATACACTGCTGTTAGGTGGGAATATAAAATGATAGAACAATTTTGGAAATTGATTTGGTGCTTCCTTAAAAAGCCAGAAATAGATCTACCATACAATCCATCATTTCTAGTCCTTGGAATATAACCTAGAGATATAAGAGCCTTTACACCAACAGATACATGCACACCCATGTTTATTGCAGCACTGTTTACAATAGCAAAAATATAGAGGCAACCAAGGTGTCCATCAAAACAGGAATGGATAAATTACGGTAAATTAATGCAATGAAATATTATGCACTGATAAAGAAGAATGATGAATCTGTGAAACATTTCGTAACATGGAGGGATCTGGAAGGCATTACACCGAGTGAAATTAGTCGGTTGCAAAAGGAAAAGTACTGTATAATACCACCATTGTAAGAACTCAACAAATAGTTTAAAAAGAGAAGAGAATATTCTTTGATGGTTACTAGAGGGGAGAAGGGAGGGAAGGAGAGAAAGAGGTTTTCACTAATTAGATAGTAGATAAGAACTATTTTAGGTGAAGGGAAAGACAGCACACAATACAGGAGAGGTCAGCACAACTGGATTAAACCAAAAGCAAAGAAGGTTCCTGAATACACTGAACATTTTGAAGGCCAGCATAGCAGGGGTGGTGGTTTGAGGACCATGCTTTCAGGTGATATCTAAGTAAATTGGCATAATAAAATCTAGTAGGAGAACATTCTGCATCCCGCTTTGGAGAGTGGTGTCTGGGTTCTTAGAAGCTAGCGAGCAGCCATCTAAGATGCATCAATTGGTCTCAACCTACCTGGAGCAAAGGAGAATGAAGAACATCAAAGATACAAGGTAATTATGAGCCCAAGGGGCAGAAAGGGCCACATAAAGCAGAGACTACATTAGCCTGAGACCAGAAGAACTAGATGGTGCCCGGCTATAACCGATGGTGTCCTGACAGGGAACACAACAGAGAACCCCTGAGGGAGCAGGGAAACAGTGGGATGCAGACCCCAAATTGTCGTAAAAAGACCAGACTTAATGGTCTGACAGAGACTAGAAGGACCCCATTTATCATGGTCTCCAGACCTTCTGTTAGCCCAAGACAGGAGCCATTCCTAAAGCCAACTTTTCAGACAAGGATTGGACTGGACTATGGGATAGACAGTGATACTGGTAAAGAACGAGCTTCTTGGATCAAGTAGACACGAGAAACTATGTTGGCATCTCCTGTCTGAAAGGGAGATGAGAGAGTAGAGGGGGTCAGAAGCTGGCCAAATGGACATGAAAAGAGAGAGTGGAGGGAAGGAGTGTGCTGTCTCTTTAGGGGAAGAGCATATACCAAAGCATTTATAAATTTTTGTATGAGAGTCCAACTTGATTTGTAAACTTTCACTTAAATCACAATAAAGATTAAAAAAAAATAATAATAAACCAAGTAATGTATTGCACTGTGTGAATTTGTTGTAAAAGGTCTCTTTAAAGTGTTGAAAAACAAAGACATCAACTTGAAGACTAAGTTGTGCCTCACCCAAGCCATGGTATTTTCAATTGCCTCATATGCATGCAAAAACTATGCAATGAGTAAGGAAGACCGAATAAAGAATTGATGCCTTTGATTTATGGTATTGGCAAAGAATATTGAATATACCGTGGACTGCCAGAAGAACAAACAAATCTGTCTTGGAAGAAGTACAGCCAGTATGCTCCTTAGCAGTGTGTATGGCGAGATTTCATCTCATATTCTTTGGACAGGTTGTCAGGAGGGGTCAGTCCCTGGAAAAGGTCATCATGCTTGGTAAAAAAGAGGGTCTGTGAAAAATAGCAATAACCTCAATGAGATGGACTGACTCAGCGACTGCAACATTGGGCTCCAACATAGCAATGATTGTGAGGATGGAGCAGGATCCAGCAGTGTTTCCTTCCGTTGTGCAAAGGATAGCTATGAGTTGGAACTGACTCTACAAAACCTGATAACAACAATTCCAATATGTGTCTTTCAAGTCAATCAATTTTTCGTTTTACAATTCTTCCAAATAAGACAAAAATAATCATAAACAGAGGAACTAAGGATTTGCATACCTTCATGGTGGCAATGGTTTTGGTTTCTGTCTTAGTCATCTAGTGCTGCTATAACAGAAATACCACAAGTGGATGGCTTTAACAAAGAGAAATTTATCCTCTTACAGTCTAGGATGTTACAAGTTCAAATTCAGGACGTCACCTCCAGGGAATGGCTTTCTCTGTCTGTCGGCACTGGAGGAAGGTTTCCTTGTCATAAATCTTCCCCTGATTGAGGAGCTTCCTAGGCACAGAGACCCCAAGTCTAAAAGACTCGCTCTGCTCTTGGCACCTCTTTCTTTGTGGAATGAGGCCCCCACTTTCTGTTAGCTTAGAGATAAAAGGTGCTCCAAGCCACACCCAGAGAAACACCCTTTACAGTGGATCAAGGATGTGACCTGGTAAGGGCGTTACGATCCCAACCTAGTCGTCTTCTTTTTTTTTTTTTTAAGTTTACATTTTACTTATTTAGTTTTTTTTTACTAATTTTTTTTTGTGCTTTAGGTGAATGTTTACAAATCAAGTCAGTTTGTCACATATAAGCTTATATACACCTTTCTACACACTACCATTCACTCTCCCCGTAATGAGTCAGCCCGCTCCCTTCCTCCAGTCTCTCCTTTCGTGACGGTTTTGTCAGTTTCTAACCTTCTCTACCCTGCAATAAACATGGGTGTGCATATATCCGTTCATGTAAAGGCTCTTATTTCTCTAGGGTATATTCCAAGGAGTGGGATTTCTGGATTGTATGGTAGTTTTATTTATAACTTTATAAGAAAACGCCAGATAGATTTCCAAGGTGGTTGTACCATTTTACATTCCCACCAGCAGTGTATAAGAGTTCCAATCTCTCCGCAGCCTCTCCAACATTTATTATTTTGTGTTTTTTGGATTAATGCCAGCCTTGTTGGAGTGAGATGGATTCTTACCATAGTTTTAATTTGCATTTCTCTAATGGCTAGTGATCGAGAGCATTTTCTCATGTATCTGTTAGCTGACTGAATATCTTCTTTAGTGAAGTGCGTGTTCATATTCTTGGCCCACTTTTTGATTGGGTTGTTTGTCTTTTTGTGGTTGAGTTTTAACAGAATCATAGAGATTTTAGAGATCAGGCTCTGGTCGGAGATGTCATAGCTGAAAATTCTTTCCCAATCTGTAGGTGTTCTTTTTACTCTTTTGGTGAAGTCCTTATGTGAGCATAGGTGTTTGATTTTTAGGAGCTCCCAGTTATCTGGTTTCTCTTCGTAATTTTTACTAACGGTCATGGTCCCTACTTCAAATTTCTTCTCATCTCATAATTCTTCCATTTCCAACTAGAGTGATTCCTCTCATTTTCCTTATTGGTTGTTTCAAATCTCTCCATTATCCTCAAACTCTGACATATCATTCCCCCAACATCATCAAAAAACAAACAAACATAGAAAACTTATTATAACCACTCATGATGTGTCAGTGATGACTGTCTTCAAAGCACTGAGCAAATCCATACTCGTCATTGTGTTCATGTCCAGGCTCACTGCTGTCCCCTTGGCCTTCATGTGAGCAACGTTATCAGGTTGATCAGCAAACAAGAGAATGCCCACCATAGGGATCCCATGGTAGATCACCTCATAGATGCCATTGGTTCCACCACGAGTTATAAAAGCTTTGGTCTTTGGCTGACCTAGGAAAGGGTGAAATTTAGCAAAATTATTCATTATAATTCTTAAAAATAAAATGGGGAATACAAGGAACTCAATAAGACAGTGATTTCTAGGAAACAGATTATCTTGCCCATAAAATTATATTTAAATTGTTTTTAGATCTCTGAGCAGCAAGCAAGCAGGTCTACTGGAGCAATAAGTGAGGGATTCAGGGGAGAAATGATGTGTGCCTGGAGACTTGAAAAATGAGTAGAAGATTGCCAGGTGGATAAATTGAAGGACAATATTTTAGATATAAGTAACAACATGTGAAAAGAAAAGAGGGACACATCAGAGCATATTCTCTTAGAGAAACAGTGAGAAAAAGACTGAGTCTGATATGTAGGGTGTCCAAGGCAGGAGGAAGTGTGATGATGGTGGTACTGGCCTCAGAAGAAGGGAAGACAATCCTTTATCATGAAATGTTTTATCATTTCATCGTGAAAATTTTGGATATTTTCCTACAGGAAATGGAGAGTCATTGGTTCTAAGGGAGGGGCTGTTAATGTTTGTCTCCATTTGAACTCTCTCTGTAGCTGTGGAGAGCATAGGTATGAGGTGGGAGTATTAGGGGACAGAGCGATGATCCAGAAGGTTATTAAAAAATTCCAAACAAGAGGTGATTACTCCTGAAGTAACAGATACCATGCTTCTGGACTGAAGGATTATGACTGTATACAATAAAATGCCAGTTATTATATTTCATTTTTTTTCCATCAGAACAAAAAAATAAATATAAAAAACTTATGCTTCATTTTTGAGTCTTTGTATAATGAATGCTGAAAACTTAGTTTTCTCTTGAACTATGATCCCTCTGACTGTTACTCGTATTCTCTGTATTTGTTCTCTGATCTTACCAAGGAGGTCATTCTGAGAGATCCACTGATAGAGTCGGGTATTGGGTCCTAAATTATCTGGTTTCTTGCCATCAAATCGCCACAGCACCTATTAAGATAAAATACTCCATGAATAGAAATTCAAAATTATATTGTTGCTGTTGTTAGATGCCGTCCGTCCAGTTGGTTCCAACTCTTAGCAACTCTATGTATAACAGAACAAGACAATGCCCTGTCCTGTGCTACCTTCACAATCCTTGTTATTCTAGAGCCCATTGTTGCACCCATTGTGTCAATTCATCTCATTGAAGCTCTTCCTCTTTTTCATTGACCCTCGACTTTACCAAGCATGACGTCTTTCTCCAGGGGTTGATCCATCCTGATAACATGTCCAAAGTATGTGAGACATAGTCTTATTATCCTTGCTTCTAAGGAGTCTTCTGGTTGTATTTCTTCCAAGCAGATCTTGTCCTTCTTTTGGCAGTTCACGGTATGTTCAATATTCTTTGCCGACACCACAATTCAAAGGCATCAATTCTTCTTTGCTCTTCCTTATTCATTGTCAAGCTTTTACATGCATATGAGGTGATTGAAAAGATCATGTCTTGAGTCAGGTGCACCTTAGTCTTCAAGGTGACATCTTTGCTTTTCAACACTTAAAAGAGGTCTTTTGCAGCAAATTTGCCCAACACAATGCATCTTTCTTTTTCCTTTTTTTTTTTTTTTTTGTGCTTTAGGTGGATGTTTAGAGTTCAAGTTAATTTCTCATACAGAAATTAATACATGTATTGTTATGTTACAATAGTTGCAATCTCTATAATTTCATGACACACTCCCCCATTCCACCCCAGATGTCCCGTGTCCATCCAACCAGCTTTTGTCCCTTCCTGCTTTCTCATCCTGCCTCCGGACAGGAGCCATCCATTTGGTCTCTTGTATCTGCTTGAACTAAGAAGTGCACTGTTCACCAGTATTATTTTATTTTTTTTTTAGTCCAGTCTAACCTTTGTCCTAAGTGTGGGCTTTGGGAATGGTTTTAGTTCTGGATTAACAGAGTGTCTGGGGGCCATGGCTTCAAGGGTTCCTCCAGTCTCAGTAAGACCCTTAAGTTGTCTATTTACATGAATTCGAATTCTGTTCTATACATTTTTCCTGCTCCTTCAGGGCCTCCCTGCTATGTTCCCAGTCAGGGTGGTTGTGGGTGGTAGCTGGGCACCATCTAGTTCTTCTGGTGTCAGGCTGATGAAGTCTCTGGTTTATGTGGCTCTTTTTTCTGTTGGGCTGTTTTCCTTGCATCTTTGGTGTTCTTCACTCTCCCTTGCCCCAGTGGGCTGGGATCTATTGCATCTTAGATGGTTGCTCACAAGCTTTTAAGACCCCAATTGCAATCAACAAAGTAGGATATAGACCATTTTCTTTATAAACTGTCTTATGCCAATTGAGCTAGATGTCACCTGAGACTATGGTACCCAGCCCTCAACCCAGTAATTCAGTCCTCCAGGGAGTTTGGTTGTGTCTATAAAGCTTCCATGACTTTGACTTGGTCAAGTTGTGCAGACTCCCCTGGTATTGGGTACTGTCGTACCCTTCACCAAAGTTACCACTTATCTATTTTCTAGTTAGTGTTTTTCACCTCCCTTTCCTTCCCTACACCTTAACCATCAGAGATTGTTTCTTTTTCTATGTAAACCTTTCCACGTGTTTGTAAAATAGT
Organism: Loxodonta africana; assembly: GCF_030014295.1. NCBI lineage: Eukaryota > Metazoa > Chordata > Mammalia > Proboscidea > Elephantidae > Loxodonta > Loxodonta africana. The sequence continues at coordinate 87,494,335 of NC_087346.1, forward strand.
TACCTCAAATAGTATTTGTGTTCTTGTGATTGTCTTATTTCTTTCAGCATAATGTCTTCCTGATTCGTACATGTTGTGAGATCTTTTGCAGATTTATTATTGTTCTTTGTTGCTGCATAACATTCCATTGTGTGTATGTACCCTAGTTTGTTCATCCATTCATCTGTTAATGGGTACATACATGGTGATGCTGCAATGAACATGGGCGTGCATATGTCTATTCATGTGACAGGACTTATTTCTGTAGGATAGTGGGGTTGTTCGATGGTATGGTATTTGTATTTCTAGCTCTTTAAGAAAGCTCCGTATAGTTTTCCAAAATGGTTGTATCATTTTACATTGCCACCAGCAGTGCATAAGAGTTCAAATTCAGTGGATTACAGTTTTTCATGGTACTTTTATATTCCCTTTTATTTCAGTTGGGTCTGTTTTAGTGTCCCCCATTTCATTTCTTAGTTGGGCTGTTTGCTTCCTCTCATTTTTCTTTTGTCAGCTTGGCCAATGGTTTGTTGATTTTGCTGATCCTTTCAAAGAACCAGTTTTTGGTTTTGTTGATTCTTTGTTCTTTCTATTCTCTGTATCAATTATTTCTGCTCTGATCTTTATTATTTCCTTTCTTCTGGTGGCTGTGGGCTTCTTTTGCTGTTTTCTTTCTATTTGTTCAAGTTGTATAGCTAATGTTTTGATTTTTCCATTTCTACTTTTTTCATGCGTGCAGTTACTCCTATAAACTGACTTCTGAGCAGTACCTTTGCTGTGTCCCAAAATTTGTGCTATGATCTGTTTTCATTCTCGTTTGATTCAAGGAATTTTTTGATTCCATCTTTGTTTTCTTCTATTATCCAGTGTTTTTTTCAGCAAGATGTTATTCAGTTTCCTTGTATGTGATTTTTTTTCCCTGGCTCTCCCTGTTATTAATTTCTGCTTTTATGGTGTTGTGATCAGAAAAGATGATTTGTATTATCTCAATGTTTTGGAACTTGTTGAAGGTTGCTTTGTGGTCTAAGATATGGTCAAATCTGTAGAATGTTCCATGTGCATTGGAAAACAATGTGCACTTTGCTGATGTTGGATGGAGTGTTCTATATATGTCTACAACGTCCAGTTGTTTGATTGTGGCCTTTAGATTTTCTGTATCTTTGTTCAGTTTATTTCTAGATTTTCTTTTACCGAGAGTGGTGTGTTGAAGTCTCCTACTATTATTTTGAAACTGTCATTTTCTCTTTTTAGTATGTTAGAGTCTGTTTTATGTATTTTGAAGCCCTATTGTTGGGTGTGTAGATATTTATTTTTTGCTTATGTCCTTAAGGTAGATTGTCTCTGTCAACATTATATAACATCCTTTCTTGTCTTTTATGATGGCTTTTGTTTTAAACACTATTGTTAACTGAGATTAAGATTGTCACAGCTACTCTTTTTTGGTTGCTGTTTGCTTTGCTTTATATATTTATATATATATATATATATTTAGCCTTTGATTATTAATATATGTATGTCTTTGTTTCTAAGGTATGTGTCTTATAGTCAGTGTTTTCCTGGATCACGTTTTTTAACCCATTCTTTCACTCTCTGTCTCTTTACCAGTGCATTTAAGCCATTTATATTTAGTGTGATTATCGACAGGTGTGAGTTTATTGCTATCATTTTATCGGGCCTTTTTTTTTTGTGTGTGGTGCTAATGTTTTCTTTGTTCCTTTTACTGTCCTAGGCCGAATTCCTTTTTTTCTGGATTTTTCTTTTATTTCTCTAGTTTTTGTAGATTTTGTTTTTACTAAGACTTCACGTTTTTCTGCTTTATTTTTATGGGCAGATTTCTTAACTTTCTTTGTGGTTATTTCCAAATTTACTCCTACCTTCCTAAGTTGAAACCAGTCTTTTATTTCTTGAATTGCCTTGACTATCCTCTCCATTTGAAAGTTCTACACATACACCGCTTGTTCTCTTTCTCATTGTTCTGATGTTGTTGTCAATTACAGATTGACCACTCTAGTTCCATGTTGTAAATATTTTAGTTTTGTTGTGTTCTTGACAGTTTATTACCTAGGTTGCTATCTGACTGATACTGTCCTGTGTCCTAGATTCAAGCTGTTGTCTGCTGTTGTTGATTCTCTAACTGAAGGAGCCCCTTTAACAATTCTTGTAAGGTTCGTTTTTACATATTCCCTTAATTTCTGTTTTACTGGAATTACCCTAAATTTGCCATCAGCAGGGTCAGTCACTCAGCTATAGTATAACAGGGCAGATTCAGCAGGTGAGGCTGGGAGGGGATGAGTCACTTATGGGTTAGAGCCCAAGGTTTGGGTCAATATGCTGGTGTTACAGGTGCACAGTGCTCAGCACACAGTGTAGATAGTCCATATTTTTTCTGCAATTTAAATAACATTTACAATAAATATTTTAACTATTGTGGCACTATTCATTGTCCTTTTCCTCCTCCTCCTCCTAACACTGTCATTTTCCTTTAACGTGAATAGGAAAATTTTTCCCGGATATGATTCCAAAAAAAAACCAAACCCAGTGCCGTGGAGTCAATTCCGACTCATAGCGACCCCATGGGACAGTAGAACTGCCCCACAGAGTTACCAAGGAGTGCCTGGCAGATTCAAACTGCCGACCATTTTGTTAGCAGCCATAGCACTTAACTACTATGCCACCAGCGTTTCCCCAATAAGATTAGATTACATAAAATTATCATTAATTATACCACAACTTTTGAACTCTACAAAAGATATTGCATAGAGCTAAACAATTTGCACTTGAAATAAGTTTTGACTTTTAAACCTTGAATAGCATCTCAGTTTTATGTTGCTGCCAATAAGAAGGTAGACAAAATGGACCTCTTAGTAGACTATATACTAGTGAAATAAAGAATGATTGCTTTTTATTTATGTCTTAAAGTTGTAATATTAATTTAAAATATATTGATTTCTTCCTTTCCTTCATAAGGTATATTATTCTATATGCTGACAGGATTATTTTGTAATTTCGAACAAAGAGAATTTTCAGAAAAAGTTGGTAGGAATAGTTGATCTTTATTATGTACACAGAATTTATTGTCCTTATTAGATGCACGGGATACATTTTCTTTGTTCATTTTGTCAGGCAGCTGTGATATAGATACCTATGTTCTCAGTGGGAGCACCGCTGGCACAGTGGTTCAATATTCAGCTGCTAACCAAAAGGTTGGCAGTTCAAATCAGTTCCAAGGTCGACCACTCCTTGGAAACACTGTGGGGCAGTTCTGCCCTGTCCTATAGGGTTGCTATGAGTTGGAATCAACTCGAAGGCAACTTTTTTCTTTTTTTTTAATACAGAAACGGAATTTTACTATAGGTTTGATATACAGCAGAAAATACTTCCTTTGATAGATATGCTAAACAATTCCTTTTATTCTCAAAGGTGTAAAAACTTGGGTTTTCAAATGTTGGATGGTTTCAATGCTGTAAACCAAGGCACTGAAGAAAAAAACTTTGAGTTGGCTGCAAACATTGTTGGGAGCACCCATTTATGCTCACCCATTCATATTGTTTAGGAATGGTATTCTTCTTCTAGGCTACAATACTGGTGAAAAGCCTAAATCCTTACAACAAAATTTAAGTATTTCATCCAGGCTCATTTGTTTGTGAAAATGTATACATTCTCTTTTAAAAATTCCATAGAATCATTTCAATTGAAAATACAAAACCAACAGTAACAGGTTTACCTTAGGCAAGGGATTGGTGGGTTTGCACTGGAGCCCTCCAACAAAGTCAAAATGTGGCAAAACTGGGCGAGAAAATTCAAAATTCCAGTAAGTTCCAGTGAGCTATATTTCAGCTTTCCCCATTGTCTCATATAATGTAGTGGGTCTTCCTGAAAAGAAAAGAGAAACAAAAGGTAGAGGTAACTTGAGAAAATTGTTACCTGAGTATCAGAGAAATTTTCAGAAGGGAGCTTGGAATAATGGAGCTAAAATTGTTTAAAAGGGTGAGAGGAGACTTAGATCTCTAATGTCACATCAGTATATTCACCATCATAAACAGTTATTAAACCTAAGCCACTGCAGAATTAAATATGCATTTGGTTTCTCTAAAGTTGTCTTGGAAGAAATACAACCAGAATGCTCCTTAGAAGTAAGGAAGGCGAGACTACTTTTCAAATACTTTGAACATGTTATCAGGAGGGATCAGTCCTGGAGAAGAATATCATGCTTAGTAGAGAAGAGGGTCAGTGAAAAAGAGGAAGACCCTCAACAAGATGGATTGACATAGTGGCTGCAACAATGCACTCAAGCATAACAAGTGTTTTGTTCTGTTGTACACACAGTCACTATGAGTCAGAACTGACTAGATAGCACCCAACAACAACAACAAAGTTGCAAAGGTAACAGATGCAAAAATACAAACAACTAGAATTTGAGCTCCCCAATCAACCCTACCACAGCCATGGAAACACCTTTCCCAGAAGTACTAAGTCTAGTTGCTACAATTTAGCAAGTCAGTCCCTTGACACTCAGTTTTCCAACTAAACTGTGAGGTTTTGTATCAACTACTATATTTGGTTCAAGTTAAGAGCTGAATAACATTTTATTAACAAATAAAACTATTTGCAATTAACAACTGGAAAATTTTCAATACAATTATGGAAATAGATGTGTTTTTTTTAAATAGTGAGACAGAGTTTTCAAAGAATACAGATGAATAACTTGTATGTCAGCCCTTCAAAAACTTGATAGGCCTGTAAGAAAGATGAGTTGTAAGCACTTATTAAAAATTTTGGTATCATTAGGGTTCACTAGAAACAAGTTGTGCAGAATTATATTATCTGGATTACAGCTATTTGGCTAGCAGCTTAATAAAATATTGTAGACACAAACTGTAAATTGTTGAATCTGGGATAGAGCCATTATATCTCTCAACGGATAAGGAATTCTCAGAAGGTAATATGGAAAAATATTTCCATTAATGAATAAGAAAATTGAGCTCTAGAAGAAGTTATTTTTTCAATGCTATATAGATAGTTTGAGCCCTGGTGGCACAGTGGTTAAGAGCTCTGCTGCTAACCAGAGAAGGTCAGTGGTTGAAATCCACCAGCAGCTCTTTGGAAATACTATGGAGTAGTTCCACTTTATTCTATAGCATCTCTATGAGTCAACATCGACTAAGTGGCAACGGCTTTTTGCTACATAGACAGTTTTGCTAGAAATAACGTGTCACTCTTCAATCTACACGTCTGTTATCATCCAGACATTCACTGAGGTTTGTAAATGACTTTTTAAAGATAAAAGTACATTAAAATAGATATGTAATTAATTAAAGAAATTCTAACTGTCTTAATTCTTGAGTTTCGACTTTCAGGTGTCTGTTGTCATTGTGATGGGCCGTCGGGTTCTACTAACTGATTCTATAATAGAAACCTGTCTAAAATACTTGTGAGATTGATAGATTATTTCACCTTTTACTTACAAAAAACAAATTCCTCTCTCTTCTTATTTACACAAACTCAAATTCAAAGACACAAGTAAAGTCAAGACTTCATTCTACCAACTAAAAACATGACTTACCTAGTACTTCACTGTAAAACAGATCCCACTTCTTCTCATTAAATGTCTGGAACCAAAAGTCAAAATAAACCACATATATCATATTTTTCACCCTCTCCAAGAATGTCATTCGATCTTGTAATTCTGACAGAACAATAGGTACATAGGAAGGAGGGGTTAAAAGTCCTCCACTATACTTTTCAACTGAATAGCCAAAAGTGAACCGGACAATATACACAAAGGTTATTTTAAGTAGCTCAGCCAACAGCTTACCACAAGGACCAATGGCATCTGCAAGAACGACATCAAACCTTGATTGTTGTAATTTCATCATTAGTTTCTTTTTGAAAACTACATCTTTACAGAGTCTTTTAATACAATCAGAATATTCCCCAGCGATTTCTTGTACTACTGAAAAATATGTCCAAAATGTATATTTCGGCAGATCATTGGACGATTTCCTGATCCATTTCATGAAAAGCAACTCAAAATCATCTTTAGCAAGAGATGTTGGATAAACTTCAAATTTAATAGCAGATGGTGTGTTGGGATCAATAAGAATGGAAGCTGAAAATGTTAGAAAGTCAACTCATGACCCCTCTGAATAAGTTCATCCAGTATTGTCTTTATATTGATCCGGTGGCTATATTCTGTTGGCCACACCAGCAATTTTCCACAAGTTCCACAGCTAAAGTAACAACTCAGTTGTATCAGCAGAAGTGAAATCCATTTCATTGACACCCTGTTTAAATGAATTCTTCTTTTCAAATCAATCAAGTAGTTAAAATACAACTCTTACAGGGCAAAGTAAACACATTATATGAATAGCCAGAGCATACCAAGTTAAGAAAAAACAGAGCAGAGATGACCTTGTATATTATGAGGGTACTTAACATCCCTTTCATCATAAGTGCTATCACACAGCTAAGAGTCGAGGACGTAACATTTGGGTGTCATCTGTGTTATATAATACATTCTATAATGTTGTTAAGAACTGTGACTATTTGAAGCCACTTATGACTGTAGTCTTCTTGACACAAGAATTAAAGAAAAAATAATTATACGGCTGCATTAATATATTTTTGGATATCATGGTTCAAGGCTTTTTGTACCTGGCAAAATCTTTATGGACATATAATTCATATATCATACAATTCATCAATTTAAAGTGTACAATTCAACGGTTGTTAGTATATGGACAGAGTTGTACAAACACCACCATGATCAATTTTAGAATATTTTAGTCCTTTCAAAAAGGAATCCTGTGTCCTTTACCCATAGTGTCTTAGTCTTCCCACCCTCCTTCTACCCCTAGCCCTAGAAAATTGCTAATCTACTTTCTGTCTCTATAGATTTTTCTACTTTGGACATTTCATATAAATGGAATCATACATTTTTCTTTCGCTTACCATAATATTTTAAGATTTTTCTATGTTATATATATTGTTGTCATTGTTGTTAGGTACCATCAACTCAGTTCCCACTCACAGTGACCCTATGTACCAAGAATGAAACACTGCCCAATCCTGCGCCATGCTCACAATTGTTGTTATGGTTGAGCCCATTGTTGCAGCCAGTGTGTCAATCCATCTCTTTGAGGGTCTTCCGCTTTTCCGGCGACCCTGTACTTTATCAAACATAGTGTCTTTCTCCAGGGACTAATTTCTCCTGACAACATGTCCAAAGTATGTAATACACAGTCTCCCCATCCTTGCTTCTAGAAGCAGTCTAGTTGTACTCTTCCAAGGCAGATTTGTTTGTTCTTTTGGCAGTCGATGGTACATGCAATATCCTTCATCAACACCACAATTCAAAGGAACCAATTCTTCGATCTTCCTTATTCATTTTCCAGCTTTCACGTCCACATGATGCGATTGAAAATACCATGGCTTGAGTAAGGTGCACCTTAAACTTCAAGGTGACATCTTTACTTTTCACGTGGTTGACTCTAATCAAGACAGATAATGAAAAGTGTTGTCAAGTATGTGGAGAATCTAAGTGAATGGTGGTGAAATAATTTGGGGAGAGATAGCGAAATAATGACACAATGTGAAGAATGGAATCAAGGTCACTGGAATGTGAAGTAGAAATTGTTGAATGAGTGTATGTTTTGTTGTGTCTATATTTTCAGCAAAAACAAACCTTTTTAAAAAGAATTAGTATTACAAAAAAAAGAATGTGGAGAAATTGGAACACTTATACATACCATTTCGGAAAACAGTCTGGCATAAAGTTGAACATAAAGTTACCATATGATCCACCAATTCTACTTCTATGTATTTTCCCAAGAGAAATGAATACATGCATCTGCACAAACCTTGAAAAAGAATGCTCATAAACAGCATTATTCATGATCAGCATAAACATCAAAAAGTGGAAAAAACCCAAATGCCTATCAACTGATTAATGAATAGGCAAAAGTGGTATATCCATACAATGGATATTATCTGACAATAATAAAAAATATGTCCAGTATTTATATAACATAAAACTTATTATAAGATTTGAGTTACAATCTTTCTGACCAATAAATACAGTTAGGTTTTTCTCAACCTAGACCACTTTGATCCTATCGCATTTCCCTGATGTGTAAACTTCAGGGGAACTTGTGGTTTGTTTTACCTATTTTCTATAAAATTTTTAATTTGTGTATTCTTTGTGCTGTTACAGATTAAACTCAGTCATTGTTTGCCTAGGTTTAAAAGAAAAACATTATTTTATTATTTTCGCCTCTGCCAAAGGATGTAAGCTTTCCACACCAGGAGTGTAAGAAGGATAGGACAATGGGTTTTTGAAGAGAGAAAGAATATGATCATCTCAAGTATTATTATTAAGAGTGATAATCCTAATTTCAATCTGTGTTCAACAAACATTGAATTTCACAACATATCTGTAAGGCAGCTAAGTGATGCTGTGTCTTGTTTTGAAAGAACAGGTGCATTTATTATACTGGTTCAATATTAAAAGCATAACCTAAATTGAGACAGAGCTTTCATTATCAAAAGGTTAAAATGAGAGTGAAATTAAACAGTGGAGCCTTTTCAAAGGGTCATGAAGAAAAAAGAATTAGCTAGTGAATTTAAAGAATTTCCCAAATACCTCAATTTTATAGTAGGAAGCAAGTAGGAACTGTTATATTTCTTTGCTCTTGTGTCAATTCTGATTCATGGTGACTCCATGTGTGCAGAGTAGAACTGCTCTATAGAGTTTTCAAGGTTGTGACCTTTCAGGAGCAGATTGCCAGGCCTGTCTTTCGAAGCACCTCTGGGTGGGTGTGAACTGCCAACCTTTCAGCTAGTAATGCAGTGCTTAACGCTTGCACCAATAAATTCCACATAAGTTCTACTTGGAAAGACTTAAACTTGAAAAAGGCGAATGTCTTTTAAGATAGAAACAATGCTGAAGCTGATTGCACAATAGGGTTTTGTGGGTTGGATTGTGTCCCTCTGAAAAATATATTCAAGTCTTAAACTTTTTTATCTTGAATATGGCATCATTTGTAAATAATGTCTTCGCAGATATAACCAACTTACAATGAGGTCTGTGATGATTAATGTCATCTATCAACTTGACCAGACCATGATTCTCAGTATTATGTAATCATCCTCCATTCTATGATTTGATGTAATTATCCTCCTTTTTGCAATTTCCCGTAATATAATGTAATCAACTCCATGATGTGATCTGATGTAATCAGCCAATCAGTTGTAAGGGAAGTTTCTGATTCTTGGGACTTGAGCCAGCAGCTTGTCATCTGACCTTCCAGATTTGGGACTCAACACCTACCACAGCCCTGTGGGCCAGCAGCCCAAGATCTGACCTGCCAGTTCTTGGTTTGTCAGCCCCTGCACTCACTGAGACAGGAAAATCTTCCAGCAGACACCTGACCCATGAACTTTGGAATTGCAAGCCTCCACAAATATGTGAGCCATTTCCTTGAGGTAAATCTCTACTCTCTCTCTCTCTCTCTCTCTCTATCTATATGCTTTGCTTGTTTTGCTTATCTAGAGAATCTATCCAAAGTCATTTGGTACCGAGAATGGTTCTAGAGAAACAAAAACATGAGGATGAGTTTTCTAAATTGGGTCACAAGTCTGACTTGACTTAAAATAAAAACAGTTGCCAATGAGTCAACTCCTACTCATGGTAAGACCATTGTGTCAGTCCAAGTAGAACTGTGCTCCACAGGATTTTCAATGGCTGGTTTTTCAGAAGTAGATTGCCAGACCTTTCTTCCAAGGAACCTGTGAGTGGACTTGAACTGCCACTCTTTCAGTTTGCAGTTGAGCACATTAACCATTTGCACCACCAGTTTAACTATTGGTTATTTTTCTTTTTAGAAATGTTGTGTTTGCCTTAAGTCTCTGAGAATTTAAAAAACTCTAGTCTGTGCCCCACTCTAGTTTTTCCATATGCTCTATCTCCTTGAGAGTAAGGTTTTCCAACTGTTGAATTTGATATCTCTTGTGGTTTTGAATTTTCTCCATATTTTGTGGTTTTCGTTCTGTGCTTCTCTTGGGGCTATCTTCTTCACTGCTTCCCGTATTTGTGCTGGGAGAGAGGAATGGAAGAGCACTCTGCAGTAAGAGCTTCTATGTTCCAGCACATAATGGTTTCAACACTTCGAAGAGAAAATATGAATGGTGTAGGGAGCAAAGAAGCCCACTAGCCACTCTGTGGGAGAAATATGTGGCATTGCAGCCTGAGAAACCTGCTGGGGCAGTTCTACACTATGCTATAGGGTTAAGAGTTGGAGTGACCTGATGGCAGAGGCTATTTTTTTTTTTTAAGTCGAGGTAGGTACAAAGAAACATACACTTTCTAAAATATAAACCATTAATCATTCTTTTTTTCAAAACTTACACCAAGTAATGTATTTACCATGGATCCTTGTCCAATCAGACACTTCCTCAGGCTGATATTGGTTGAAGACGAAATAAGGGCCAGTATTTGCAATGCTGCAGAGTTCAGGAAGGGAGGAATGATGGGCTAAAGGTCAGGCGTAATAAAGGACAAATTACATACTAATAGAAATTATCATTTTTACTTTTTGACGAGGCAGCTCATGAGGTCACAGTCCAAAGGCAAACTCCGTAAGACAACATTTTTTTCTTTCGAAGGAAATGGGAATCACAGGCAGAAGTATGGGCAGTAGAAGCAACAACACCCCTTTCCCAAAACTACTAAAGGGAAGAAAAACCCAACTTGCATCTCCACCTGCTTCTTCACCCACTTCAGCATAAAGAAAAGGGACGGTCTCACACCTCTAGCCCGTTAACTCTAATGGTGACCAGGAATGGGTCTCCCTCCCTGTATTTTTGTGAGTCACAGTATGTGTGTTGGTCTGGTTCCCAGCAAAGCAACTTCTTATTCTCTTTCGCCACCTAGAAAGGGGTGGTGTGAGTGTGTGTGTGTGCAGGCAACAGACTTTGATGTTTCCTTCTCCAGGGGTAGGATAGAGGCCAAAAAACTGTTCTCAAACAGGCATTGTTTCTTCCGCAGGTAAGAAAATAAGGCACTCCTGTAACACCACAAAGGTCCCGGGATGGCAGAAATGGTTTGAGCTCAGTGACTAATCAGAAGATTGGTGGTTCAAACTCACCTAGTGGCACTTTGAAAGGTCTGACAATCTGCTTCCATAAACATTACAGCCAAGAATACCCTTTGGAACTCAGTTTTACTTTGTAACGCATGGGATCATTGTGAGTCAGAACCGACTCCATAGCAATGGATTTTTTGTGGGTTTGTTTGTTTGTTTTTGATAGCACCCAAGGCTACTCCAATTTTGGTGCAAAGCCCATCACTGTCTATTATTCAGTAAGGAAAAAAGAGAACACGTACCCATGCCTTCAGCCCCAAGAACCTTGCCTTACCTAAACAAAAAACCTCCCTTCCTTGAGGAAGAAAACACCAACGTTTTTGGTAGATGGTGGTTATATATGAAGGGGCCCTAGTGGCACAGTGGTTAAAGTGCTCGGCTGCTAACCCAAAGATCAGTGAATCGAAGCCACAAGCTGCTCCATGGCAGAAAGGTGTGGCAGTATGATTCCATAAAGCTTTACAGTCATGGAAACCCTATGGGGCAGTTCTACTGGGTCTTATTAGAGTCGCTCTGAGCTGGAGTTGACTCTGGCAGTGAGTTTCATTTGGTTATACATGAGACTTTACTATTCATGCTCATTTTGGCATTAGTAGTGTTTACTCAATGAATAAGTTGGAGAACCTGAATTTGAACTCAGATGTGTTTTCCTGACAGTGAAGTTCATGATATCACCACTTTACATGTTCCTGTTGAAGGCTGATCACCTGGACTTTGGTTCAAGTAATGATTATGAACTATGAGTTTGTGAGATTAATTGTGTGCTAGCTAGTGCTTATCAGGGAAGGAATCCTGGTGCTGCAATGGTTAAGCACTTGACTGCTAATCGAAAGGTTGGCAGTTTGAACCCACTCAGCCACTCTGGGGGAAAAGACCTGGCAAAATACTTCATAAAGATTATAGACTAGGAAACACTATGGGGCAGTTCTACTCTGTCACAGGGGTCACTGTGACTCAAAATCGACTCGACAGCATCTAATAGCACTTGTCAGGCACACCTGACTAAATAAAATTCATCTGTTTTCTACATTTACGACTAAAAATGCCTATTAATATATCTTATTAACATAAAGCTCAAAACCTTTTATGCATCACAACTTTACTCAGTGCATTCTAAGGGCTAAACTCAGTGCTAGTCTACAGCACCAGCAGGTACAGTTGTACATGTTGTACACTTTACAATCCCAAGAGGTGCCATTCACACGCGTTACAAGAAAAAAAAAAAAAAAAAAAAACACCAGTATCCTTAAGTAGAACTTTTCAAGGCATTAACTTTATGCAAAAGAATAAGTCAAAGCTTTTGCAGTCAAGGGATTTTGAATTAGTTTTGAGCAAGATTTCTTTGCTCATGAAGATACCTAAGGAAGGAAGGAATATCTGGATTCTGTTCACCAACTTTTGGATATTTCCATTTAATTCCTTATATCAAGAATTTTTATTTCTTTCAGATATTACTTTATCCAGTCATGCCCCCTCACTGTTAGCATCCTTTTTCTTAATTCTAGAGGTATTCTAGAATGTCAATTCAGATAAGGGACTTCTGCAAATCTGAAGAGGGAAGTGAGGGGAAAAAAAAAAAAATCACAGAGCCCCGAACCTCCGCAGAAGAAAATCATATTGAAATTAATGTAAAGGGTTCCAATGGTCTCCAGATTTGTGTGTCTGATGCATTTATAAGGATTATGGCTCCCCCATGTCATTTTTTCTCATTGCAATTGAGTCTGTTCATAACAACCGTAAGTATAACAAAATGAAATGCTGCCCGTTCCTGCACCCTTTTCATGATCATTGGTCTATTTGAGTTCTTGTTTCGGCTATTGTGTCAATGGCCTCCGTTAATCACAACGAAATACAACTATGCCAGGTTCACTTAAATATTTTTTCCTTTGTAGTCTCTCTCTTACACACCCTCCTAAAAATTTATTAGTGAAACCAATGGTCTAAGAGGATGTACTAGCTTTCCCCTTGGCTTTCTGACTTCCACAGGCCTGCACAGGTATAATCCCCTGGTTTAGGGTTTGTGGTTATAGTTGTACCTCAATTTGAGACATGTGTCCTTGGCAAAAGGATTGATTCCAGCAACTGGGCCCTAAGAGAATCTGACAGGGTCATGAGGTAGTGGGACTGGAGGGTAGGGGGTGTTTTCTGGGCTAGCTCTTCTCCTCCCACCCATCTGTAGCGTCTTTACTCCAACTCCACGTATATGTGACTCCCCATAAAACAAGCCGAGAGGTGTGGAAATGATTAGGTTGACAGAGCACTGACCCTGCAAGTTCTTTCCAATATGCACTTCTCTCAGGTCCTCTGAAACTTGTGGAAATCCTAAAGTAAAGAAATCTGTGGCTGCCACCCTAATCCGTTTCCTTCTCAGAGTTTTCTGGCTCTACCAGGTGTTAAAACAGTAGGGCCTGACTCTGTGTATGTGAGTGTGCGTTTCAAACTTTTTATATCTTAACTGTAAGATCCCGAACTTTTTATACCTAACTGTAAAGTCATTAACTACAAAGTTCAGATCTACTCCTTAACTTGTCTTTTCCAGCCACAGAGGTAAGCCTGTCTGAATGCCCATTGTCCTGCCCTTCTGGTATTAATGCTGGTTCCTGGGTTCCTTTCAGCTGTAACACTGATGACTAAAAAAAAAAACTGAAGAAGGGAATTAAGCTGTGAGGTAAAATTTGTTTGTTTGTTTTTAATCCGTTTTCTGGAAGTTTCTGTCTTGCATCCACAGAGTCTTATACTTCTTATAATCTTGTCTGTGTTGAAAAAAATGTTTGTAATTTAAATGTCTTTTGCTTTATTACAATTTTACCTCAGGAAATTCAGTGTTATTCTTTATACCATACACAATCTGTCAGAATTTCAGTGATTGCTTTCACTTTGTCTCATTTCAAAAGAAGCCTTTAGGATTGGGAGTCTTCTTAAGAAAGTGTAAGCCACATAAGGAAAGAAGGTCGCTGTCATAAGTTCTCACTTTTCTGATTCTATCCTCCCTCCACCCCTACATAAGCACATACACACGCACAGACACACACACACAGGCACACGCAAACACACGTGCAGTGCATTCAAAAGCGCATAACACCCTAAGGCACTTTCCAGAATGTAGAATGTCTTACTACATGTATTTTAGTAGCTGGACTCCAAAGTGGGCCAGATAGAGCTGGACATCATTGGAGTGGGACAAATGGAAGAAATAGCCTTTTCACTTTAAAAAAAAAATCAGTTTTAAAGTCAGATGACTCAGCTAATTCTTCCTAAGAGGGGCATTGTTTATCATTTTTATCTTCTGTTTCATTAGCCTTCTTTAAAGTCAATTTTAGACATTTTAAATTTCAGCCTGTGGTTCATTGGTTTCACCACAACTTGGATGGGGAACTCAAGTTGTTATATAAACTAAAATTTATAACCATATAAAATTGCTTGTTTCTTTCCTGTGTAGTTTTAAAGGCTTTTAGGCACTAATCTTTATATTTTCAGGTGAATATAATTGTTAAATCATGTCTCAGTGTACCCAGTACACTGGTTATCTTAAGTCCTTCATCCCATCCCCACCCCATAGCCCTGTTCTCATAGACTTCTACAGTGGTCATCACACACTGGTTACAAGGAGAAATGCTAATTTAGGACTAATACCCTGCTTATTCCTGAATTGGTTACATCCACTTACGTGGTGTAACTAGTCTGTATTTATAAGCAACTGCATTATTTTCATTTTGTTTCTCACTCCATCCCTCTCTGATGACATTTTTCTAGCATGAGGAACTTGAGATTTTTACAAGATGTTTCCTTAAAGAAAAATTTTCTTACAAACTCTAAACTGTCTTATTTGAATAAGATAAATTATGGACATTTTTTGACTTCGGGTCTGGCCCACAGTGGATTTTCTCTATAGCCAAATGAGTAGAGTTGGGCAAACTGAGGCCTATTCCACTGTTGCCAGTCACTTGCTCTGTGTCTTTGAATAGACCTTCACCTGAATCTTAATCCCAATCTACAAAATTAAAGTAAGGTTTATTTATTTTCAGGGTTGGCAATGATTAGCTTATTGGTCCAGTTGTGAGGATTTTTGTTTTCTTTATGTTGAGGGGCAATCTATACTGCAGGCTGTGGTCTTTGATCTTCATGAGTAAGTGCTTCAAGTCCTCTTCACTTTCAGCAAGGAAGGTTGTGTCGTCTGTATAACGCAGTTTGTTAATGACTCTTCCTCCAATGCTGATGCCCTGACCTTCTTCAAATAGTCCAGCTTTTGGGATTATTTGCTAAACATACAGGTTGAATAGGTATGGTGAAAGGACACAATCCTAATCCACACTTTTCCTGACTTTCAACCATGCAGTATCTTCTTGTTCTGCTCGAAAAACTGCCTCTTGGTCTATGTACAGGTTCCTAATGAGCACAATTAAGTGTTCTGGAATTCTCATTCTTCACAATGTTAGTCATAATTTGTTATGATCCACAGAGTCGAATGCCTTTGAATAGTCAATAAAATGCAGGTAAACATTTTTCTGGTATTCTCTGCTTTCAGCCAGAATCTATCTGATATCAGTGATGACATCCCTAGTTCCACGTTCTCCTCTGTATCTGGCCTGAATTTCTCGAAGTTTCCTTTTGATATGCTGCTGTAGCCACTTTTGAATGATCTTCAGCAAAATTTTACTTGCATGTGATATTAATGATACTGTTCAATAATATCCACATATGGTGGGATCACTTTTCTTGGGAACAGGCATAAATACAGATTTCTTCTAGTTAGTTGACTATGTAGCTATCTTCCACTTTTCTTGGCGTAGACTGAGTGAGTACTTTCAACACTGCTTCCATTTGTCGAAACATCTCAAATGGCATTTCATCCATTCCTGGAGCCTTGTTTTTCTCCAGTGCCTTCAGTGCAGCTTGGAATTCTTCCTTCAGTACCATTGATTCCTGCTCATGTGGTGCCTCCTGAAAAGTTTTAATGTTGACCAATTCTTTTTGGTGTAGTGACTCTACGTATTCCTTTCATCTTCTGTTGGTGCTTCCTGAGTCATGTAATATTTTCCCTATAAAATCCTCCAATATTACAACTCGAGGCTTGAATTTTTTCTTTAGTTCTTCCAGCTTGAGAAATGCCCAGTGTGTTCTTCCCTTTTGGTTTTCCAACCCTAATAACTAGGGAAATGAAAATTAAGACAATAAACTAATTTGGCACAGATTTGTGAAACAAGAATCTGATAAAACTGTGTTTGAAGGAGTATAACATGGAATAATCAATCCAAATGAAATCGGTTTGACCCAGTAATTACACATGTAGAAACTTGTGCTGCAGAAATACTTGAACATGAGTATCTATGAGGTGTTTGGCAAGATGCTCCCTACAGTAACTAAAGGGGTGTCAATCAGAGAACACACTTACCTCTAATGAAAGGGACAAAGTATCTAATCCTTAAAGAAAACAGACAGGTTGGTTACAGGCAATAACGCTGAATGTTGTCTAGGTCACATTGCTTTGTAAAAAAGAGTTTCAGAAATATTTTAAATAATACTGTGATAATCTTTTCTTTGAAAAAAATGAAATGTATGTAAACTTGTATAAACATATAGAAATTGAAGGGATCCAAAATGGCCAGAATAACCTTGAACAGAAAAAACAAAGTTGAAAGTGTTACATTTTCTAATTTTAAAACCTACAAATCTACAGTTATTAATCAAGGTACAGGCATACAGACAGATGTGCAGATTATGAACTAGAACAGAGAATGCAGAAACACAGCCACACTTTTATGGTCAATTGTTTCTTCAACAAGAGTATCAAAATAATTCAATAGTGGAAAAACAGTCTATTTAACAAAGGGGATTAGAAAAACTGAATATCCACTTGCAAAATAATGAAGCTGGACTGCCTATCTCAACCCATATATCAAAATTAAACATGTTCCTTCAAAGAGTAAAATCAAGAAACTGAAAACACACCCCTTCAAAATGGGGGAAAATATTGGCAAATCATATATCTGATAAGGGACTTGTGACAAGAATATATAACGAGTTCTTACAACTCGATAATAAAGACAAATAGCCCAAAGAAAAAATGGACAAATAATCTGTTTAGACATTTCTCCAAAGAAAGCCTACAAGTGGACAAAGAGCACATGAAATAGAATCAATACCATTCGCCATCAAAGATGTGTAAGTAAAATCATTAGGAAATACAACTTCACACTCACCTAGTTGACTATAATGAAGACAAATAATGAAAAGTGTTGTCAAGAAAGTGAAAAATCTAAGTTAATGGTGGTGAATTAATTTGGGTAGAGATAGCAAGAGTGATGACACAATGTAAAAATGTAACCAAGATCATCGAACTGTACATGTATAAGCTGTGAATGTGTGTATGTTTTGCTGTGTCTATATTTTCTCTGGAAGCCCTGGTGGTGAAGTGGAAAAAAAAAAATCTTAAAAAGAGTTAGAAAAAAAAAAAGAATGTGGAGAAAATGGAACCTTCATGAATGAACACATGTGGAGAGAGAGGATGTAAGAGTGAGGGATGATGGGTAAGGGTCACAGGATTTCTTTCTAGAGTGATTAAAATAAAATATTCTAACATTAATCATGGTGATGGTTGTACAACTCTGTGCATGCACTGACAACCATAGAATGGTACACATTAAATTGAAGAAATGTTTGTTTTGTGAATTATGTGTCAATAAAGATTTTACCAGACACAAAAAGCCTTGAATCATGATATCCAAAAAAAGTTGATGCAAATGTGTACGTACTTTGTCTTTAGTTCTTGTGTCAAAGAGATTGCAATCACAAGTGGCCTCACACTCTCCAGTGTTCTTAACACTATTCTAAAATCTATTATATAACACGGGTGACTCTGAAATATCAGGTCATCGATTCTTATCTGTGTAACAACACTGATGGTAAAAGGGACATTAAGTACACTCAGGCAACCACAAGGTCATCTACCCTTAGCTTTTTCTACTTGGCATCCACATGCTCTGACTATTCACATAATGTGTTTACTTTGTTGAGTACAAGTTATATTTTAACTTCTTGAGAGATTTCCCCCAGGATATAAGTATGAGCAGTGCATTAAGGGAACAGATTTTTGAAAGAAAGATATCCTTTAACCAAGATGTCTACGAAATGGATTTCAGTTCTTCTGCTGATACAACTGAGTTGTTGCTTTAGCTGTGGAACTTGTGGAAACGTGCTGGTGTGGCCACCAGATTATAGCCTTTGGATAAATATGAAGGCAATACTGGATGAACTTATTCAAAGGGGTCATGAGGTGACTGTTCTAACATCTTCAGCTTCCGTTCTTATTGATCCCAACAAACCATCTGCTATTAAATTTGAGGTTTATCCTGCATCTTTTACTAAAGATGAGTTTGAGTTTCTTCTCATGAAGTTGGTCAGGAAATGGACATACGAGATGCCGAAAGATACATTTTGGACATATTTTTCAGTATTACAAGAAATCCTTTGGGAATCTTCTGGCTGCCTTGAAAGGCTTTGTAAAGATGTAGTTTTTAACAAGAAACTGATGATGAAACTACAAGAATCAAGATTTGATGTCGTTCTTGCAGATGTTGTTTTCCCTTGTGGTGAGCTGTTGGCGGAGCTACTTAAAATACCTCTTGTGTATAGTGTCCGGTTCACTATGGGCTATACAGCTGAAAAGTACAGCGGAGGACTTTCGACCCCTCCTTCTTACGTACCTATTGTAATGTCAGAATTACCTGATCGAATGACATTCATGGAGAGGGTAAAAAATATGATATATGTGCTTTATTTCGATTTTTGGTTCCAGGCATATAATGAGAAGAAGTGGAATCAGTTTTACAGTGAAGTACTAGGTAAGTTATGTTTTTAGTTGGTAGAAGGAAGTCCTAGCTTTTCTTGTGCCTTTGAAGGTGAGTTTGTGTAAAAAAATGCAGAGGAAATTTTTTTTTGTAAGTAAAAAGTGAAATGAAAATATGAAATAATCTATCTCACGAATGTTATAGAGAGGCTTCTATTACAGAATCAGTTAGAAGAACCTGGTAGCTAATCACTAGGACGGGGGACTCCCAAGAATCAGAAACCCCAAAATTAAGACAATTGGAATTTCTTTAATCAATTACATTTCCATTTTATTGTAGTTTTTACCTTTAAAAAAAGTCATTTCGTATTTCCATGAACGTCTGGATGAACATAGACATGCGGATTGAAGAGTGATACATATTCCTAGCATAACTATGTTGGTAGCATTGGGAAAAATACTTGTGTAGCAGTTTTATTATTTATTAAATAGAATATTTTTCCACAGTACTTTCTCAGGATTCCTTTACAGTTGAAAGATATACTGGCTTTATGCCAGATTCAAAAATTATACTTTGTATCTACAATATTTATTAATCTGCTAGTCAAACAGCCATAATCACATAATACAATTCTACATAACTTGTGCCTAGTGGACCCTGAGGTTTCTAATGATTTCACATTTCTTCACCAAGTGCTTACAAATCACCTGTCTTACAAGTATACAATGCTGTGGAGGGGTTGACATATAAGTTATTAGTCTGAATTTTTTGTAAACTGTCTCTCTGTTTAAAAAAATTCACAGTGAGCACGTTTATCCCCATAATTTTTTGAAAATTTACAGCATTTAGTTCCATATAGTTTTATTTAATAATGAAATATTATTCAGCTCCTCACTTGAACTGAATACTGTAGTTGGTACAAGGAATTGAGCCATACTCACAAAAACCTCAAATTTTAGTTGGGAAACTGAATGTCAAAAATTGGCTTGCTAAATGGTAGAAACTAGACTGAGTACTTCTGGGAAAGGTGTTTCCATGGCTGTGGCAGGCTTAATTGATCGGGGAGCTCAAATTCCAGTTGTTTCCATTTGTGGATCTGTTATTTTTGCAACTTTAGATAAAGTAAATGCATATTTAATTCTACAGTGGCTTAGATTTAATAACTGTTTATGATGGTGGAAGTACTGATGTGACATTAGAGATGTAAGGCTCCTCTCACACTTTTAAACATCTTTAGCCAACTATTGCAAGCTTCCCTCAGAAGGTTACTTGGACATTCAGATGTCAATTTTTTCCAGTTTCCCCTACTTTTTGTTTTCTCTTTTCTTTGCAGGAAGACCAACGACATTACGTGAGACAATGGGGAAAGCTGATATATGGCTCGTTCGAAACTATTGGGATTTTGAATTTCCGCGCCCTTTCTTGCCACATTTTCACTTTGTTGGTGGGTTCCACTGCAAACCTGCCAATCCCTTGCCTAAGGTAAACTTATTTCAGTTGGTTTAGTATTTTCAAATGAAATCATTCTACTTTCTTCATTCAGAATGTTTGACTAAGTAAGAAGGATGTGGGAAGTGTGCTAAAGTGACCTGCAAAATAGAAATTCACATATTTCCATGCCACCAGAAGTATCTTAATATCATTGCAATGACAGAAATAAGTGGTATACCTGTGAGACTTTGACAATAGTCTAATAAATTAAAGCCTTCATTATTCAGCACATAAGAAAATATCTCTCATTCATTCGGAGATTATTTTTAGAGTGACTACCATATTCCAGGTAAACTAGTGCTGGTTGGATATACAGACACACTAAACAGACATGGTCCCTGCACCCTCCCATACCCCACTTCATGCACACACATTGTATATTCCAGTTCGAAGAATAGAACAGAAGCAAGTAGTAAACATACAGTGTGAAAAGTATTAGATTAAGGAAAGACCACAGTGCTAAGGGAACACCCAGCAGGGATCATAGAAAGTAACACAGAGTCATTGATAATTAAGGTAAAGGGCGTGCAGGAATAGGTAGAGAAGGTAGGGGAAAAAGGAAGACAAAATGAAAGCAGTTATAGTAGTAACGGCACTCCCGAAGATCTCCTAGCTACCAGGAAGAGGAGATGTAAAGAGGCAGATGATGTGAAAGAACTTAGTTGGATCCAGAAGGAGTTTGAAACATCCATTAAGGGGATTGGGGAGCCAGTGGAAAGAATTAAGCAAGGGAGAGATATGAGCAGGTTTCTTTCACAAAAGAGCCCTCAAGATGCAGTAACTGGATTGGATTGTGAAGGAGCAAGACGAGAATGGTAGACCTTCTAGGAAATTGTGTCAGGAGATCAGGCACCAGTTGATGGGAAACTAGAATGGCCATAGAGAGAACACTATTGCTATAATACTACCAACCTCATATGATTGTTGTAAGAAAATATTTGTTAATATATATAAAACACTCCAAATGCCTCTGGCACAAAGTAATCCAAAAGTGATATTAAACCCCAAACAACCCAGTGCTGTCGAGTCGATTCCGACTCATAGCAACCCTATAGGATAAAGTAGAACTGCCCCACAGAGTTTCAAAGCAGCACCTGGCAGATTTGCACTGCTGAGCCTTTGGTTAGCAGCCGTAGCACTTAACCACTACGCCACCAGGGTTTCCAAAAGTGATATTAGCTACTGTAATTGTTGCTATTTTTGTTACTATTACTAATGCTATTAATCATTTCATATGTGTCAGACACTTTAAATATACTTCTCATGTAGTAGGAATTGGTTTTCCAGTAGATCAAAATTATATTCTCTAGCAAAGTCCTAAAGAACAGATATCCTGAGAAGTTTTTAAAAGTGAATGCACACGTTTTAGCAAAGAGATGAGCAGGTTAAAATGCTTAAATTTTGTTGTAAGGATTTAGGCTCTTCATCTGTTTTATAGCTAAGGGGAAGACCATTCCTAACCGTTATAAACTGGTGAATAAAAATGGGTGTTCCCAACAATTTTTGCATCCAAAGCCCAGTGTGCTTGCTTGCAGCCTTAGTTTACAGCATTGAAACCATTCATCATTTGAAGCCTCACAGTTTTACATCTTTGAGAATAAAAGGGATGGTTTAGCCTATCAGAGGAAGTGTTTTCTACCATATACCAAGCCTACAGGAATCCTTAGTAAAACTCCCTTTGAGTTTAAAAACAAACAAACAAACAAACCAAACTCACTCTGCAGGATTTCCCAGGATGGGCTGGTGGATTCCAACTGCTGATCTTTTATTTAGCAACCATACATTTAACCACTGCACCACCACAGCTCCCAGAGTATGTGCTTATGTATAGCATAGCTGCACGATAGAACGAACACAGAAAATGTATCCTGTGCATATAATGAGTACAAAAAAATTCTGTACACGTAATCAAGACTGAAGAATGTCTACCACTTATATCTGAAAATTTCTATTAGTTCGAACTTACAAAATAAATCTGTCAGCATATAGGATAATATCCGTTATGAAGGACAGCAAGAATCTATTTTAAATTACTACTACAACTTTAAGACATAAATAAAAAGCAAGCATTGTTTATGGCACTAGTATATAATCTATTAAAAGATCTGTTTTGTCTCTCTTCTTATTGGCAGCAACATAAAACTGAAATCCTCTTCAAGGATTAAAACTCAATAGTTACTTTGAGTGTAAAATTATATATGTATGTCTTTCAAAGGGTGTAAATGCTGTGGTGAGATTAATGACCCTTTCTGCAATCTAACCTTATTCGTGAAAGATTTTCCCATTCACATTAAAAGAAAATGACAGTCTTAGTAGGAGGAGGAAAGAGGGGAGGGAAGAGAGGATGAATAATAGTGTAAAATAAATAATATATTTACAGTAGTTATTTACATTGCATAAGCAAGATTTGAATCCAAGTCAATGATGTGAAGACTGTTATGCATTATTATAAAAAGTGATTGTTCCCCCCACATTACTTGCTTTTCCATTATTTCTTAGACTCAGATTACTTGACTTTTTTTTTTAAAAAAAAAAGCATTTGGCAAAATGCTTCAAAAGACTTAAAAATAATTATAGCCTTTGACCTCATTATATGCGTATATGAACCTATGCAGACAAAAAAAAAAAAAAGTGTTGCAGAATCAATCTTATGGCAGTGTTATTTATAAAAGTGAACATTGACAGTAATTTAAATTCTAACATTTATGAGAGGTTAAATAACTTATATGTATCCACACTACTGCAATCATTTCATCAAAAAATGCTTGATTACACAAAATCAATCATTATATAAGATTAGTTGGAAACCAAGAGGCAAATTGTTAGATAAATTACAATGCCAAATTTATTGTAGAAAAAAGGGATGTACAGTGGATTACAGTTTTCTAAATATACGTCATATATATACATCAGAAACCCTAGTGGCATAGTGGTTAAGAGCTATGGCTGCTAACCAAAAGATTGGCAGTTTGAATCCATTAGGTGCTCTCTGGAAACTCTACGGGGCAGTTCTACTCTGTCCTATATGGTTGCTATGAGTGGAATTAACTTTATGGCAACAGTTGTTTTTTTGTAATATACATTTCTGCGTATGGATAACATAAACACTAGAATGAATGGTTACAGAGTTTAAACACTTCCAGGATGGAATTTATGGGTGAAACTTACTTTCTCCTTTACATTTTTCATACTTATCCAAAATTTTTTACAATGTGTTTGTGTCATTTTTATTAAGATGTCACAGAATTTGGAATGAACCAGTCCAAGTAAGTGATTAATCTTTAAAGAAAGGTTGTATTACTATAATACTATCAGAATCCTTCTTGCACAGCAAAAGGAACACAAGTCAGAATAATTCTCAAACAATTCCAGATGAACATGTCTTTACCAGAAACTCTATGTAGTTTCAAGTGAACTTCTCAAGAGGGTGACCAGATCCCTCCCGGAGAAAGGCCAGGTGGACCTCTCCCATTGGGGAAAGAGTGCTTTCCCTAGGAAGCGGGGCGGGGGGTGGGGGACGAGAAATGAAGATCTCTTTCACCCAGAGTTGTGCACAGCACATTCCACAGGTACATCAGTTTCATAATATGACTTCAGGTCAAGAAAGAAGCCAAGAAATAGGGACATTCTCATATGTAATTACAGATGTGTATTTATGGATTAAAAATGGAAATTTTATGACTATTTCACAGAAATTCTAAACTCAAAGTTTTTTTGAACGTTAGAGAATCTTAACATTTGGACATTAAATATTAGAGGAATATTTGGGAAACTATGAGAAAGTTTAAGGTGTGACATAAAGGATTATGTAAATGAGAGAAATATCAAATCACCCCGTACCAGAACTTATTTTTCATTAGGGTTCATAGTCATGAAGTAAAATATTCCCAACTGACAGATATCTCCAGAAAACCTGCCAGAATAAACACATATGATTTGGGTAGAACTATAACCAAATAGGTGCTGTTGAGTTGATTCCAACTCATGGTGACCTTATGTGTATCAGAGTACAGTTTTCATTAGCCGATTTTTCAAAAATAGATCACCTTGACTTTCTTTTGGGGCACCTCTAGTTGGACTTGAACTTCCAAACTTTAGCTGGCAGCCAAGCACAGCAATTATTTGTACTGATCTTCTACTCCAGTAGAAATAGAACTATATGGCATTAAAGCTGAGTTAAGATGCTGCTATTGGGTCTCCTTCCTAGAATATATACTAGTAATTAATAACTCTAAATGAAGAGTGAGTGTCCTTCTCACTACTGTGTAACTGCTTAATTTTGTTTCTTGCTTATATCACACCCCCATCCTCCCACACACATTTACACAATTGTACATACTGAAGGCCATAGATCTCATATCATGCATCTCCTTCCAAAGGAACTGACTGATTAGTGCTCTTAAAAAAACAGCCACTATTCCAATACTTTGTCTCTGTCAACGAAAATCCCTGGGTGGCACAAATGGCTCAACCTTGTGTACTAATCAAAAGATTCATGGTTCCAATCTACTCAATAGCACCACGGAAGAATGGCCTGGAGATCTGCGTCCTTAAATGTTACCGTGGAAATAGAGACCTGTGGAGATTTGTTCACGAGTCAGAATTGATTCTACAGCAGTGGGTTTGGTTTTGGTTGTCAGTTCTTGATTTTCTCTCTTAAGTTGTGGCCAAATCTTTAAATACTGTTCAATATTTTGTTGCTGTTTCATGATGAAGCAAATGCTGTCTTCACAGGAAATAGAAGAGTTTGTCCAGAGCTCTGGAAAACACGGTGTGGTGGTGTTTACTCTTGGGTCAATGGTCAGTAACCTCACAGAAGAAAGGGCCCATGTGATTGCATCGGCCCTTGCTCAGATTCCACAAAAGGTTAGATAACGTGCCGTAAGGGTGACCAACTACTTTGCTAGTCTGTTCAACTCTGTAAAGGGTCTGGTTATGGAAATTTCCTGTAACTACTATGATAGCGTCCCACGTGTCTGTCAGCATGTCCTCCTGTGGGGGCTTGCATGTTGCTGTGATGCTGGAAGCTATGCCACCGTTATTCAGACACCAGCAGGGTCACCCATGGCAGACAGGTTTCAGCTGAGCTTCCAGACTAAGACAGACTAGGAAGAAAGACCCAGCAATCTACTTCTGAAAGTCTGGAATAAGTGAACAGAAGTTAACTCCCTTCCATATCATTCAAAAAATGATAAGAAAGAAACAGTTTAAAATGAAATTTAGGAAATGAGAGCCAGGGTAACACATAGATATGAGAACATAAATATGTATATCATTGGGAATTCACACTGTTTTTTACCCTAGATATGTGACTGCCTAACAATTCCCCAAATGCTTGAATTTATCACTGCTATTTTTTTTAATCTCAATGTTTTTAGGTACCATGGGAGAAACATCATAATTTCATATAATTACCTTATTTTTTATATAAAAATAAGTTCCTTCAACCTGAGTATTCGTATTTACTTCAATGTTTTTGTAGTTCTGATTTCTAGCATCTCTTTCTTGTTCTCAGTTCCTCTGTCATAGGAAGGGGTTTGACTAGATGATCTTTTAATGATTACCAAATTCTAACTTGCTATCACTTTTCAGTTGTATTCATGGAATAAAGTATTTTCTTCATCTTCATAAGGTGCTGTGGCGATTTGATGGCAAAAAGCCAGATACCTTAGGACCCAATACTCGGCTCTATAAGTGGATTCCCCAGAATGACCTTCTTGGTAAGACTAGAGAACAAATAATGAAAATATGGATAGCAGCTAATCAGAGGGATAATAGTTAAACAGAAAATCAATTCTTGAGCATTTATTATAGAAGAATTTAAAAACTAAAGCATAAGTTCTGTATATTTATTTTCTAGTTCCAGAGGGAAAAAAGATGAAATATAATAATTGGCATTTTATAATATACAGTCATAATCCTTTTCGCAGAAGTAAGGCATCTATATTTCAGGTGTAATCACCTCTCAAATGGACTTTTTTAAAAGCCTCCTGGATCATCATCCTAATACTCTCACCTCATACCTATTCTTTCCATTGCTGAAGCAGTACTGCAAATGCTGCTGAGCAATAACAGCACCTCCTTTAGAACCAGTGAGCCCCACCCCCATTTTGTATACGAAAATATCCACAATCTTTTCCATGAAGTGATGAAACGTTTCATGATAAAGGATCACCATCCCTTCCTCTGAGTCCACCTCCACCATCATCGAACTTCCTCCTCCCTTAAACACACCACATGTCAGTCTCCATCATTTTTCTCACTGTTTCTCTAATATGGTCTAATGTGTCCCTTTTTTAGTTCATTTGTTACTTTTACCCAGGAGTTTCTCCTTCAACTTGTCCACCTGACAATCTTTCATCTGTCCAGGCACACACCATTTCTTTCACGAAGCCCTCGTTTACTACTGCAGTAGGCCTAGTTGCTTCCTACTCAGAGATCTAAAAATAATTTATATATAGTTTCATGGACATGATAATCTGTTTTCTAGAAAACACTGCCCATTGAGTTCCCTATATTTCCCATTTCTCATTTTATTTCTAAGAATATATAATGAATAATTTTGTTGAATTTTACCCCTTCCTAGGTCATCCAAAGACCAAAGCTTTTATAACTCACGGTGGAGCCAATGGCATCTATGAGGCTATCTACCATGGGATCCCTATGGTGGGCATTCCCTTGTTTGCAGATCAACCTGAAAACATTGTTCGCGTGAAGGTCAAGGGGGCAGCAGTGAGTCTGGACATGGACACGATGACAAGTACAGATTTGCTCAATGCTTTGAAGACAGTTATCTATGACCCATCGTGAGTAGTTAGAATAAGATTTTTTTTTCTTTTTTTGTGTGGAGGGTGATGTTGGGGAAATGATTTGTCAGAGGTTTGAGGACAATGAGAGGTTTGAGAACAAGGATGAAGGTTTGAAAAAGCCAGTAAGGAGAATGAGAAGAATTACTGAAGTTGGACATGGAAGAATTATGAGATGAGACCGAAGTTGAAATAGGGACCATGAATGTTAAAACAACAGGACTCTGCAAGGCCGTGTAACTTTGTCTCAGCATGAGACTCGTTAGTTCTTTTAAACTATTCTAAAATGTTTTAAGTAAATCAGCAAAAGATAATCAATCTCAAATTTCTATTACATTTAACGCTTCCGAAAATTTCTATCCTAACATTTAGATCCCAGTACCAGAAATGGTAAACGACTAAAACCAAACAAACCAAACCCATTGCCATGGAGTCAATTTTGACTCCTAGTGACCCTATAGGACAGAGTAGACCTGCTCCATAGAGTTTCCAAGGAGCGCCTGGTAGATTCGAACTGCTGGCCTTTTGGTTAGCAGCCATAGCACTTAACCACCAGGGATTCGTTAAACAACTAAGGCTGAAAATTGATGCAATTGAAACCATGAAAAATGAGGATATCAAACCAAGCCCATTGCTGTCATAAATGTATGAAAAGTCTTGGTTCTTCTGGGTGTGATTATTTTGATTATATTTGGAAGAGTTTTAAAATTAAAAATGGATTGAATTGGAAGATAAATACTAGAATGTGGTGGTTCTTAGGTGTCATCGTGTCTGTTTGATATTATTTTGAACCTTGTACAGTAGGTTCATTAACAATTCCTCACTGGATAATTCAAACTCTGCACAGATGATGATGTTTTTTTTTCTTTTAATTTTTTTGTCTTTAAGGCTTAACACTTTCCATTCTCTATCCTAAAAATACATGGCCTCCCCCGACTCCTGTCTTTCTTTACATCCTGAAATCCTATGCATTGGACAAATTCTAGCCCATGTGCTAAAATGTCTATCATCATCTCGGAAGAAAATAATACATTTTTCTTCCAATCTTATGTGGCACATATTTTTGCCATCTGCTTGAAAATTTCACTTATTGATCTTTTCTGGTTTCTTCTCTGAGTTGATGTCTATTTGATTTTTCTTCAGCTATAAAGAGAATGCTATGAGGTTATCAGCCATTCATCATGATCAGCCTGTTAAGCCCCTGGATCAAGCCGTCTTCTGGATCGAGTTTGTCATGCGCCACAAAGGAGCCAAACACCTTCGCCCAGCCGCCCTCAGCCTCACCTGGTACCAGTACCACTCTTTGGATGTGATTGGGTTTCTCCTGGCTTGTGTGGCAATCGTTGGTTTTCTGGTCATAAAATGTTGTTTGTTAGGTTATCAAAAGTTTTATAAGACAGGAAAGAAGAAAAAGAGAGAGTAGGCCTCTTTAAGACAAAAGATTAATAGGCATGATAAGTGAGAGCGTTATATTTAATTCAACCCTTACGATTCAAGTTGTGGAAAGATTCTCCTCCATATTTTGCAAGAGCTGAGCCTTTTTTTATTTCCGAGGATATGCTACTCTTGGTTTATTGTTCTTGTGTTAGCTAATTCTTCCCTAAGGAAGAATGATCTTGCGTGTTTTTAAATAAATGTCTCCTCAATATTCCTCTTGAAATAGACAGTTCCAGTCATCAGGTGGATTATACTCAAGGTATTATTCTCATCTGGTAAATTGTGAACAAGATCTATGTTTGTGATGAGTTATGTATATTTTTATAACCGGAAAACAACATGAAACTCACTGGAACCGCAACCTATTGATGTGAAAAGATCAGGAAGTTTGATGTTTTCACTCTGCATCTTCAGAAACATTTTCTATATAAATGATGTGCATTCATACAAATATATGTATGCCTCATGAAACATACAGTATTTCTTCCTGGAATTTTTCTTTCTTTCAGAAGTTCTGAGTGGTTTTAAGTGGCTTCCTCCCTAAAATTATGTAATACTGTGAAGGCCTTGGTTAGAAAGAATAAAAATATTTTCCACACTGCCCTTGAATATGCTTTTCCATTGTTTTCCCTTTATGGAATGACTCTTTGGAATTGGATAGTAAAAAACAAAAAAATCCCAGCTCATTGTCATCAAGTCAATTCTGATATGACAGAGTAGAACTGCCCCATAGGGTTTCTAAGGAGCGCCTGGTGGGTTTGAACTGCCAAACTTTTGGTTAACAGCCATAGCTCTTCACCACTACACCACCAGTGTTTGCAATTGGATAGTAAGACATAAAATAAAAGGAGTAGTTCCCTTGATTAGGAATGATAGGTGGGGCCCAAGAAGTGTAGCTCAGTGCCTCTGAGTTATAATGTTAAAAGCTCCTGTAATAATCTCTCTTATTTTTGGCCTTAATTTAGCAATTCACATACTTTAGTATCTACCCCACTTAGGCTAGGAAAACCAGAATGCTATTTAAACCTTTTATATTGATTCTTCTCTCTATTGCATAGAAAAAGTAAATGGCAGAGAAAGAGCCAAATTTTGTTATGTGCAACCATTTTAAAAGCTATGCACCTGATGAGTTGGAATCGACTCGACGGCACAGGGTTTGGTTTTTTTTTGTTTTTTTTTTTAAATGCATTTTAAAGCATTTGATAAGGTGAAAAGATCTCCAAAAAAGTCTTTGAATATCAGCAATCAGAACCTTAGGATGAAGAAATAATGAACCCCAGAGAAGGAAGAAACCCTTCCTTTGTAGTTTCTTCTGCCTGATAAGAGATAGTTTAAACATCTGAATGGAAGAATGGCATAGCTAGCATTTTTGACACCTGGAAATATTTATAACACTCTTCTATATGACATCCTAGGAGTCCCTGGGTGGCATAAACTGTTAAGTGCTCCACTACTCACTTAAAGGTTGATGATTTGAACCCACCCAGAAGTCCCTCAGAAGAAAGCCTTGGCAATCTGCTTCTGAAAGATCACAGCTGCGAAAGCCCTATGGAGTGCAGTTCTACTCTGTACACATCGGGCCTCCATGATTCGGGATCTGCTTGACAGCATCTGGTTTGTATTGGTTTTCCTTTCTACAGGACAAAGATATTTTCAGTAATAATTGTCGATGAAATTAATTATGACAATAATGGTTGGAAATTAAACAATGAATATTTTCATTATTAAACTTTCACATCTTTTATTAAACTTTGAATCATGTCACTAAAAAGTAAAAAAAAATATTACAATACAAAAGAGAAAAAGTAATGCATTAACGCTTTTTTCTTACATTAATATTCGTTTGTTTTTGTTTTTAAGTGTGGGATAACCTTATACCTACACACTAGTCTGAGACAATAATGAAGCTGGACGTGTACTACCTATGCCAAATTCCTATTCAGTTCTGTTTTTAAAAAATAACTTCTGCAGGTGTGTTAATGACATTGTCCAAATTGATTTTCTTTGCAATTCTTAGACCATACGGTCAGATATACCAATCTATATCTACTCGTGGATGATCAAACAATCCTTTCATTCATTTTAATTTTAAAAGTTTTTTTTCCCACATATATATATACGTATATTTAGGAAATGCCATAAACATGAAGGTACATTTGGCAGAAATCATAAAAATCCCACTATATATTAAATTCCACAAATTGTAATATTTTCCATGTGGTTGTTTCCTCAGGATTTTTCAAGCAACTTTGAAATGTCTCGGCAGTCAAAAATATTTAATACAAATAAAAACTTGAAGTTTTCACATAGAATGACAGAATTAAGGTAACTTTCTTCACCTTTACCATCTGTGGGGTCCTTTTGTTTATTTCCCATCTAATGTTTAATCGCAGGCATATGTAAGTATCACAGTGGATGGAGACAAAAATCAATGATTATGAACTTAATCTTGAAAAGAACACAAGAAGCAGAGTCTTTCTATGTTGGAGACTGGCAATATAATTAGCAATAAAATTAGGAGTTTTCTGAATTAATTTCCACGTAAAATGAAATATTTATTAAAAGATATGTAATACAAATATGCTAATCAGAACTTTCATATTTAATCTTATAATCCAACAATACTCACAGCCTTTATTCAACAATAAGTATAAAGCGGGAGGGACCTTGGCAGGGACATGTCATTCTGGTGCTTTTTATTGGTAAATCTTACCATCCAACCAGCTAGAAAAGAGAAACGATTAGGGGGTCCAGAGTCAATAACACAGAGCTGAATTTAAAGCTGAGATACAATAACTCAAAAACTAGCACAACAGACACTATTCAAATTTTTCTTGTGTATTGACATCCCAAAAGCTTTTGTGCTTTTGAGCACTGCCTTTTGATAAGATTCAGATGAGTGAGAGGCGTGGTTTTCTTCTGAAAGCAAATATGTGAAAGTGGGGTAAATGGAAATCTAGTAATAGAGTCCTGACAAAAGTCAGCTTATAGAAGGTCCATTAGGTCTGAAGTCCCACCCGTGGTCAATTCCCTATTCCCCAAATGTATAGTCAGAATACTAGCAGGTTGGAGTGCGGGTGGCAGCAGTAGCTAGGTCACTTGGCTCATGACAGTCCATTCTGTTGGGCAATCCCATCACCACTCTGTTCATGCACCCAGCAAACCAGCACTGCGGTGACCAATAATTTGGTGCCTTCCCTACGATGAGCAATAATTTTTACCAATTCAAAGTGTATGAAAAAGTATCTTGTTGATTTAATTGGCAAATCCTTCAGTATTAAATTGGTTGATCTTTTTTTTTTTGTATGTTTAACATCCACTCAGGTGTTTTACTCTATGTCCATGTATGCACTCAAGTTTGATTTTGGTGTTTTTCTGCTGACTCTAATTAGGTGTACAGAGGTTACAAAAGGCAAATTTGTTATTTATAAAACTCTAGAATCCCAGGTCATGGATGACAGTGGCTCAAAATGACTGGCAAAGACATAAGATCAATGAAGGTAAGGTAAACTCTGGAAAAAAATTAAAAATCTGAGGTCACGGAAGATGAGATTTTAGAGATGAGTAGATTAGTTATAGTGAGGACATGCAGGTTGCAGGAGTCAGGATACAATGAAGTAAAAGTCATGGCAAACATGTTGAATAAACTCAAAAATACAGCAGTGAAGTACAGAAAGGGAGATTAAAACCAGGAAAACAATTAGAAGCAAAGGAGCTTTGGAAGTAGAGCAGGTTGTTAGGAGGGGCCTTATGTAAGATGTCCGCAAAGAACTTATATACTAAATTATTACCTGGCAACTCCTAGAGCCTTCAGGTGATTCCTAGTGGAGAAATTATCAGTCAAGTTTCAAGCAGAAGAACAATTTTAAAATAAGTAATTAGATGCTTACAATACCATTTTCCAGTGTGCTAGAAGAACAAAAGTCTGGAAAGATCATCACCTATTTCAGGTTTGCCTGCTATTCAAAAATTCAGGATGTTTCTACTAATGCTGCTTAGGTTAGGAAACCCCATCATGGTTCACAGCTGTTCCACAGCCTTGGGGTGATTGTCGTGGAAAATGCCACGTACCATAGCGAAACATCATATCTCCTAAAGCCCATTCAACTTCCCACTACTGCTCAATGAAGAATAATTTGACTTTTTCCTCTGTTGTGTTTTCCCAATCCTAAAAGAGTGCATCTCATTGACAGACTGTGACTTATATCCAGGACCCTAAAGCAAGGATCGTAGAAAATTTAATTCCAAGTGAAACCTGGGAGAACATAGAAGACAATGGTCAATCCTGGTGCCAAAAATGACGACCAAATAATTTCCAATACAAACACAGAACCCCATCTCAGAATTTGTTGCTAGGCAAGATAGAAACAAGTTAAAAAGAGGGTCTAGTAATGTCATATCAGCTTCTCATAAGCAGATCTACCCAGAACCTTCTCCAGTTTCACATAAGTACACACTTTCAGAATCTAAGTTTCTTCAAGAATTGGAAAACTAATTTGGCCATTGCAAATAATTTGGTCAAGATCATGGGACGGCACCTAAAACTCATATTTTCCTACTCAATCAACAAGCAACTGTGTCTAACTCTTTTTCATCTTTATTTAAACAATTTGACTCAAAATTCTTTTACCCAACAACAGGCAGGTTATCTGCCATGTATAGCATACCATGTCAGGCACTCTAGTGAATAATAATATTAATAAAATACTGAGGAGGCAGAGCCAAGATGATGGAATACACAGGCACACCAGGAGAGCCCTCTTTATGATAAAGACCAAAAAAAACAAGTGAAATGAATATATTTATGACAAGCTAGGAGCCCTGAGCATCAAAGGCAAGCTTAGAAAATGAACAGAGTGGCAGAGGGAGGAAGAGATGGTTCAGAAGTGGAGGGGAGTTACCGGACCTGAATCGCGGGGAGCCCTGGGGCACCATTCCTGAGAGGTGGCAGCAGGCTGGTACTAGCATTCGGCCACAGTTTCCTTTGGGAGAAGTAGCCAGCCACACAGCCTACTCACACCTCTGCAACCAGACAAAAATGGTGCTCTCGGCAAAAACTGAGTACTTGTGTATATTTTACCACACCCCCCCCCCCACACCGAAGCCAGCTTCCAAGGCTGAATTATCTGGGTCTGAGATAGGCACTTTTGAGTACCTACAGCCATCCTTTCAGCCTTCGAGAAGGAAAAGTTGCAGTTGGGGGAAAAGATAATTTGCCAAATCCAATAACTGTGGTAGCTCAGGAGAGAAGCAGCTCCTGTCCAGACATAAATGGTCTGTGGACTTTGAGCACCTTTCCCCTCTGCATGGACTTCTGTTGGCCTATTTCAGGAGAATAGGCCCTTGTTGGAAGACTCCAAATGTTTCACCTGTGTGGCGGAGAGGTGGCTGTTTCATGTTTGAAATTGCTTTGCCTATTGAACAGGGTCTTCACCTACCCACAACAGGGGTCTAAGGCCTGGTAGCTCCACTCAGGTCACCCAGACACCCACAAAAGGGGTCCAAGGATAACTGGTACCTCCCAGTCCTTACAACCAAAAACATTGGGTGCCCATGGTCCATCTGCAGAACCCACCCACCTGCACTCTCTAGGGAAGAGGTACGCGCTTTCCTCAGACATACCCGGGGGTCAGTTCTCAGCCCTCTGCCTTCTTCAAAGCCTGACACCCTGCTGCAATCAGATACTGGTACATACACCAATCACCTCTGCCCTTCTAAGACTATAGGACAGAGACTGTACACGCACTTCATGATCAGCTACCTGGACACATGAGCAGAATTCATACAAGAAAACTGAATGGACTCCTAGACTGATAAACATGATAACAGCTCTAGCCATGTGGGGACACGTTGTCAGAGCTCCAAAGGTGAAAATAATCAAGCTAGCACACTCAAGCAAACGATTTGGCATATCAAAACAAAACAAAGCAAGAAGCTACAACCCAGTAAGCAAGCATAAACTAATACAATAACTTATACATGGCTCGGACAACAGTCAATATCAAGTCACATAAAGAAGCAGACCATGATCACCTCAACAAGTCCACAAAACAAAGAATCCAGGGATCTTCTAGATGAAAGTGCATTCCTGGAGTTACCAGAGGCTGAATACAAAAGATTAATATACAGAACACTTCAAGACATCAGGAAGGAAGTGAGGCAATTGGCAGAACAAGCCAAGGAACACACAGATAAAACAATTGAAGAAATTAAAAACATTATTCAGGAATACAATAAAAAAATTGAATAAGCTGGAAAAATCCATAGACAGATAGCAATCAGAAATTCAGAAGATTAACAATAAAATTACAGAAGTAGACAACTCGGTAGAAAGTCAGAAGAGCAGAATTGAGCAAGTAGAAGCCAGAATTTCTGAACTTGAAGATAAAGCACTTGACACTAATATATTTGAAGAAAAATCAGATAAAAGAATTTTAAAAAGTGAAAAAAACTTAAAATCATGGGACTCTATCAAGAGAAATAACCTACGAGTGATAGGAACACCAGAACGGGAAGGGATAACAGAAAATACAGAGAGAATTGTTGAAGATTTCTTGGCAGGAAACTTCCGTGATATAGTGAAAGATGAGAAGATATCTATCCAAGATACTCATCGAACTCCACATAAGGTAGATGTTAAAAGAAAGTCACCAAGACATATTATAATCAAACTTGCCAAAACCAAAGATAAAGAGAGAATTTTAGGAGTAGCTATGGATAAATGAAAAGCCACCTACAAAGGAGAATCAATAAGAATAAGCTCGGACTACATGGCAAAAACCATGCAGGCAAGAAGGCAATGGGATGACTTATTTAAAAAATTGAAGGAAAAAAATTGCCAGCCAAGAATCATACAACCAGCAAAACTGTCTCTGAAATATGAAGGTGAAATTAAGATATTTCCAGATAAGTAGAAATTTAGGGAATTTGTAAAAAACAAACCAAATGTACAAGAAATACTAACGGGAGTACTTTGGTTAGAAAATCAATAATATCAGGTATCAACCCAAGACTAGAACACTGGGTGGAGCAATCAGAAGTCAACCCAGACAGGGAAATCAAAAAAATATAAAACAAGATTTTTTTAAAAAAAAAGCTCAAAACAGGGTAATGGCAATGTTATTATAAAAAAAGTAGACGACGTAAAAACAATAAAAAGGGACTTAGAAATGTAATCATAGGTCCTCCATATGGAGAGGAAGATATGGTGATACAAAGAAATAAAAGTTATTAAATTTATAAAAATAAGGGTAAATAATAAGATAACCACAAAGGAGACAAACTATATCCTACTCATCAAAATAAAATGCAAGAAAAAAATAGAGACAGCAGAAACAAGATCAACAACAACCAATATGAGGAAAGGACAATATATAAAGATAATCTACTCATCACATAAAATTAAGTGGGAAAAAGAACCTGTCAACAACCCACAAAAACACATCAAAATGATATCACTAAATTCATGCCTATCCATAATTACTCTCATAGTAAATGGACTAAACGCACCAATAAAGAGGAGAGTGGAAGAATGGATTAAAAAAACACTATCCGCCTATATGCTGCCTACAAGACACATACCTTAGACTTAGAGACAAAAAACAAACTAAAACTCAAAGGATGGAAAAATATGTATCAAGCAAACAACGATCAAAAAAGAGCAGGAGTGGCAGTATTAATTCCTGACAAAATAGACTTTAAAGTTAAATCCATCATAAAGGATAAGGAAAGACAAGATATAATGATTAAAGGGACAATACACCAAGGAGATATAACCATATTAAATATTTATGCACCCAAAGACAGAGCTGCAAGATACTTAAAACAAACTATCAGCACTGAAAAGTGAGATAGACAGCTCCACAATAATAGTAGAAGACTTCAACTCACCACTTTATGTGAAGGACAGGACATCCAGAAAGAAGCTCAATAAAGACACGGAAGATCTAAATGTCACAATCAACCAACTTGGTCTCACAGACATATACAGAACACTCCACCCAACAGCAACCAAGTATACTTTTTTTTCTGGTGCACATGGAACATTCTCTAGAATAGACCACATATTAGATCATAAAGCAAGCCTTAGCAGAATCCAAAACATTGAAATATTACAAAGCATCTTCTCTGACCATAAGGCCATAAAAGTGGAAATCAATAACAGGGAAAGGAGGGAAAAGAAATCAAGCACTTGGAAACTGAACTATACCCTGCTCAAAAAAGACTGGATAATAGAAGACATTAAGGATGGAATAAAGAAATTCATAGAACCCAGTGAGAATGAAAACACTCCCCATCAGAACCTTTGGGACACAGCAAAAGCAGTGTTCAGAGGTGAATTTATATCAATAAATGCACACATCCAAAAGAAGAAAGGGCCAAAACCCATGGAATCCTTTGCTATTGCAACTCGAGGCTTGAATTTTTTCTTCAGTTCTTTCAGCTTGAGAAACGCCGAGTGTGTTCTTCCATCTCCAGCTCTTTCCACATGGCCTTATAATACTTTATTTTGTCTCCTCGAGAGGCCCTTCGAAATCTTCTGTTCAGTTCTTTTACTTCATCAATTCTTCCTTTTGCTTTAGCTGCTCGACTCTCAAGAGCGAGTTTCAGAGTCTCCGTTGACATCCAACTTGGTCTTTTCTTTCTTTCTTGTCTTTTCAGGGACCTCTTGCTTTCTTCGTGGATGATGTCCTTGATGTCATTCCACAACTCGTCTGGTCTTCGGTCACTAGTGTTCAATGCATCAAATCTGTTCTTCAGATGGTCTCTAAATTCAAGTGGGATATACTCAAGGTCATATTTTGACTCTCGTGGACTTGCTCTGATTCTTTCAGCTTGAACTTGCCTATGAGCAACTGATGGTCTCTTCCACAGTCGGCCCCTGGCCTTGTTCTGACTGATGATATTCAGCTTTTCCATCGTCTCTTTCCACAGATGTAGTCAATTTGATTTCTGTGTGTTCCATCTGGTGAGGTCCATGTGTATAGTCACCGTTTATGTTGGTGAAAGAAGGTATTTGCAAGGAAGAAGTCATTGGTCTTGCAAAATTCTACCATTCGGTCTCCGGCATTGTTTCTATCACCAAGGCCATAGTTTCCAGCTACTGATCCTTCTTCTTTGTTTCCAACTTTTGCATTCCAATCGCCAGTAATTACCAATGCATCTTGATTGCATGTTTGGTCAATTTTAGACTGCAGCAGCTGATAAAAATCTTCTATTTCTTCAACTTTGGCCCTAGTGGTTGGTGTGTAAATTTGAATAATAGTCGTAATAACCGGTCTTCTTTGTAGGCATATGGATATTATCCTATCACTGACAGCATTGTACTTCAGGACAGATCTTGAAACATTCTTTTTGATGATGAATGCAACACCATTCCTCTTTGAATTATCATTCCCAGCATAGTAGACTATGTGATTGATTCAAAATGGCCAATACCAGTCCATTTCAGCTCACTAATGCCTAGGATATTGATGTTTATCTGTTCCATTTCATTTTTGACAATTTCCAATTTTCCTAGGTTCATACTTCGTACTTTCCGGGTTCCGGTTATTAATGGATGTTTGCATCTGTTTTTTCTCATTTTGAGTCGTGCCACATCAGCAAATGAGGGTCCCGAAAGCTTGACACCATCCACGTCATTAAGGTCAACTCTACTTTGAGGAGGCAGCTCTTCCCCAGTCATCTTTTGAGTGCCTTCCAACCTGGGGGGCTCACCTTCCAGCACTATATCAGACAATGTTCCGCTGCTATTCATAAGGTTTTCACTGGCTACGGCTTTTCAGAAGTAGACTGTTGGGTCCTTCTTCCTAGTCTGCCTTAGTCTGGAAGCTCAGCTGAAACCTGTCCTCCATGGGTGACCCTGCTGGTGTCTCAACACCGGTGACATAGCTTCCAGCTCAACGCAACACACAAGCCCCCAAAGTACGACAAACCGAGAGACACGTGGGAGGCAGCACTGTTTACAATAGCAAAAAGATGGAAGCAACCAAGGGGCCCATCCACAGATAAATGGATAAATAAATTATGGTATATTCTCACAATGGAATACGACGCATCAATAAAGAACAGTGATGAATCAGTGTAACATTTCATAACAGGGAGGAATCTGGAAGGCATTATACTGAGTGAAATTAAAAAAAAAATTAGTCAGTTGCAAAAGGAGAAATCTTGTATAAGACCGCTATTGTAAGAACTGAAGAAATAGTTTAAACCAAGAAGAAAGTATTTTTTGATGGTTATGATGGGGGGAGGGAGGGAGGCCAGGAGAGGAGTATTCACTAATTAGATAGTAGATAAGAACTACTTTAGGTGACAGGAAAGATGACACACAGTACAGGCGAGGTCAGCACAACTGGACTAAAACAAAAGCAAAGAAATTTTCCTGAATAAACTGAATGTCCCCAAGGCCAGCATAGCAGGGGCAGGAGTTTGGGGACCTTGGTTTCAGGGGACATCTAAGTCAATTGGCAT
This sequence comes from Loxodonta africana, assembly GCF_030014295.1. Classification (NCBI taxonomy): domain Eukaryota; kingdom Metazoa; phylum Chordata; class Mammalia; order Proboscidea; family Elephantidae; genus Loxodonta; species Loxodonta africana. The sequence goes on from NC_087346.1 coordinate 87,533,449, forward strand.
AATAAAATCTATTAAGAAACATTCTGCATCCCACCTTGGAGAGAGGCATCTGCCGACTTAAAACCTAGCAAGCGGCCATCTAAAATGCATCAATTGGTCTCAACCCACCTGGAGCAAAGGAGAATGAAGAACACCAAGGACACAAGGGAATTACGAGCCCAAGGAACAGAAAGGGCCATATTAACCAGAGTCTACATCAGCCTAAGACCAGAAGAGTTAGATGGTGCCAGGCTACAACCGATTACCGCCCTGACAGGGAACACAACAGAGAACCCCTGACAGAGCAGGAGAGCAGTGGGGTGCAGACCCCAAATTCTCATAAAAAGACCAGACTTACTGGTCCAACTGAGACTAGAAGGGCCCCAGTGGTCATAGCCCACAGACCTTCTGTTGGCCCAAGATAGGAACCATTCCCAAAGCCAACTCTTCACACAAGGATTGGACTGGACAGTGGGTTGGAGAAGGATGCTGGTGAGGAGTGAGCTTTTGGGATCAGGTGGACACTTGAGACTTTGTTGGCATCTCCTCACTGGAGGGGAGATGAGAGGGTAGAGGGAGTTAGAAGCTGGCAAAATGGACACGAAAATAGAGAGTGGAGGGAGGGAGCAGACTGTCTCATTAGGGGAAGGGAAATTGAGAGGATGTAGCAAGGTATATATAAGTTTTTGTGTGAGAGACTGACTTGATTTGTAAAGTTTCACCTAAAGAACAATAAAAATTAAAAAAAATAATAATAAGATACTGAAACTACTCTCAAAGATCTTAAGATTTAGTAGGGAACAATAAACATCTATAGTGTAGCATAGCAAAAATCGGAATGTGACAAGTGTCAAATGTCAACGATCAAGTTCACGTAATTTTTTTTTTTACAGTGAAAATAGCTTTTGCACGTACTCAAATTGTGTAAATAACTCATATTCCAGGTAAGTAATTCAGATAATACAAAAAGTATAAATAAAAGTGATATAAATTTTCACCATCCTATGGTAAGCATCATTAAAACTTTAACAATTATAAGATCATATAACATCTTATCTTTGTGAATCTGGACACACAGATATTTATTTTTACATAAATGATACATCATAATTCTATCAAATATGCCTTTTTAAAAAGTATACTCTTTTTTGGCCTTCCTCCGATTTCCTCCCTCCCCCTGCCCAACCAGCATGCAACGGCACCCCACCTTCCAGTGACTGGTGTTGACAACCTCATGTGTATCCTTCCCTTTCTTTCCCCACATACAAGCACATACACATATCTAAGGGAGGTTGTCATGATTTGTTTTACTAAAGTCTATCATATGTCATGGGGAATTATTTTTTTGATAAGTTGTTGAATTCTCTTGGCTAGAATTTTGTCGAGGATTTTTGCATCTAAGTTCTTGAAGGATATAGGTCTGTAATTTTCTTTTTTGGTGATGTCTTTACCTGGTTTTGGTATCAGGGAAATGCTGGCTTCACAGAATGAGTTTGAGACTCTTCCATGCTTTTCTATGCTCTGAAATGCCTTTAGTAGTAGTGGTGTTAGCTCTTCTCTGAAAGTTTGGTGGAACTCTCCAGTGAAGCTGTCAGGACCAGGTTTATTTGGCTGGGAGTTTTTAAATTACCTTTTCTATCTCTCCTTTCGTGATGGATTTATCTAATTGTTCTACCTCTGTGTTAGTTTATGTAGATAGTGTGTTTCTAGAAATTAATCCATTTCTTCTAGGTTTTCAAATTCATTAGAGTGCAATTTTTCATAGTAATCTGATATGATTTTAATTTCAATTGGGTCTATTGTGATACCACCCATCTCATTTCTTATTTGGGTTACTTGCTTCCTCTTCTGTTTTTCTTTTGTCAGTTTGGTCAATGGCTTATCAATTTGGTTGATCTTTTCAAAGAACCAGTCTTGTTCTCGTTAACACTTTCAGTTCTTTTCCTGTTTTCTATTTCATTTAATTCTGCTCTAATTTTTATTATTTGCTTTCTTCTGGTGCCTGAGGCCTTCTTTCAAAGCTCTCTTTCTAATTGTTCAAGTTGTAGAGATAATTGTTTCATTTTGGCTCTTTCTTCTTTTTGGATATGGGCATGTATTGCTATAAATTGAACTCTGAACACTGAATGCTTTAGCTGTGTCCCATAGGATCTGGTAGGCAGTGTTTTCATTCTCGTTGGAGTCTATGAATTTCTTTATTCCATCCTTAATTTCTTCTACAGCCCATTGGTTTTTGAGCAAGATGTTGCCCAGTTTCATGTGTTTCATTTTTTCTTCCTTGCTTTTTCTGTTATCGATTTCTACTTTTATGGCTTTAGGGTCAGAAAAGATGCTTTATAATATTTCAATGTTTTGGATTCTGTTAAGTCTTGCTTTCTGTCCTAACGTGTGGTCTATTCTGGTGAATGTTCCTGGTGAATGTTCCATGCACATTGGGAAAAAAAAAAGTATACTTGGCTGCTGTTGGGTGGAGTGTTCTGTATATGTTTATGATGTCAAATTGGTTGATTGTGGCATTTAGATCTTCTGTATCTTTACTGAGCTTCTTTCTGGATGTTCTGTCCTTCACCAAAAGAGGTGTGTTAAAGTCTCCTACTGATATTGTGGAGTTGTCTATCTCTCTTTTCAGTGCTGTTAGAGTTTGTTTTATGTATTTTGAGCACCGTCGTTGGGTGTGTAAATATTTATTATGGTTATATCCTCCTGGTATACTGTCCCATTAATCATTACAGAGTGTCCTTCCTTGTCCTTTGTGGTGGATTTTACTTTAAAACCTGTTTTGTTAGGAATTAATATCACCATTCCTGTTCTATTTTAGTTGTTAACTTGTATGCTTGATATTATTTTTTCCATCCTTTGAGTTTTAGGTTGTTTCTGTCTTTAAGTCTAAGGTATGTCTCCTGTAGGCAGCATACAGATGAAACCTGTTTTTTTTTAATCCATTCTATCACTCTGTCTCTTTATTAGTGTATTTAGTACATTTATATTCAGTGTAATTATTGATAGGTATGAGTTTTTTCTTTTTTTAATGAGTTTAGTGCAGTTATTTTGATGTCTTTTTTTCTGCTCTTGACAGTATTTGTTCCTCGTAATTTTCTGTGCTGAGTCATTTTCTTTATATGTTTTCTTTCTTTTGTTCTTGCTTTTGTATTTGCCTTTTCTTTATATTTTTTATTTTGTTGTGTAGGATTTGGAGTTTCCTTTGTGGTTACCTTAATAGTCACACGTATTTTTCTCCTTTTAACACTATCTTTTATTTCTTTTCTTTTTTTTTATTTCTTTATAATACTTTGACTTCATTTCCATGTGAGAGATCTCTAACTGCATTTTTTTAGTCCCTCTTTTTTGTTTTGATGTTGTCCTCTTATACCAAATGTCATCTCTGTTTTCTGGTTCTGAGTGGTTTATCTTGGATTTATTTTTGTGATTTTTCTTTCTGGGTTGGTGTCTGGTTACTTTGTCCCATGTTTTAGTCTTGGGTTGTTGTGTTACCGATTTTCTAACTGGAGGACTCCCTTTAGTATTTCTTGTAATTATGGTTTGGTTTTTTGCAAATTTCCAAAACTTCTGTTTATCTGGAAACATCCTAAATTTGCCTTCCTATATATATATATATATTTTTATATGAGAGACTCAGGTTTGGTTTTTTTTTTTTTTTAATATGAGAAACTGTTTTTCTGGATATATGATTCTTTTATTTTTTTGAATTTTTTTTTTTTTTTAATGATTCTTGGCTGGAATTTTTTTTTCCTTCAAGGTGTTATGCTATCTTATTGCCTTCTTGTCTGCATGGTTTCTTCTGAGTAGTCCGAGCTCAGTTGTATTGACTCTCCTTTGTAGGTGACATCTCGCTTATCCCTAGCCTACCTTAAAATTCCCTTTATCTTTGGTTTCGTCAAATTTGATTATAATATATCTTGGTGACTTTCTTTTGAGATCTACCTTATGTGGGGTTTGATGAGCATCTTGGATAGATATCTTCTCATCTCTCACAATTTCAGGGAAGTTTTCTGCCAACAAGTCTTCAACAATTCTCTCTGTATTTTCTGTTATACCCCTCTGTTTTGGTACTCCAATCCCTCATAGGTTATTCCTCTTGTTAGAGTTCCACATAATTCTTAGGATTTTTTCATTTTTTAAAAATTCTTTCATCTGATTTTTCCTCAAATATGTTGGTGTCAAGTGCTTTATCTTCAATTCCACTAATTCTAACTTCCATTTTCTCAGTTCTGCTCCTGACTTTCTATTGAGTTGTCTAATTCTGAAATTTATTCTGGATTTCTGTTTGCTGTCTCTCTATGGATTTTTGTGGCCTATTAAATTTCTCCTTATGCTCTTCTCAAATCTTCTTAAGTTCCTCTAATGTTTTTCCTGTGTCTTTCTTGGCTTATTCTTCATTTGACTTGATCTTCTCCGTGATCTCTTTAAGAGTTCTGTATAGTAATCTTTTATAATTTACGTCTGGTAAATCTAGACAGTTCTCTTCCTCCAGAAGATTTCTTGATTCTTTGCTTTGAGAGATTGGTGAAGCCATCATGGTCTGCCTCTATTAATGTGATTTGATATTGACTGTTGTTTCTGAGCCATCAATAATCTATTGCATTTATTTATCTTATATTTGCTTACTTTGTTCTGGAAATGCTGGTGGCGTAGTGGTTGATATCTAAGCCGCTAACCAAAGGTCAGCAGTTTGAATTCACCAGGTGCTCTTTGGAAACTCTATTGAGCAGTTATACTCTGCCCTATAGGGTCACTATGAGTTGGAATCGACTCATTGACAACGGATTTTTCTTTACTTTTTTTTGTTGTTGTTACTTTGTTCTAGCTTCTTGTTTAATTTTTTTGATATACCCACATAGCTGCTCGAGTGAGCCAGTCTGATTATTGGTGACTTTGAGACAAATTATTCCTGCCACCATGAGGTTAAAGCTGCTAATATGTAAAAAAGCTCAGGAGTCCGTTTAATTTTCTTATATGAATTCTGCTTAGGTGTCCAGGTAGTTGATCACCAAGTGTGTGGTGAAGGCTCTCTCCTACAGTCATAGATAAGGAGGGGTGATTGGCGTAGGCACAAGTATCTGGCTGAAGTGGGGATCACACAATGAGCGAGGCAGGGCCCTGAAAATAACCCTTGAGAGCATGTAATGAAAGCATGTCCGTGTTCCCAGAGCACATAGGAGGGTGGGTTTTGCAGCTAGACTACGGGCACTCAATCCTGTTGGGTGTAACGACTGGGAGGCAACACTCATCCTTTGACCCCTGTCATGGGTGGCTAGGTGCCATGGGTGGAGCCACCAGTCCTCAGACTTCTTATGTGGGTATGTGAGAACCCTGTTTGATAGGCAGAGTGGTGTCAAATATCAAAAACATACATCTACATCATAGAGCTGAAACAGTTTAAGTTAGATTTTGGGTATATACCCTATTGTACTGTGCTAAAGAGGCTCTATGATGTTGAAATGGGCGCACACAGGTATATGCAGAGGTGAAAGTCATTCAAAGTCTGTGGACCCCTTATGACTGTGCCTAAGCAAAGGAGCTGATTCTGCCCTGAGTTCGTGGTTTAGGGAAGCCAGCAGATTATTTTTTTCCCCTATCTGTTAATCTGTTCCTTCTCCAAGGCTGAGGGAATGGCTCAAGACATTCAACATGTCCTACTTGCAGTCCAGGAAATGGAGCTAACACTAATGCCAACTCGGGACCCTGTGCAGAGTGGGGAGGAGTTAGATAAATGGGAGAGAGTTTTTTCCAAATGGGTGGTTTTTGCTCTGCACAGTAGACTAGACACAAGTACTTACCTTTTCACAATTGCACACCCCTTTTCACTGATTCTCTTTTTTTCACTGATTCTAGAGGTGTGTGTGGACTCTCCTTCACTCGGTCTCTTCCAATGTGGAAAATGCATTCCAAATGCCACTGCTTGCTTCACTGCACTTGCACCAATGGATCCGGTCGGCTAGAAGCTGGTTCTTGTCTGTTCAGGCCTGGCAACTCCTCACTGCTTCTGAACAATTTTTGCCTCCCCCTGCCGCTAATTTCGATTCCTCAACTTTGTCTTTGACTGTCAAGGCTCCCAGATATTCTTGTATAATCAAAACACTTGTTTTTTTCGGGGGGTCTTTATTGTAAGAGGGGCCATAGGAAGCATCTGACTACTCTGCCATTTTGGCTCCACCCTCTATTTTTATTTCTTAAATAACGATTTAAGAATTTTCAATCTTACATTTTAAGATTTTTTCATTATATTTGGATGTTAGTCATCTTTACCAAAAAAAAAAAAAAAATTAAATTTTTCTCAACCTGGACCACTTTGACCTTATATAGTGTCCCTGAAGTTCAGGTTTTAGGAAGACCTTGAAAATACTTCTGGTTTGATTTTCTATATATATATTTTTTTTTTACTCCTTATGTTGTAGACGATTGAGATTTTTCATAGAGGGCCTACATTGAAAAGAAAATGATAATTTTATTATTTTACCTATGCCAAAGTGTTCAATGTTTCCTTATTAGGGGTGTAAGAGAGATGAGACAGCAGATTTTTTTTTTTAATTGTAGTGAAAATATACACAATAAAACGTAACACAATTCAAAAACTGTACATGTATAATTCAGTGACAGTGTTTGCATTCTTCAGGTTGTGCAACCATTCTCACTACCTGCAGCGTGATGGATCACTGTTGTGTGGCCTTTCTAGCCAGGGTCCTATAACTCACAGCCAAGTGACTGGGTGAGAATGAGTAATAGGGTAATTGTGGCCCACCAAAGGAATTGGCCATTTTTGTCATTCCGTTGGGCTCCAAATGAGCCACTCCAGAGGCAAGAAAGAGAAGATATCACCACCATCAAGGAAGAACAGCCAGGAACCAGCACATCCTTTGGACTTAGGATCTCTGTACTGAGAAGCTCCTTGAATCAGGAGACAGAGAGAGAAAAAGAGAGAGATGTAACACTGAAGACAGCAAGACTCAGTAGCAGAGACCCGGCAGCAGGAGATGGCCTAGTGGGCTTTCTGGCCCACGAGGAGACAGCTGAGTGCCTCTGTGCAGATGTCTATGGTGTCAGTGGTGACACCTCACAACAGTTTGTGGAGGGGTGAGGAAGGAAGGGGCTGTGTTGTGATGTGGGTACAGTTACAGTTCCTCTGCCCTCACTGGATGGGTGAAGGGAGAGAGTTGGGCCTAATGGATGAGAGCACAGTGTTGCAATTTGCATCAGGTGGAGGGAGGAAGGAAGGGGCTATGAGGGATGCAAACATAGTCACAGCTCTTCTACCCTTCATTGGGTGGGTTAAGGGATGCAGTTGCGCCTGGCAGATGCACACTGAATGGTGCTGCCTCATGCCAGTTGGGGGAAGGAAGAGGGAGAGGTGGATAAGCTCAGTCACTGTTCTGCTGCTGCTGCCCTCCACTAAGCACTTGGATGGGGGAGTAGGTGGCAGATGGGCATATGCTTGGGGGTATGCCTGCTTTAACTCTTTGGGTAGGCACAGGGAAGTAGTGAATGGGGTTGTTGAGGTAGGGGGAAGAGTTATGATCCCCCAATCAGGCAAGGTGGTTGAGGTAGGGGACCCTCTACAGCCTCAGATCAGGATGGAGTATGCGGGTGTGTGTTCCTCCAACTAGGATATGCGGGTGCAAGGGCACTTTGTGTCCACTGCATCAAGTAAGTGGGATGCATAGTATTTTAATGGCAAAGTGGTGTGGGCGGGGGAGGGGGATAGCTGCCCAGGGATCTGTTGAGTGAGAGAGCTTCTGCTGACAGTCTGTGAGTCCACTGTCTCATACACGCACTCACTCCTGAGTTCACGGGTACCCCTGAGTACCACAGTTCTTGATCTGGCACCCTCTCTTTCTCTGCTACTTTGCACGTGCATTTACGGAGGTTCTCTGTCCCTCTTGGTAAAGCTGTGAAGTTGCCTTTTGGTTTTCTTCATCTAAGGCCAATACTGGCTTTCTGCTAAGTCAGCTGCAGCAGGCAAGGATGACTGGCAGAGCCTCTGCATTCTGTGTCACTCCTCTTTCATTGGTTTCCTTATTCCTTCCCATTGGTTTTCCGTCTAGTCCTTAGGCTTTCTTTTTTGATATTCGGGATTTGTGTATTCTTTTCTAATTTGCTTTTTAAATAGACTTAAAAACTAACGCTCTGACCACTTAATTGGTTTTTAGGAGCCATTTTTTCACAGAAACAAAGGGTGCAGGCAACACAAGCAGCGAACGAACACAGCGAAAAATGTGTGCACATAACACAAGTAGTTAATTAACAAGGCACCAGGCAATCAATGCTTACTTAAATAACGCGTGTTGTCTAGAGACTGAAGATCTCTGAAATGGCGTGAGGCTATAGCAAGGTATGCTTAACATCACTTCCTTCACCTATTGCTTGGTGTGCAGCAAATTCAAGTTTTGCTTTTGGAAACTTCTTTTTTTCCTTTTCAAATATTTTACATCCGTGGTTGGTTGAATCAGTAGATGCTGAACACACAAGAATGGGAGGGCAGACTTTAGAATTAATAAGGTATCTTAAGACTAATCAGAAGGCGACTAGGGCAACTGAGATACAGTGGTTTTTGTCCATAATTGCAAAAACATCCTCTTGTAAGCTTTAGTGTCTATCCTAGATTTACAAATAAAAATACAGATTTCATTACATTACATGTTATTATTCAATTTACTTTTTACTAAGAAGTCACTTCATCATTTTTGGAAAAAATACAGAACATAGAGTAATAAATGTAAATGTTGCTGAATTTTACTGGAGACATTAAACATTCACATTTCCTTGAGGATTCCTCATTAAGCAGAGGGCTTTTTCCTAAGGAGTCCAATCACTGAAATGTCAACTTAGGTTTTGTATCTTGGATATTCAAGAGCTAAATATAAGTCTTAAAACACTTAGCCTTTATTAATTTTTTAGCAAGCATCAGGCCTTATTGTGAATACTTGTGTTGCTCATTTAATAGTCACAGTAACTCATTTCCCTGCTCCCAATTATTTAGATGAAAAATCTAACAGAGGAACATTATGTAAAAGATTGCCAAATAATTATTTCCTTAACACAGGAGTCAAAATAATATTGATACAAAATAATATTGGATTTTTTATCAGACACTTATGATAGATTTTGTCACTGTGAAAGGTACAGTTTCTTCTATGGACTCTAAAATTCTGTGATTCTAAAAGTATATTGCAAACATAATTCAGGTGAAAAAGAAAATCCAGTCATTTGGAGTTTAGAAAATCACTGATTTTATTGGCTAAAGTAAAAGTTCAAGGGGATGAATTTGAACCCAGGTGTATAAGTATTCTCTTTTGACTTTGCTTTATTCTATGATGGCTTTATCCTCAGGCATACTGTAAATGGCCCACCATCTCCAGGCTTTCATTATCCCTATAGCTCCAGGATCAAAAGGAGAGAAACCTTTTCTCTACCCAGTGTCTCTATCAATTCCTCAAAAGGACTGAATAGCCATGATGGTTTTATTGTGTCATGCCTGGTTTAATCTGTGTGTCCAGGGAAATGGGATTGTCTGACTAGTCAGCTGGGAGGCAAGAGGGACATGGGCTTTCATGGTCAGCTCCACTGGAATTTATCAGTAGGGACAGTTCCCAAATGAAAGAGACGGACAATACATGCATGATATTATATAAAACCAACACCTGCATGTCTCTGAGTTAACACAATTTTTTTGTCATAGATGTAGCTTCCTTCCTGAAGTAAATTTTGCTCCTGGTTATGTTTTCATCTGGCCATAGAATGTCGTGGTCACTCTTCTGAAGTGCTTACGGATCTTACTTTGTCATGTCATTAAAAATGATGAGTCCTCAGGCATGTCAGGTATACGAAGTAGGAAGTCATTGTTTTTGTTAGGTTGTTGTGTCATTTTCAACTCATAGTGACCCTATGTACAACAAATTGAAACACTACCTCATCCAGCATCATCCCCACAATAGATGCTATGTTTGAGCCCATTGTTGCAACCACTGTGTCGATCCATCTTGTGACTGATAGATTTGCAATGATTTAAAAAAAAAAAAAAAAGGAATAGCTGCTGAGACTGCTATGTACAACCAAACACCTCATGGAATTTGATTTCTTGGCTTTGAGATTTAGGTTCATGTTTCCATTTTAAGAGCACCTCAGTTTCTTGTCCTAATGACACATTTTTCTTAAAACCAAACAATACTTTTAGCTTAATTAATAAAGAAACTGTGTCTTGGGCATTATGCTCTTTTAAGATCTATCTATACGGGATCAAATTGACAACAGCAGCTTGAAAGGTGAGATAAGAAACTCAGGGGTTAATGAGTTTATATGAAGAAGCCCTGGTGGTGCAGTGGGTTAAGTGTTTGGCTGCTGACCAAAAAGTTGGTGGTTTGTGCCCACCAGTTGGCTCTGCATGAGAAAGCTGTGGCAGCCTGCTTCCTTGAAGATTGTTGTTGTTGTTGTTAGGTGCCATTGAGGTTGTTCAGACTCATAGTGACCCAATGTGCAACAAAACATTTTCCAGTTCTGCACCATTCTCACAATCATTGTTAAGCTTGAGCCCATTGTTGTAGCCGCTGTATCCATCTGCCTTCTTGAGGGTCTTCCTCTCTTTAGCTGACCCTCTTCTTTACCAAACATGATGTACTTCTCCAGGGACTGGTCCCTCTTGGTAATGTGTCCAAAATATGTGAGGTGAAATATCGCCATCCTTGCATCTAAGGAGCATTCTGGTAGTACTTCTTCCAAGACAGGTTTCTTTGTTCTTCTGGCAACCTATGGTATATTCAATATTCTTCACCAACACCATAATACGAAGATATCATTCTGCTTCAGTCTTTATTCATTGTTGAGCTTTTGCATGCATATGAGGTGACTGAAATGCTACAGCTTGAGTCAGGAGCAACTTTGTCCTCAAAATCTCAGAAAACAGATCAGATATGATCAATATAATACAGCCTTTGACTTCCTGACTGCTGCTTCCATGGATGTTGGCTGTGGATCCAAGAAAAATGAAATCCTTGGCAACTTCAGTATTTTCTCCATTTCTCACAATGTTACTTATTAGTCAGTAACAATTACAGAAATTATGGGATGGTTCTACCCTGTCCTATACTGTAGCTATGATTTGGAATCGACTCTCCAGCAATGGGCAGGGGTTTACATTCGTGGGGGAGGAACAAATTGGAAAAGGAGAGTGAGAATCGTTGGAAAGCTTGAAGAATATAGTCAGTGTCACTGAATTGCAGGTGTAGAAACTGTTGAAATGGTGTACTGTTGTGTGTATTCTACACAACAACAAAAAAATTAAAAGAAAAGGTAATATATGTCCTCTGAACATATAATAAAAAATTAATGAGTACATAAAGTAAATACGGTAACCTCACTTTCCAATTATTTCCACTGGGAACATGTCACCAGTTTGATGTTCATTATTACGGACTCTTTCCTCTATGTTTATGTAGTCTAGTTTGTACACAATATTTTCAAATTATTGATTTAGGTAAATGTGGTTTTTATATATATTTCTGCAATTAATTTTTTTTTCCTACTTTGTCATGTGTCAGGAACTTATTTCTGAATCAATGCTTTTTGGCCTGGGTTTTCATCTTTTTAATGCATTCATCTTTTGATATGTACAGTTGTACCAAAATGTCTTTATACAATCATCTATACTTGGACAGTTAGAGAGCTCCTAAAGTTTACTACAGCAACTGGGGTACTGAATATCCTCATGCATACATTTTACAGTTATGCTCTTTTTTAATAAGATAGGGAAGAATCTAGAATGGTTCTAAAAGTGATATGTCTTGATCATTTTACATTTTGAAAGATATTGGCAAATTACTTTCCAAATACAATTTACTCTTTCACCAACACTGTATTAGACTTGCCAATTTTCTTTATGGAAAAGTTAAATTCCTGCCAAAGTGGCAGGAAAATCACTCTATTTCCTTTTTGTTTTGATTTAGATTTCCCTAATCATTTGTATATTTGTTATATAGAATGTTTTCATAAATTCATTTAACTATTTACATTCCTTTTCCTGGTAATTGCCTTTTCTATTCTCTGATCATATATGTCTATGACTTTACCTTTTATTAGACATTACAAATATGAGTCGAATATATATGAGCAGAACTCAGGTGGCGTGGTGGTTAAGAGCTAGCCTGCTAATCAAAAAGTCAGCAGTTTGAATCCACCAGCAGCTCCCTGAGAACCCTGTGGGGAAGTTCTGGTCTGTCGTATGGAGACACTCCGAGTTGGCATCAACTTGGTTGCAAAGGGTTCAGTTTTTGGTTTTACATATATCATTACCAATTTTTTCCTCTGATTGGTGATGTCAGTGTTCTCGACTAAAATGTAGTTTATCTTTTAACTTTTTTTATGGCATCTTCCACATAAAAATTTTTATACTGTTAAATGTGTAAATTATTTATGGATTCTTAGTTTTGTGCCATTTTTATTCCCAAGATTCTAAAACATGTTCTTCTATATTTTTTTTTTAACAATTAAAGGTTTATTTTTTGGATTTAACTCTGTAATTCAATCCGAAATTTGTTTTTGTGACAATATGACATGGGGACCTCATTGTATAAAATTGTCCCTATGCCATGTATGAATTAGTAATCATGTATAAATGATTTTAAATGTCCACTTTGTCATACACTGAATTTCTACATCCATCAGATCAATTTACCTGGATCTGTTTTGGATTCTGGCCTCTTCACTGATCTACATATCTGTTTCCACATCAGTGCCACAGTGTTTTAATAACTGTGACCCACTCTAGTGTATATTCTTGGTTCCAATTTTTTCTTATTGCTGTGCATTTGTTATTCCAGAATAGCCTAGTATAATACTTGTGTCTATCTCCAAAATATTTTCAGATTTTGAAATAAATGTACTGAAACCTAGAGTTATTTAAAGAGCATAATTTAATGTTGAGATTATGCACCGAGGTACATGGAAGGTCTTTCTATTTTGCCATGTCTTTTTTTATATTCTTCACTAAATATTAGTATTTTTATTTCTATAGGATTTAAAATTTTCTTCTTAAGATTATGTTTATTTTATGAAGTCTGTTGGTATTTTGATGAAATCTATATTTTATGACTGATTTTTACTGACATGAAATCCATTGATTTCTAATAGTGCTATATTTGACCTTCTTACAGAGCTTTTTAATAGTATATTATAATTTTTCAGTTGCTACCTTAAAACTTTCTTAGTGGACAACCATATTATACACAAGTGATGACAAATTCATTTCCTATGTTCTAAATTGTATTCTTTTCACATGTTTTTCTTGACTTACTGAATGGGCCAGGACTTACAGAACAATCCTGAATAGTAAGATTGACAACTAAACATTGTTGCCAGTTTCTTGACTTTCATGATAATAAGTCATTAGGAAAAAGAAAACAAAGCTTAGCAAAAATGGAAGTAATTCATACATGTGACTGAACAGATCAATTAGTATATATGTACTTTTAGTTGAAAACACACATCTCCTTCTGACCTCAGCCTTATTTAATCATTTTAGTTTTGTTTCTTCTGATATTGATCACATTATACACTTTACTTAAACAAATCAAGGTAACCTGCCTTACGTATGTGTATGTGTTTGTACATGAAGAGAGAAATGAAAGGATACACATGAGGCTATCAATACCAGACAAGGGATGGTGGGGTGCTGCTGCATGCTGGTTGGCCCGGAAATTGGAGGTAGGCCAAAAGAGTGGGTGATTTAAAAAAAAAGAAAAGCATTTTTGGTAGAATTATGATATTTCATTTATGTAAAATTAAATATATGTGTGTATGATGCAACAATGGGCTCAAGCATAGCAACAATTGAGAGAATGGCACAGGACTGAGCAGTGATTCGTCCTGTTGTGAATAGGGTCACTATGAGTAGAAACCAACTCGACGGCACCTAACAACAACAATAAATAGAAATATGTTCACAAAGATAAGATCTTATATGACATTATAATCATTACAGAGTTAAGGAGGTTTACCACGGATAGGTGGAAATTTAGGTGACATTATTTATAGTTTTTTGTATTCTCTAAATTATTACCTAGAATATGAGTTATTTATATAATTGAAATAGGAGCAAAAGGAATTTTCAAAGTAAAAACAAAATACATGAACTTGATAGTTGACATTTGACACTGTCACATTCTGATTTTTGCTATGCTAAAAAAACTGTATATACTTTTTGTTCCCTATTAGAGTTTAAGATCTTTGAGAGTAGATTCAGTATCTTATTAATATTCACTATAATGCCTGACATGGCATGCTATACATAGCAGAGAAGCTTCCTCTTATTGGATAAATGAATATTGAGTAAGACTGACTAAATAAAGGTGAAAAGATTCAAAGATCATTAGGAATCTTAGATGTTATCTCATGATCTTGACTAAATTATTTGTAATGGGCAAATTAGTTTTCCAATTCTTGAACAAACTTAGAATCTGAAAGTAGGAAGTCATGTAAAACTAGAGAAGGATCTGGGTAGATCTGCTAAGAAAAGCTGATACACCCTTACTAGAGGCTGTTTTTAACTTGTTTCTATCTATCTTGTCTGGAAATAAATTCTGAGATTGGGTTCTGCTCCTGTGTTGGAAATCATTTTGTCTTTGTTTTTGGCACCAATATTTACCACTGCTTTATATGTTCTCCTATGTGTCACTTGGAATTACATTTTCTAGACTCCTCGTTTTAGGGTAATTCATGTGAGTTATGTTCTGCCAATGAGATGCCCTCTTTTAGGATTTGGGCAGCACAATAGAAAAAGAAGTCCAATTATCCTTCATCCAGCAGTAGTGGGAAGATGAATGGGCTTTAGCCGATATGAGGTTTCCTAATGGCATGTGGCCTTTTCCATGACAACCACCCCAAGGCTGTGGAGAAGCTGTGAAGCGTGATGGTGGAATCCTGTGATGTCCTGACATAAACAGCAATTTAAGCAACTTCCTGATTTTTTGAACAACAGGCAAATCTGAAATAGGTGATGATCCTTCTGGACTTTTACTCTTCTAGCACACTAGAAAATGGTATTGTAAGCAACTAATTATTCGGACTAAATTTGTTTTCCTGACTGATCTTGAGTGACAGTGCGTCCAATAGGAATCACCTAAAGGCTCTAGGAATCATCAGATAATGGATTAAAATATAAAAGTTGTTTACCATTAGATTACATTCGAGCCCTCTTAATTACATATTGTACATCTAAAGCTCCTTTTCTTCTAATCATTGTCCTGGTTTTAATCTCCCATTCTCTACTTCATTCCAATACTTGTGCTCTTGTCCAATGCACTTGCATTGATTTTTATTTCATTCTATCCTGACCTTTGCACCCTGCATGTCCTCATTATTATTGAATCACCCATCTCTGAAAGCTTATCTTTTGTGACCTAAATTTTTTGATCGATTTTTTCCAGAGCATACCTTACCTTTATTTATCTCGTTTATTTGCCAGTCATTATGAGCCACTGTCATCCATGACCTGGGACTTTAGACTTTTACAACTAATGAAATTACATTTTTATCCTACCTACACCAAATAAAAATCAGCCAAAATCACCAAAATGAAACTCGTGTTGGACACCGAACAAAACACCTGAATGGATAATAAAGAGAAAAAGATGGTTAACCAGGTTAATAATGAGGGATTTTCCAATTAAAGCAATGTGATCCATTTTCATATATTTTGAATTGGTAAAATTAATACAGAGTATACAAAAAACCCATTGCTGTCCCATTGACTACAACTCATAGCTATCCTATAGGACAGAGAAGAACTACTCCATCAGGCTTCCAGTGAGCAACTGGTGGATTTGAAGTGCCAATCTTTTGGTCAGTGGCAGATCTCTTAACTACTATGCAACCAGGGCTCCACCCACCATATGGGTGGCATCGAATCTTTGCTTACTTCACTTCTGGTTTGCTGAGAGATGGTATTACACCACCGGAATGGACTCTCCTGAACCAAGACTGATCTAGCTATTACTGTCACCCAAAATCCAACCTGCCATTATTCTGATTATACATTTGGGGACCATGGGTGGGAATTCAGGCCCAACAGACCTATGATAAGCTAACTTTTGTCAGTACTGTATTCCTGGATCTCTATATACCTGTCATGGATTGAATCATATCCCCAAAAAATATGTGTTTCAATTTGGCTAGGCCATGATTCCCAGTGTTCTGTGATTGTCCACCATTTTACCATCTGATGTGATTTTCCTATGTGTTGTAAATCCTACCTGTATGATGTTGATGAGGTGGGATTAGCAGCAGTTATGTTAATGAGGCAGTACTCATTCTACGAGATCGGATTGTGTCTTGAGTCAATCTCTTTTGAGATATAAAAGAAAGAAGTGAGTAGAGAGATCGGAGGACCTTATACCATGAAGAAAGCAGCTCCAGGAGCTGAATACGTATTTGGAGCCAGGGTTTCTGCATGGAAAACCTCTTAGACCAAGAGAAATGGATGACAAGGGCCTTCTTCCAGAGGCAACAGAGAGAGAAAGACTTCCCCTGGAGCCTGTATCCTGAATTTGGAATTCTAGCCGTCTAGATTTTAAGGGAGTAAATTTCTATTTTTCAAAGCCATCCACGTGTGCTATTTCTGTTATAGTGGTAGTAGATAACTAAAACAGAGTTTGATATCAGGAGTGGGGTGATTGATAAAAAAAAAAAATTTGATAGATACTAAAATGTAGAAATGGTTTTGAAATTGTGAATGGAGAGAGGCTGGAAGGGTTTTAAAATGCCTAATAGTAAAAGCCTAGATGGCTTTGAAGTGACTGTTGGTGGAATTATGGACATCAGACAATTCTGGTGGGAACTCAAAAGGAAATAAGGAGAGCTATTTCACTGATGAAGGTACAGATGGCAAG
The DNA here is from genome assembly GCF_030014295.1 of Loxodonta africana. NCBI lineage: Eukaryota > Metazoa > Chordata > Mammalia > Proboscidea > Elephantidae > Loxodonta > Loxodonta africana. The sequence continues at coordinate 87,550,320 of NC_087346.1, forward strand.
AAACAGCATTAGAGAACCAGCAAGAGCAGAAACAGGAGACCAGTAAGAGACAGCACTGGAGCTGACCCACAGAGCTAGAGAGCTGAGTGGCAGAGCTCAGGAGGCTTCCTGGTAGGGTGGGGTGCCTCTGAGCACTTATTGGTGGCATTAGGCTTGCTACCCATGTAGCAAGAGAGTAGAATGCCTTCTGATGAAAGTATACTGGTGGAGAGGGGTGTCTCCAGGCACTTTTTGGTGGAGCTATAGAGCTTTGGAACACTTGCCCCAGAAGGGCAGATGCAGCTGTGAGGCCTGAGGGCCAGAAGGCCAAGAAACTGGGAATCAGAAGCTGAAGAGACAAAATACACAGGAAGCTGAGATGCCTCAGTCTCAAAGGATATGGTCACAATGTCTAGGGTTTCCGAAGGGTGGGGCCACAGCCTCTGGTATTCCTAAGGGTGGTGTCACCACTCAGATGGACTAGTAGAATGATGTGCCTAAAGCCGAGAGAGCAGAGTTGCCATTCCAGTGGGCATAGAAGGCAGAGCTAAAGCCCAGAACAGGGGCCTCCACTGAGAATCCAGAGAATGTGGACAATACCTACAGTCTGGAGGGCAAGGCTGTTGTGTAAATGGTCTCAGAGAACAGAGGGTTATTTTCAAAGGCTTGAGGGCTAAAGTAATGTGTTTTGCTGACTTGTTTGGTGCCTGTTATCCCTTCTTTCCCTCCAATATCTCCCATTTCTATTAGAAATGTCTAACTTGTGACTGTCTCACGATTGTACTTTGGTACCCATAGATTTTATTCTAGATTTAACAGATGAAGAGGAATTTTTGGATTTTGGAGTTGGAATTGTTTTAAGACTTTTAGTATGATATGATGGGTTGAATATGTTTTCCATGTGGCAAGGACATGAATTTGGGGGGCCAAAGAGTGTAAATGTCATGGATTGAATTGTGTCTCCTAAAAACATGTGTATCATTTTTGATAGGCCATGATTTCCAGTGTTGTGTATTTGTCCACCATATTGTCATCTGATGTGGTTTTCCTGTGTGTTGTAAATCTTATCTCTAGATGTTGATGAGATGGGATTAGTAGCAGTTATGTTAATGAGGCAGGACTCAATCTACAAGATTGGAGTGTGTCTTGAGCCAATATCTTTTGAGATATAAAAGAGAGAAATGAGTAGAGAGATGTGGGGACTTCATACCACTAACAAGGCAACACCGGGAGCAGAGCAAGTCTTTTGGGTCGAGGGTTCCAGCATGGAGAAGCTCCTAGGCCAAGGGAAGATTGATGACAAAGACCTTCCTACAGAGCTAACAGAGAGAGAAAGAATTCTCCTGCAGGTGGTGCCCCAAATATGCACTTCTAGCCTTTTAGACTGTGAGGGAATAATGTTCTCTTTGTTAAAGCCATCCACTCATAGTATGTTGGTTATACTGATACTAGATGACTAAGAAAATACTCTACTTTCACACGTTTTGTTTTCTAAAGAAAGCCATGTCTCTCACACATCTGAATCTTACCCTGATGCAGTGCCCAAAGGGAAACAACTTTTAGGATGTCAGTACAAAAGAAAAATTTAAATATTGCCTGTTTTGACAGTTTTTGAGTTATTGTCTCTCAGCTCAAAACTCAGTTTTATGTTATCGAAGCTACCAGCAACGGGTTCATATATTTTTATATATACATTAACAACAGCAGAGTAGTTTAACATAATTCTAATTACTCAATGAGTTGAATTGATCTAAATTATGCATTGCTTGTCTAAAAAATGACTTTTTTCAAAAATTCTCCTCAGGTATGCAACATATATAAATATAGGCATAAGTATAGTTACAGATAAAATGAGCCCTGGTGGTGCAACAGGAATTCACTTGGCTGCTAACCAAAAGGTTGTCTGTTTGAACCCACCAGCAGCTCCCCAGAAGAAAGACCTGGTGACCGGCTCCCATAACGATTACAGCGTGGACAACCTTGGATAGCATTCTATAACATAGGGCCTCTATGAATCAAAATCAACTCCAAGAGTACAAAGAAAAATAACAATAGGTATTGATAGAGATAAATATAGGAAAATTCATATTAGATGATTGCTACTTAAGTTCTATAGTCAGGATTCAACGACCAAGAAGGCAGAAAAATAAGGTAAACATTCCCATTAAAAAATATAGCTTCCCGTTGGCTTGTTTTCTTCTGGTTAATCTGTATATTGTACACTAATGTCTACACCAAAATTAAAGAAAAACTGGCCATGCAAAAGACACTGAAAGAAGTCATTTCATGAGGCAAAATTATTGAAAAAAAGTATAATTTAAGTGCAATTAAGAAAATACCCCAGCTCAAGTTAAGTTTAAAATAAACTTAAACTTCTTTTTAACCATGTTTACTACACTGAAAGTGAGACGGCAGTTAGGTACCACTGCTAATTACCAGGTACTTTAGAAATGAAAGCAGACTTCTGGTTGTAGGCAAGGTGGAGAAGTAGGAACTGGAGGTACCCGTCTTCCTGAAACAGTCAAAGTACTGGACCAAATGTATAAATCAATGTCTTTGGAGAAATTGAAAATTGGGCAACAAAAGGAGTGTAAACCCTGAGAAGCAGGAAACAAACAAGTTGAATCTTACGACAGCCCCAGTTTACTGCCTTGAGAGAATTCATGGGCCATACTAAGAAAAACCTAGGCAGAGTTTGGGGGATTCTCTGAGTTAAGAAGATGGAGTCGGCAGTCCAGGGAGACAAAGGCGAATAGAGAAAACTTCGAAGTCTACAGGAAGGACTCCTGGAGACTGTAGCTGAGTAATGACATGTATTTGCAGGGACAAATTACCCAACAAGCAAGGTTAGCACGGGCTTACTTGTGCTTACTTACTAATCTGTAGGATTTCTCATGTGAAAGTGTTCTTGACAGAATAGTAAATAGCCTAAGTAAGCCCGTGTTTACCCTGCTTCCTGGGCAATCTGTCCCCTTCAAGGTTGCATTTTCAGAAGGGTCTTTGATTCAGTAGGAACGTGCTGTAGGGTTGGTAGAGACAGATGCCGGACATACCAAAAGCAGAATCTTTGAAGGTGAAAAAGTGGGAAAGTTTTCACTACAGGTGATCTGGTAAGCAAGTTAAGCAACATGCTTACTTTGCCTCTTGGATAATCTGCCACTGTGAATCTACATACGAGGAAACTACTGCAAGTTGGGGAAATTCCACTGGAAGAATAGAGAATAGCGTCAGGTACACATACAGGGCTAGGGAAAGTGCCTATTCTCCTTAGCTAGATTGGCAAATCTCATTATTCACAGGCATTGGAGAGATTCCTCAGAAGGCTTTTACCTCAATAATGGGGAATAACTAGCTCTAGGCTGAGCACAAAACCTAAATGTATCAAACTGTTATTGAGTAACTTAACTGTGACCTAGAAAAAACCTCAAGAATATTTATAGAAATATGAAAGTATACAGTACCCAACAAAGAAAAATTCATAACACCTGGCATCCAATCAAAAGTAATTAAGCAGCGTGCTAACACACAGAAGCATGAAATAATGAAAAGAAAACTCCATCTAGAACTGACGCAGGTGTTGGAATTGCAGATAAAGATATTAAAACAGTTATTATAACTGTATTCGATATGCTCAAAAAGTGGAGACACAAAGAATATTTTTTAAAAATCCCAAATTGAACTTCTCGAGCTGAAAAGTACAATGCCTGAGATAAAAATATGCAGTTGAGTTTAATCATAAATTGGATATTGCAGAAAGAAAGATTAATGCATTGAAGACAGCAAAAGATGCTATTCAAATACAATACCGAAAAAAAAAAAAAAAATGAACTGAGTATCTGTAACCTATAGACAACTTCATGCCACCTCAGAGAAATGTAACTGGAGTCTCAGAAGGAGAGGAGGAGCAGAAAAAATACTTAAGAAATAATGGCTGAAAATTTTCATATTTAATTAAAACTATAAATCCAGAAAACCAAGAAGCTCGATGAATGTAACACAGGAGTAAGAAAAATATGAGGGGGGGGGGAAATGACACCAAAGTGATTCATTATTTTATTGCCCACAACCAATGATAAAAAATTGTAGAAGCAGCTCAAGGGGGAAAGAAAAGACACATATACAGAAGAACAAAGACAAGGATGACAGCAGATTTCCTAGGAAAAAAGGAGCACAACTCAAGTGCTAATGAAAAGTGATGGATTTATTTTCCCTGAAGTCCAGATTTTTTCTTACTATATTGTGGTGAAATGTGTCTTTTAAAAAAAAAAAAAATTTTTTTTATTGTGGTTTAAGTGAAAGTTCACGAATCAAGTCAGTCTCTCACACAAAAACCCATATAGGCATTGCTACATGCTCCCAATTACTCCCCCCGTAATGAGACAGCCTGCTCTCTCTCTCCACTCTCTCTGTTCCTGTCCATTTCACCAGCTTCTAACCCCCTCCACCCTCTCATCTACCCTCCAGGCAGGAGATGCCAACATAGTCTCAAGTGTCCACCTGATCCAAGAAGCTCACTCCTCACCAGCATCCTTCTCCAACCCATTTTCCAGTCCAATCCATGTCTGAAGAGTTGGCTTCAGGAATGGTTCCTGTCCTGCGCCAAGAGAAAGTCTGGGGGCCATGACCACCAGGGTCCTTCTAGTTTCAGTCAGACCGTTAAGTCTGGTCTTATGAGAATTTGGGGTCTGCATCCCACTGCTCTCCTGCTCCCTCAGGGGTTCTCTGTTTTGTTCCCTGTCAGGGCAGTCATGGGTTGTAGCCAGGCACCATCTAGTTCTTCTGGCCTCAGGATGCTGTAGTCTCTGGTTCATGTGGCCCTTTCTGCTTCTTGGTCTCCTAATCGTCTTGTGTCCTTGGAGTTCTTCATTCTCCTTTGATCCAGGTGGGCTGTGACCAATTGATGCATCTTAGATGGCTGCTTGCTAGCGTTTAAGACCCCCGAGGCCACTCTTCAAAGTGGGATGCAGAATGTTTTCTTAATAGATTTTATTATGCCAATTGACTTAGATGTCCCCTGAAACCATTGTCCCCAGACCCCTTCCCCTGCTATGCTGGCCTTCAAAGCATTCAGTTTATTCAGGAAAATTCTTTGCTTTTGGTTTAGTCCCATTGTGCTGACCTACCCTGTATTGTGTGCTGTCTTTCCCTCACTTAAAGTAGTTTTATCTACTATCTAATTAGTGAATACCTCTTTCCCAACCTCCCTCCCCACCTCGTAACCACAAAAGAATGTTTTTTTCTCAGTTTAAACTATTTCTCAAGTTCTTATAATAGTGGTCTTATACAATATTTGTCCTTTTGCCACTGACTAATTTCACTCAGCATGATGCCTTCCAGGTTCCTCCATGTTATGAAATGTTTCACAGATTCCTCACTGTTCTTTATCGATGCATAGTATTCCATTGTGTGAGTATACCATAATTTATTTATCCATTCATCTGTTGATGGACACCTTGGTTGCTTCCATCTTTTTGCTATTGTAAACAGTGCTGCAATAAACATGGCTGTGCATATATCTGTTCATGTAAAGGCTCTTATTTGTCTAGGATTTATTCCAAGGAGTGGGATTGCTGGATGGTATGGTAGTTCTATTTCTAGCTTTTTAAGGAAGCGCAAAATTGATTTCCAAAGTGGTTGTACCATTTTACATTCCCACCAGCAGTGTAGAAGTGTTTCAATCTCTCCACAGCCTCTCTGACATTTATTATTTTGTGTTTTTTGGATTAATGCCAGCCTTGTTGGAGTGAGATGAAATCTCATTGCAGTTTTGATCTGCATTTCTTTAATGGCTAATGATCATGAACATTTCCTCATATATCTGTTAGCTACCTGAATGTCTTCTTTAGTGAAGTGTCTATTCATATCTTTTGCCCATTTTTGAATTTGTTATTTGTCTTTTTGCAGTTGAGTTTTTACAGTATCATGTAGATTTTAGAGATCGGGCACTGGTCAGAAATGTCACAGCTAAAATCTTTTTCCCAGTCTGTAGGTAGTCTTTTTACTCTTTTGGTGAAGTCTTTGGATGAGCGTAGGTGTTTGATTTTTAGGAGTTCCCAGTTATCTAGTTTTTCTTCAACATTCTTTATAATGTTTTCTTTACTGTTTATTCCATGAATTAGTGCTCCTAAAGTTGTCCCTATTTTTTCTCCCATGATCTTTATTGTTTTAGATTTCATATATAGATCTTTGATCCATTTTGAGTTAGTTTTGGTGCATGGAGTGAGGTATGGGTCTTATTTCACTTTTTTGCAGATGAATATCCAGCTATGCCATCACTATTTGTTAACAAAAGACTGTCTTTTCCCCATGTAACTGTTTTGGGGCCATTGTCAAACATCAACTGCTCATATGAGGATGGATTTAAGTCTGGATTTTCAATTCCGTTCCATTGGTCCATGTATCTGTTGTTTTACCAGAATGAGGCTATTTTGACTACTGTAGCAGTATAATAGGTTCTAAAATCAGGTAAAGTAAGGCCTCCTGCTTTGTCCTTCTTTTTCAGTAATGCCTTATTTATCCGGGGCCTCTTTCCCCTTCTATATGAAGTTGGTGATTTGTTTCTCCATCTCATAAAAGAATGTCGTTGGGATTCGGATCGGAATTGCATTAAATGTATAGATAGCTTTTGGTAGAATAGATATTTTTATAATGTTAAGTCTTCCTATCCACGAGCAAGGTATGTTCTTCCACTTATGTAAGTCTCTTTTGGTTTCTTGCAGAAGTGTCCTGTAGTTTTCTTTGTATAAGTCTTTTACATCTCTGGTAAGATTTATTCCTAAGCATTTTATCTTCCTGGGGCTACTGTAAATGGCACTGATTTGGTGATTTCCTCTTCGAAGTTCTTTTCGTTGGTGTAGAGGAATCCAACTGATTTTTGTATGTTTATCTTGTATCCCAATACTCTGCTGAACTCTTCTATTTGTTTCAGTAGTTTTCTGGAGGATTCCTTAGGGTTTTCTGTGTATAAGATCACATCATCTGCAAATAGAGATACTTTTACTTCTTCCTTGCCAATCTGAATGTCCTTTATTTCTTTATCTAGCCTAATTGCTCTGGCTAGGACTTCCAGCACAATGTTGAATAAGAGTGGTGCTAAAGGGCATCCTTGAGCGGTTCCCAACCTCAGTGGGGATGTTTTCAGGCTCTCTCCATTTAGGTTGATGTTGGCTGTTGGCTTTGTATAAATGCCCTTTATTATGTTGAGGAATTTTCCTTCTGTTCCTATTTTGCTGACAGTTTTTTTCTAGAACGAGTGTTGAACTTTGTCAAATGCCTTTTCTGCATGAATTGATAAAATCATGTGATTCTTGTCTTTTGTTTTATTTATCTGGTGGATTACATTAATTGTTTTTCTAATGTTGAACCATCCCTGCATACCTTGTATGAATCCCACTTGGTCATGGTGAATTATTTTTTTAATATGTTGTTGAATTCTATTGGCTAGAATTTTGTTGAGGATTTTTGCATCTACATTCATGAGAGATATAAGTCTATAATTTTCTCTT